>NC_142955.1:10580637-10925637 GCF_046866305.1 Octopus bimaculoides | reverse complement strand
ATATATATATATATATATATATATATATATATATATATATATATATATATAGGTGAGAAAGTTGGTATGTGAAAGCACGTGGTTGGATGTATAAAAGATAATAAGAGTGAAAAAACTACAGAAGGCTTGTGTTACTTGGTTAAAGTATATATTTAAATTATGTCAGAAAAATGTTAGAAAAATGTTATAAAAATGTTATAAAATCTTTTTGGTATATAAACATTGTATTTTGAGAAATAACCGGTTTCGTGTTGGCTTTTCAAATTTCTCTACTTCATTGTGTCGTGTTCGCTCCAGTCTGAGAGAGAAGAGTTCTAGATAGGGGGAGATAATTAGGGATTTCTTCCGGTATAGGGGAGATAATCGAAATCTAGGAGGTGGTAGAATTTGATTAATTTACCATAGTTTTATTCTATATTTTTTCCCCTTTTTTTTCCTCAGTGGGGTGATGAATTTCCTTATTTAAATGTGTTAGCAATGGTTAAGTTTGGGTTTGTATTTTTGAATGAAAGAGGTTTCCTTATTTATTCTAATCTGTGTTGGTGTTTTAATGGCACATTGATAAAAAGGAAAGATTATAAATTGTGGTAGCATTTGTTTTGCGCATTTCTCAATATGATCACTAAAAGGTATCATTCGGTATTCTGGGTGTGCAATCTGCTGGCGGTGCAGAGTGCATCTACGTCTGAGCGATAATCCTGTGGACCCTATGTAGTTCTCGTGGCAGCCTGAGCATCTTATTACATAAATAAGATTTTCTGAGGCACAAGTAAAGTTAGATTTAACTTTGAATTTGTGTCCTTCTTTGAAGAGGAATTCTGAACCTTCTAGAATGTTTGGGCATGTTGCACAATTTGGTCGACCACATTTGTTTACTTTCGCATCTGTTGTTTCGGAAAATAATTTTGCCTTTGTGAGGATCTTTTTCAGTGATTTTGGTTGTTTGTGGCTTTTGATGATTTTGCGTGTGTGTAAAATTTCCTTTAATTTGGGGTCCTTATGTAGCATTGGTATGTTTTGGGTGATGATGGTGAAGGCTTCTTTGTTTCTGGGGTTGTATGTGGATATGTACGGCAGTATTTTCGGGGAATGTGTGTTGCTGTGTTTAACTTTTCTTAAGTTTTCTATGTTAATTTGTGATGCACGTCTGATTCCATCCTCTATGAGTTGAACTGGGTAGTGTCTGTCAATTAGTGTGTTTTTGAGTTCTTGTAGTTTGTAGTCTTTAGTATTTTCTTCTGACACTATTGTGCATATCCTTCTTGCAAGGTTGAAGGGGATGTTTGTCTTGGTGTGTCTTGGGTTGCATGAATCAAATAGTAGATATTGTTTGGCGTCTGTAGTTTTGTAAAATATGTCCGTTTCTATTTTTAGGTTTATTTTTTTAATTAGTATATCCAAGAATGGGAGCTCCTTTTGGTTGTACTCCATTGTGAACTGTATGTTTGGGTTTACACTGTTCAATAGACTTTTGAGTTTCAAGAGTTTATCTGTGTTTTCATTCCAGAGTATGAAACAGTCGTCCAGGAACCTTTTCCAATTTTCTTTTATGTATTGGGAAAGGGTGTTTCCAAAGGTGGATGTGAGTAAAAATAAATACAAAAAAGGGGGTTTGTATGATTGTGTATAGAGGATTATATTATTTTGTTTAAAAGAGTTCTAACTCTGTCTGTTTTTTATGTTTTATTTATATTCTTGTAAAATTAATGTGGGATATAGAATATGGAATATACAATATATAATATAAAAATGGATGGTATATATATATATATATATATATATATATACATGAAGCACAATTACAAAACATTAAATTGTGTCGTTTTTGACACAAGAAAACAGCAGGTTTTCTTGGAGAGTACCATTGTTCAAACCATAAATCCCCTGGGGTATAGCAGCCACTGTTACTTAGATGTTCAAATACATCACCACAATTCACCTGAGACTAAACATAAAAAAAGAAATAATAGTTTTCTACATCAGACATGCTCGAACTCTCCTGCCTCCTAAATAAATATTGTCTTCATAAAGGAGTGTAAAAAAAACTCTACAGTACAAAAACTACTGGCAAGTTATTCAACAGAGTATAAATATAATATAGAATCCACTAACCAGAAAATAGTTAACGAAATGTAAGATGCCCATAGATGACGGATACAATTTATATTTTGTTCAGTACACACGTGTATCGACCAATCAGAAATCATATTGGTATCAAGATTCATCACAATTTCTTATTTTTTATATCGATGTTAAACATTATTGTTTATCCGTAATATTATATAGTGTATCACAAATCTGCTCCATACAATCTTAACTCATTTTCATATTATAGAAATCTGTATTATAATGAAATTACAAATATTGAAGAAGGACCTTTCCAGAATCTTGCCAGTCTAAAGGAACTGTAAGTTGGACCAGTCTTGTTCATACTATTTCATTGATGATATATTTCTATGTATTAAAAACCTACATATACAAACAGTACCCGTGGAAATTCCACGGGTATTTCGAAAATTGTGTGACGAAATTGTATTTTTCTGAAACATTTGATTCTTAGAAGATGTACAATTCAAAATAGGCAGTATTGAAGAAGCGATCAATCAATGCCTCAACTTACCGACTTATCTACTTACTGGTGTATTTATGTATCTATCTATCTATTTATCATATTCTACGCATATTTTTGTTGATGTATGTAGCTGCTTACTCTAAAAATATAGACAAACATTAAAACCAAATAATTTGAAGAAACCTAAATAATTGAGGTACTCCAACATAGCTTCAGCCTTTCGGCTGCCACACATAAGTAGATGAAAGTAACATCCACAGCAGCTATTTGCTAAGATTATTTCACTTTGATCTAACTATGTGTCGGTATATCTGGCCATCGGTCTTTCTATCTTCTATCCGTCAATGAATCTATCTATCCACATAGATACATTGATGGATTAAAAGTATAGAAACAGTTGAACATTAAAAACTATAACAACTAAACTTTTATTTGTGTTGGCTGTCACAATATTCTACCATACCACGTATAAAATGTAACTGCTTTCCACTATTGCGTTCCTTTCAGTCAATAATCACTCACACGCTCTCCCTCACTTACGTTCACTTTCTCTTTCACTCACTCTAACTTTTTCTTTGCCTCTCACTTAAACTATTATACATGCCCATTCACGTAACATGTTTATATCTTTATTTCTACTCTCTACCTCTTTCTAACTAACCACACAACGTAACAGCAATGTCACTCACTTCTCAGCGTTAACACACACCGACTCTCTCTTTTCGCCTCTCCCTTCAATTAACCATGCAATAACATTACACATTCGATCTTAGCATGATAATTATTACTTTCCCCTACCTCACGTTGTTAACACCATTATCTCCCTCTTTTTCTCTCGTTCTTCGCCTCTTCGCCATCTAGCGTACACACACACATATATATATACTTGCATACATACATACGTATGTATACATCTTCCTTCTTTCTTTCACTCTTCTTCCCTCCGTCTCTCACTCTTCTTTCTAACTAGGTAAACCGTAACGTGTGAACGAACGAACAAGCAGAATTATATGTATATAATATTTCCATCCAGATTTTCTAAGAAAGTACCATAGCTCAATGCATCATAAGTCACAAGAAAATGACAGCCACTACTTCTAAGATATTTTCACACTACGTCTTAATTAATGTGAGACTACAAGTCAGAGAAACAAATAATGGTGTTTATGCATCAGATATACTTTATTTGTTTTGCTTCCGAAACAGATATTGTCTTTATAAAATATTATTTGATAAATAATCTACATTACAACCATATAAAATATAAAATCCGCAAACCAGAAAATAATTTTAAAAAATGAAGATTTAAAAAACTAGCACCACTATATTACACATAACTGACAGATACAATTTATATTTTTTTTAGAGTACGAACTTGTATCGATCCACTGGTGATCCTATTAATATGAGCATTCATCACAATTTCTTATTTATATAAATGTAATTTAATTCTATATTTTACATGTTTATCCATATCATTTTATACTTTACCACAAATCTGCTCTATAGAATTTCTTATAAAGTTACTTTCATGTTACAGAAATCTGAATGGAAATAGCATCACGAATATTGCTGAGAGAGCCTTCGAAAACCTTACCAGCTTAGAGATATTGTATGTTGGATTAAGCTTGTTGGTACTATTTCAATGACAGTGTACTTCTAAATATTAAATGTCTTACCCTCCTCTCTCTCTCTTTTCTCCCTGATTTCTCGCCTCTACAACATCCAAGCATTGTGCTTCATTTCTTTCCTCTACATTTCTCCTTCTTTTGCCTCATCTTCTCATCCCTTTTATTCTCTTTCGTTTATATCATTCTCTTTTTCCTTCAATCTATTCTTATTTTTCTCATTATCTTTGTTCTCCTCTTCCTTAATCATTTTCTTGTTCTTTGTTATCATATATACTTCTTTTCATTCTTTCTCCACCTTTGTTTCTTCATTATAATCTTTTAATTCTCCTTCTTTCTTTATCATCATCAATAACATCCTCTTCCTGCTCATCATCATCTACTTTTTCTCCTTTTCCTTCTCCCCTCCTCCTCTCCTCCTCCTCCTCTCCTCCTCCTCCTTCTTAATCTCCATATATTATCATTTCTTCTAATTCCTATTTTCTTCATTATATTCGTCTTCATTTTGTCCACCTTCAACGTTTCTTGTTAGCTAATGAAAGATATTCTGTTTTGTTGTCTTTAATTTTCAAAATCTTTTTGCTAACGACAGATATATTTCGATTTTGCTTTATTTGTTTCTTTAACGTTGGAAACTTCCTGGATAATGACAGACATATTTCGATTTTGTTTTATTTGTTTCATCAACGCCCGAATCCTGTTGGCTAATGTTTTTATTTGTTTCTTTGACGTGTGAATCATGTTGGCCAAGGATAGATATATTTTGATTATTTTTCTTTAAAGTTTAAAGCTTCTTGGCAACTTATAGATATATTTCGATTTTGTTTTATCATTACTTCAACGTTAGAACCTGGCTGGCTAAAGAGAGATATACTTCAGTTTTGTTTATCTTCTGTCTATGCGAAAAATACGAATTAGCTAGAAAGTTTTGTACTATACATATTGTTTGCATTCTCTCAAAAGATGTAGGCATGAGATTCGGGATTGAAGTGTTCTATATTGTTAATGAAACGGAGAAGATTCTAAAAAAAGCCAGAGAATTGAAATGTCAATGATAGCTGTTGAAAAGGGATAGTTTTATAAGTATTTGAGAATACTGAAGGTAGATGAGATAAAACATGAAGAGATGGAACAAATTACAAAAAGGGAGTATACAAGGTGAATGAAAAAATATTACTGCCAAAGTTGTATTTGAAAAATGGTATTGAAACAATAAATTCAAGAGAAGCGCCCGTCATCAGATGTAGAACTGGAACTGTAGATTGGACAAAAAACGTAATACAGAAACTCGAAAAATTATAAAGCTGTCGACTATGTATGAATCCCGCAACCCGAAAGACAGTTGTAATTGAAGAGAACCGAGGGTGGCAGAGGTTTCATTGTTGTGGAAGAGTGTGTGCAGATGGAACAAAACGGCTTAGTAGATTATCTACAGAACAGCGAAGAAGTTACTAACGGTAAGAAATGATAATGAACAAATGATCAAGTGTGGAATACGAGAAAAGGATAAGGTTGAAATTTAAAGAGAGCATATTAAACAGATTGAAGAAAGACCTTCGCATGGTCCGTTTTGGAAAACCACTGAGGATGTATGTGGAACGAAAACCTGGGTTTGGCTGATAAAAGGGGAATTGAAAAAGACGCAGGATCTTATTACAGCAGCTCATGAGCAAGCGCTGCAAACAACTTGAGAAAGTATGTATATGAGGAGGTGTCAGCAAAGTGTAGAGCATGTGGAATTTGGGATAAAAGAATGGCACACATTGTTGCAGAATGCTCCAAGTTGGCAAAGGGAGAATTTAAAAAAATGAAAGCAAGACCAAGTGAAAGCTTTGCACTGGAAGTTTTGTCAGAAATGGAGATTTGAAGCTGGGAATATTTTGTATAATTATCAGGTAAAAAGGGTGCCTGAGTGGGAAAATTACAAACGGATAAAAAAAAATGACAAATCAAATATAACAACAATTGACAAGAAAAACAACGAATTTACTGAGAGGACGATCATGTCCAGCTGATACTAGGATTGTGAAGAAAGAAGAAATGTTTAAAAGAAACAACCCCTTAAAATTCGAGATTGTGAGGATTTGGAATATGAAATGTATAAACATTGTACCTGTGATAATTGATACATTAAGAACTGTGAGTAATGACACAGGCAAATGGTTAAAGAAGGCTGGAATGAATGTCCTGTATAACTTCCACAGAAGGTTGGCCTCTTCGGAACAGATAAGTTCATCAGAAAGGTTCTTAGCACTTGATGTCTTTTTGAAAAGATGCGAAAATCAAAGGTTGCAGGTAGTCATTCATGGATGACCACGATGAGAGGTCTTCACTATATGCCAATACTGACTACGATGAAGGGGTTGAAGCATGCATGAATCCCTTTGAAAAACGGTCAAACAAGAGTTTTCCAATCTAATTTTCTCTGTAAGTTATTAAAGTTTGTGAAGTAACACAATGAAGTTTGGACAAAATTTTTACCACTAGACGAGGGGGTGGGGTGCCATGGGTACCCCCATGGCAGTTAATTTCGCTAATATCATCAATACGAAATTCGAGACACAGTTACTGAAGACATTCAAATCCTTACATGGTCAGGAACCAGCACTCTGGTTACGGTTCATTGATGACGTCTTTTTGATTGGGAAGGATCACAGGATAGTTTAAATAACTTCTTGCATTTCTGGGAATGTTACGCTAAAAACCATGGCTTTAAGTCCAATTTAAGTCTATTTTTTCAAAAACTGGCGTTGAGTTTTTGGAGAGAAAAGTTAAGATATCTTCATCCTCCTTCTCTTCTCTTCTTCACAATATCCTCATTTTAAAAAGCTTTTACTTTCTACTTCTATCCTTTTCTTTTTCCTACATTTGTTTTGTTTTTCTCTTCCTTCTCCACCTCTTCAATCATTGCCTCCTCTTCCTCATCCACCTACTCGTCCATCACCTCTTCCTCCTTCTCACCATTCTCATTATTCTCTTTCAGTTTCCTTTTCTCCTTCTTTTCATTCTTTTTCGACTTCTCGTTATTTGTTTAATTGTCCTCCTACTCCTATTCCTTTCTTTGTTTTCCCATTTGTCCTTCAACGCAGAAGCTCGAGTTAGGGAAAAGATGCAAGGGCCAACTCAAAACAACACTGAAAGTCACTGGAATTGAGCCTAAATCGTTTGAAACATAAACCTGAAACCGTACCAAATGGTGGTGTTCTATCACCATCGGAAGCAAAATCTTCGAAGCCACCAGACGAGAAAAGGAAGAAATCAAATGACAGGAAAGGAAAGTTCAACAAAATCAACCACTTCGTCCATCAACATTACCAAACAGTCAATATCATCGACTTTTCTATGCAATAATTGATCTACAGAGCCATCAGCACCATAAAGTCATTTAGCTAAGAAGAAACTAAATTCACGGATATGAGATAAAGCAGCCGCTGCCGCCGCCGCCGCCGCCTGCGACAATGACGACATAGAGATGTATATACATAAAGCATAATAGTGTGGTATAGCAAATTTTCAGGAAAGTCTCACAGCTAAATCAAATCACCGGAAGTATGACATCTGATACTACTCAGATGTTCATACACACCACCACAATCCATATGTGAATTAATACGAGAAAAACAATGGTTTTATACAGCAGGCTTACTTTGCCCAACGTCGCAAAAAGAAAGTGTGAAATAAATAATCTTACATGACAATAATTTCAGGCAAATCACAATAGAATATAAAAATCCACAAGCCATGAAATAATTAACGGAATATACGATTTAAAACTTCTGGGAAAACTAAATACACATACAGTACAATTACAATATTTTTCAGAAGTATACTCTTGTATATCACTACTCCTATTAATATCAACATTCATCACAATCTCTGATTTTCTATAAATATCTCTTTATTTTATGATTATACATGATAGTTTATGATCATATATGATATTTCATGATTATATACGATATTTTATGATTATACATTATACATGATATTTTATCACAAATTTTCCCCCATACAATTTCTTTTCAAATCCTTTTCCTGTTACAGATCCCTGAATAATAACCAAGTCAAAGAAATTAAAGAACGTACCTTACGAAACCTGACCAATTTAAAGGAACTGTGAGTTGGATCAGTCTTGTTGATACTGTTTTATTGATGATATATTTCTATATATTAAATGTCTTCCTCTCGTTCTCACTATCTGTATGTAAAACTGTGTATGGTGTCTATTTCTCTCTACTACATACAGTACTACATACAGTCTTTCTTCTATCTTTTATACTCTTCTTTTTCCTGTCTTTCCGCTATTAATACCTCTACCATACTGTTCCCTCATTTTCGTTTTCTTTTATTCCCCTTCTTTTATATCATTCTCTTCTTCAACTACTACTACTACTACTACTACTACTACTACTACTACTACTACTACTACTACTTCCTTCTCCTCCCTATTCCTTTTCCTTCAGAATTTTTCCAACCTTTCTTTTTCTTTTTCTCCTCATCCTATTTTTTCTCTTCTTCTCCACCACTTCATCCACCATATATTTCCCCTTCGTTCTTCCTTCTCTTCACAATTCACTTCTTTTCTTTTTTCTCCCTTTCTTTCTTGTTTCCCTTTTCATTTTTTGTCATAGTCTTTCTTTCTTCATTTTTGTCCTACTCTTTCTCTTTTCTTTAGCTTCCCAGTTTTCCTTCTGTGTATACGTATATATAAATACATATAAATAAAGCATAAATGAATACAAACGAATAATGTTGCATTGAAAGTTTTCAGGAAAATCTAACTTCTCATTAGGTCATAATTCACCGAGTATGACACTCAGATGTTTATACGCATCATCACAATTCATGTGACTAAACACCAGAAAAACAAATAATGGTTTTGTACAACAGACTTACTCCAACTTTTTAGCCTCCCCAATGGATATTGTCATTATATAATAATGTGTGATAAATAATCTACATAACAAAAATTACAAATAAATTATCCAATGCTGTAAAATATAAATCCACAGAATAATTTATGGGATGTCAAATTAAAAATCTCTGGAACAAGTAGACACAAATAAGAGGAATACAATATATATTTTTTAGGAGTTGATCCATTGTAACTCCTATAGCGATCAACATTCATCACAATTTCTTATTTTATATAATTATTACTTACTTCTCTCTAATTATCACTTTCATGTTAAACATAATAGTTTATTCTTAAAGTTTATATTTTATCTCAAATTTGCCTCTGATATTTCTTATAAACCCCGCTTCATGTTACAGTTGGCTGGCTAATAATAAAATTATGACCATTGAACAAGGAACATTCAAGGACCTTACCAATTTAAAGATAATGTAAGTTGGTTTAGTCTCGTTGATGCTATTTCATAAACGATGTATCTCTATATGTCAATGTCTTCCTCTCCTTGCAATGTTGTTTTTCCTCCACTACTATTTTCCCCATTCCCATATAACTATATATACATAACTGACGGATGCAAATTATATCTGTTTAGTAGTACACACTTTTATAGACCCACAAGTAATCCTATTAATATGAATATTCGTTGCAATTTCTTATTTTATATATCATTTAATTCACTCTTTAATGTCAAATTTAATTTCTAGCCGTAATATTTGATATCTTATCACACGTCTTTCCCTATGAATTTCTTATAAACTTACCTTTATGTTGCAGAGAATTGAGTACTAACAAATTCACGAATATTCTAGAACACACCTTCCAAGACCTTACCAGTTTAGAGAATTTGTAAGTTGAATCAGACTTGCTAATTAAATATCTTGCGTATTAAATATCTTTCCCTACTACTTCGCTTTCTCACTCTCTTTACTTTCTACGCAAATGTATGTGTGAGGATGTTTGTCTCTGTCTCATTTATATTCTTCTTGTCTTTCTCCTAGTCTTAATCTTTCTCCTGTTTCTTGCTTCCCCTATACTACTTCTTTCCCCTTTCCTTCCCGTCGTCTTTTTCTTCACTTTTCTTCTTCCGCCTTCTATATCTTCACCTGTCTTTATTATATTATATTTATTTCTCTTTCCTTCTCCACCCCTTCTTGTTTTCATTGTATTCTCTTTAGTTTTCTATACGATCGGTTCATTTTCGCTCGCTCACCGCTCCTCTTTAAGTTTTTCTTCTCGAAACCAATTCTTACTCCACATCTTTCTCGTTCCTTTCTCTCTCACTCTCTCTCTCTCTCCCTCTCTCTATCTCTCCCTCTCTCTCTCTCTCTCTCTCTCTCTCTCTCTGTATATATATGTATATGTATATATATATATATATATATATATATATATATATATATATATATATATATATATATATATATATATATATATATATATATATATATATATACATACATACATGCATACAGATACATATACGTAAAACATAACTAGAAAAACAACCAAATTGTGACGTATATCAGTTTAAGAATAAGCGTTATTGTTCTATGCATAAAATATCACCATGAACATGATTAGCACACATCACCTCAAATGATACGAAACTATACATAAAAAGCAACTCTAACTGTCCTTGCTCCTAAATACATATTGTCTTTATAAAATTGTATTGATAAATAATTTACTTTATAAAATTTACAGGTAAATTTTTCCGTACCATAAAAATATGAAATCCGCAAGTCAGAAAATAAAAGAGAATATGACCTAAACTTCAACTCATTGGTACTCCTTAGAATATCAATATTCATAATGGTTCCTTAATTTTATACCATTTATGTGATTTTTATGTTCAACATAATTAGTTGCCCATAATATCACAACTTCATTGTTAATGTACTCAATTAGAAAATCACTTTCATGTTACAGGGATATGAGCAATAATAAAATCACGAATATTGAAGAAGGAGCTTTCCAGAATCTAACCAATTTAAGGAGAATGTAAGTTGAATCAGTTTTGTTGATACCATTTCGTCGCCAATATATTTCTAAATATCAAATGTCTTCACTACTTGTTTCTTTTTTTGCCTTCACCTGTTCCTTTTCTTTGCCTTCGCCTGTTCCTCTTCCTTGCCTTCTCCTGTTCCTCTTCCTTGCCTTCTCCTGTTCCTCTTCTTTGCCTTCTCCTGTTCCTCATTTTGCCTTCTCCTGTTCCTCTTCTTTGCCTTCTCCTGTTCCTTTTCTTTGCCTTCTCCTGTTCCTCTCCCTTGCCTTCTCCTGTTCCTCTTCCTTGATTTCTCCTGTTCCTCTTCTTTGCCTTCTCCTGTTCCTCTTTTTTGCCTTCTACTGTTCCTCATTCTTGCCTTCTCCTGATCCTTTTCTTTGCCTTCTCCTGTTCCTCTTCGTTGCCTTCTCCTGTTCCTCTTCCTTGACTTCTCCTGTTCCTCTTCTTTGCCTTCTCCTGTTCCTCTTTTTTGCCTTCTACTGTTCCTCATTCTTGCCTTCTCCTGATCCTTTTCTTTGCCTTCTCCTGTTCCTTTTTTTGCCTTCTCCTGTTCCTCTTCTTTGCCTTCTCCTGTTCCTCTTCCTTGCCTTCTCCTGTTCCTCTTCTTTGCCTTCTCCTGTTCCTCTTCGTTGCCTTCTCCTGTTCCTCTTCTTTGCCTTCTCCTGCTCCACTTCTTGCCCTCTCCTGTTCCTCTTCTTTGCCTTCTCCTGTTCCTTTTCATTGCCTTCTCCTGTTCCTCTTCCTTGCCTTCTCCTGTTACTTTTCTTTGCCTTCACCTGTTCGTCTTCTTTGCCTTCTCCTGTACGTCTTCTTTGCATTTCTCAGGTTCCTCTTCTTTGCCTTCTCCTGTTCCTTTTCTTTGCCTTCTCCTGTTCCTCTTCTTAGCCTTCTCCTGTTCCTCTTCGTTGCCTTCTCCTGTTCCTCTTCTTTGCCCTCTCCTGTTCCTCTTCGTTGCCTTCTCCTGTTCCTCTTTTTTGCCTTCTCTTGTTCAACTTCTTTGCTTTATCCTGTTCCTCTTCTTTGCCTTCTCCTGTTCCTTTTCCTTGCCTTCTCCTGTTCCTTTTCTTTGCCTTCTCCTGTTCCTATTCTTTGCCATCTCCGGTTCCTCTTCTTTGCCTTCTACTGTTCCTCTTCTTTGCCTTCTCCTTTTCCTCTTCCTTGCCTTATCCTGTTCCTTTTCTCTGCCTTCTGTTCCTCTTCTTTGCCTTCTCCTGTTCCTTTTCTTTGCCTTCTCCTGTTCCTTTTTTTGCCTTCTCCTTTCCTATTCTTTGCCTTCTCCTGTTCCTATTCTTTGCCTTCTCCTGTTCCACTTCTTTGACTTATCGTGTTCCTCTTCTTTGCCTTCACCTGTTCCTCTTTTTTGCCTTCTCCTGTTCAACTTCTTTGTCTTCTCCTGTTCCATTTCCAAGCCTTCTCCTGTTCCTCTTCTTTGCCTTCTCCTGTTCCTATTCTTTGCCTTTTCCTGTTCCTTTTCTTTGCCTTCTCCTGTTCCTCTTCTTTGCCTTCTCCTGTTCCTCTACTTTGCCTTCTCCTGTTCCTCCTATTTTCCTTCTCCTGTTCCTCTTTTTTGCCTTCTCCTGTTCCAATTATTTGCCTTCTCCTGTTCCTTTTCTTTGCCTTCTCCTGTTCATTTTCTTTGCCTTCATCCGTTCCTCTTCTTTGCCTTCTCCTGTTCCTCTTCTTTGCCTTCTCCTGTTCCTAATATTTGCCTTCTCCTGTTCCTCTTCTTTGCCTTCTACTGTTCCTCTTCTTTGCCTTCACCTGTTCCTATTTTTTGCCTTCTCCTGTTCCTCTTCTTTGCCTTCTCCTGTTCCTTTTCTATGCCTTCTTCTGTTCCTCTTCTTTGCCTACTCCTGTTCCTTTTCTTTTCCTTTACCTGTTCCTTTTCTTTGCCTTCTCCTGTTCCTCTTCTTTGCCTTCTCCTGTTCCTCTTCATTGCCTTCTCCTGTTCCTCTTCTTTGCCTTCTCCTGTTCCTTTTTTTGCCTTCTCCTGTTCCTCTTCTTTGCCTTCTCCTGTTCCTATTCTTTGCCTCCTCCTGTTCCTAGTCTTTGCCTTCTCCTGTTCCTCTTCCTTGCCTTCTCCTGTTCCTCTTCTTTGCCATCTCCGGTTCCTCTTCTTTGCCTTCTCCTGTTCCTCTTCTTTGCCTTCTCCTGTTCCTCTTCTTTGCCTTCTCCTGTTCCTCTTCCTTGCCTTATCCTGTTCCTTTTCTTTGCCTTCTGTTCCTCTTCTTTGCATTCTCCTGTTCCTTTTCTTTGCCTTCTCCTGTTCCTTTTTTTGCCTTCTCCTTTCCTCTTCTTTGCCTTCTCCTGTTCCTATTCTTTGTCTTCTCCTGTTCCACTTCTTTGACTTATCCTGTTCGTCATCTTTGCCTTCTCCTGTTCCTCTTCTTTGCCTTCTCCTGTTCAACTTCTTTGTCTTCTACTGTTCCATTTCTTTGCCTTTTCCTGTTCCTCTTCCTTGCCTTCTCCTGTTCCTTTTCTTGCCTTCTCCTGTTCTACTTTTTGTCTTCTCCTGTTCCTCTTCTTTGCCTTCTCCTGTTCCTATTCTTTGCCTTTTCCTGTTCGTTTTATTTGCCTTCTCCTGTTCCTCTTCTTTGCCTTCTCCTGTTCCTCTACTTTGCCTTCTCCTGTTCCTCTCTTTGCTTTCTCCTGTTCCTCTTCTTTGCCTTCTCCTGTTCCTCTTCCTTGCCTTCTCCTGTTCCTCTTCCTTGCCTTCTCCTGTTCCTCTTCTTTGCCTTCTCCTGTTCCTCCTATTTTCCTTCTGCTGTTCCTCTTCTTTGCCTTCTCCTGTTCCAATTATTTGCCTTCTCCTGTTCCTTTCCTTTGCCTTCTCCTGTTCCTTTTCTTTGCCTTGATCCGTTCCTCTTCTTTCCCTTCTCCTGTTCCTCTTCTTTGCCTTCTCCTGTTCCTAATATTTGCCTTCTCTTGTTCCACTTCTTTGCCTTCTACTGTTCCTCTTCTTTGCCTTCTCCTGTTCCTATTTTTTGCCTTCTCCTGTTCCTCTTTTTGCCTTCTCCTGTTCCTTTTCTATGCCTTCTTCTGTTCCTCTTCTTTGCCTTCTCCTGTTCATTTTCATTGCCTTCTCCTGTTCCTCTTCCTTGCCTTCTCCTGTTACTTTTCTTTGCCTTCACCTGTTCCTCTTCTTTGCCTTCTCCTGTTCGTCTTCTTTGCATTTCTCAGGTTCCTCTTCTTTGCCTTCTCCTGTTCCTTTTCTTTGCCTTCTCCTGTTCCTCGTCTTGCCTTCTCCTGTTCCTCTTCCTTGCCTTCTCCTGTTCCTCTTCTTAGCCTTCTCCTGTTCCTCTTCGTTGCCTTCTCCTGTTCCTCTTCTTTGCCCTCTCCTGTTCCTCTTCGTTGCCTTCTCCTGTTCCTCTTTTTTGCCTTCTCCTGTTCAACTTCTTTGCTTTATCCTGTTCCTCTTCTTTGCCTTCTCCTGTTCCATTTCCTTGCCTTCTCCTGTTCCTCTTCTTTGCCTTCTCCTGTTCCTAATATTTGCCTTCTCCTGTTCCTCTTCTTTGCCTTCTACTGTTCCTCTTCTTTGCCTTCTCCTGTTCCTATTTTTTGCCTTCTCCTGTTCTTCTTCTTTGCCTTCTCCTGTTCCTTTTCTATGCCTTCTTCTGTTCCTCTTCTTTGCCTACTCCTGTTCCTTTTCTTTGCCTTCTCCTGTTCCTCTTATTTGCCTTCTCCTGTTCCTCTTCATTGCCTTCTCCTGTTCCTCTTCTTTGCCTTCTCCTGTTCCTTTTCTTTGCCTTCTCCTGTTCCTCTTCTTTGTCTTCTACTGTTCCTTTTATTTGCCTTCTCCTCTTCCTAATCTATGCCTTCCCCTCTTCCTTTTGTGTGCCTTCTCCTGTTCCTCTTCTTTGCCTTCTCCTGTTCCTTTTCATTGCCTTCTCCTGTTCCTCTTCCTTGCCTTCTCCTGTTACTTTTCTTTGCCTTCATCTGTTCCTATTCTTTGCCTTCTCCTGTTCGTCTTCTTTGCATTTCTCAGGCTCCTCTTCTTTGCCTTCTCCTGTTCCTCTTCTTGCCTTCTCCTGTTCCTCTTCCTTGCTTTCTCCTGTTCCTCTTCTTAGCCTTCTCCTGTTCCTATTCGTTGCCTTCTCCTGTTCCTCTTGTTTGCCCTCTCCTGTTCCTCTTCGTTGCCTTCTCCTGTTCCTCTTTTTTGCCTTCTCCTGTTCAACTTATTTGCCTTATCCTGTTCCTCTTCTTTGCCTTCTCCTCTTCCATTTCCTTGCCTTCTCCTGTTCCTTTTCTTTGCCTTCTCCTGTTCATCTTTTTGCCTTCTCCTCTTCCTATTCTTTGCCTTCTCCTGTTCCTAGTCTTTGCCTTCTCCTGTTCCTCTTCCTTGCCTTCTCCTGTTCCTCTTCTTTGCCATCTCCGGTTCCTCTTCTTTGCCTTCTTCTGTTCCTCTTCTTTGCCTTCTCCTGTTCCTTTTCTTTTCCTTCTCCTGTTCCTCTTCCATGCCTTATCCTGTTCCTTTTCTTTGCCTTCTGTTCCTCTTCATTGCATTCTCCTGTTCCTTTTCTTTGCCTTCTCCTGTTCCTTTTTTTGCCTTCTCCTTTCCTCTTCTTTGCCTTCTCCTGTTCCTATTCTTTGCCTTCCCTTGTTCCACTTCTTTGTCTTATCCTGTTCCTCTTCTTTGCCTTCTCCTGTTCCTCTTCTTTGCCTTCTCCTGTTCAACTTCTTTGTCTTCTCCTGTTCCATTTCTTTGCCTTCTCCTGTTCCTCTTCCTTGCCTTCTCCTGTTCCTTTTCTTAGCCTTCTCCTGTTCCTCTTTTTGTCTTCTCCTGTTCCTCTTCTTTGCCTTCTCCTGTTCCTATTCTTTGCCTTTTCTTGTTCCTCTCTTTGCCTTCTCCTGTTCCTCTTCTTTGCCTTCTCCTGTTCCTCTTCCTTGCCTTCTCCTGTTCCTCTTCCTTGCCTTCTCCTGTTCCTCTTCTTTGCCTTCTCCTGTTCCTCCTATTTTCCTTCTGCTGTTCCTCTCCTTTGCCTTCTCCTGTTCCAATTATTTGCCTTCTCCGGTTCCTTTTCTTTGCCTTCTCCTGTTCCTTTTCTTTGCCTTCATCCGCTCCTCTTCTTTGCCTTCTCCTGCTCCTCTTCTTTGCCTTCTCCTGTTCCTAATATTTGCCTTCTCCTGTTCCTCTTCTTTGCCTTCTCCTGTTCCTTTTCTATGCCTTCTTCTGTTCCTCTTCTTTGCCTACTCCTGTTCCTTTTCTTTGCCTTCTCCTGTTCCTTTTCTTTGCCTTCTCCTGTTCCTCTTATTTGCCTTCTCCTGTTCCTCTTCATTGCCTTCTCCTGTTCCTCTTCTTTGCCTTCTCCTGTTCCCTTTCTTTGCCTTCTCCTGTTCCTCTTCTGTGCCTTCTACTGTTCCTTTTATTTGCCTTCTCCTCTTCCTAATCTATGCCTTCCCCTCTTCCTTTTCTCTGCCTTCTCCTGTTCCTCTTCTTTGCCTTCTCCTGTTCCTTTTCATTGCCTTCTCCTGTTCCTCTTCCTTGCCTTCTCCTGTTTCTTTTCTTTGCCTTCATCTGTTCCTCTTCTTTGCCTTCTCCTGTTCGTCTTCTTTGCATTTCTCAGGTTCCTCTTCTTTGCCTTCTCCTGTTCCTTTTCTTTGCCTTCTCCTGTTCCTCTTCTTGCCTTCTCCTGTTCCTCTTCCTTGCCTTCTCCTGTTCCTCTTCTTAGCCTTCTCCTGTTCCTCTTCGTTGCCTTCTCCTGTTCCTCTTCTTTGCCCTCTCCTGATCCTCTTCGTTGCCTTCTCCTGTTCCTCTTTTTTGACTTCTCCTGTTCAACTTCTTTGCTTTATCCTGTTCCTCTTCTTTGCCTTGTCCTCTTCCATTTCATTGCCTTCTCCTGTTCCTTTTCTTTGCCTTCTCCTGTTCATCTTTTTGTCTTCTCCTGTTCCTATTCTTTGCCTTCTCCTGTTCCTAGTCTTTGCCTTCTCCTGTTCCTCTTCCTTGCCTTCTCCTGTTCCTCTTCTTTGCCCCTCCGGTTCCTCTTCTTTGCCTTCTCCTGTTCCTCTTCTTTGCCTTCTCCTGTTCCTTTTCTTTGCCTTCTCCTGTTTCTCTTCCTTGCCTTATCCTGTTCCTTTTCTTTGCCTTCGGTTCCTCTTCTTTGCCTTCTACTGTTCCTTTTCTTTGCCTTCTCCTGTTCCTTTTTTGCCTTCTCCTTTCCTCTTCTTTGCCTTCTCCTGTTCCTATTCTTTGCCTTCTCCTGTTCCACTTCTTTGACTTATCCTATTCCTCATCTTTGCCTTCTCCTGTTCCTCTTTTTGCCTTCTCCTGTTCAACTTCTTTGTCTTCTACTGTTCCATTTCTTTGCCTTTTCCTGTTCCTCTTCCTTGCCTTCTCCTGTTCCTTTTCTTAGCCTTCTCCTGTTCCTCTTTTTGTCTTCTCCTGTTCCTCTTCTTTGCCTTCTCCTGTTCCTATTCTTTGCCTTTTCCTGTTCCTTTTATTTGCCTTCTCCTGTTCCTCTACTTTGCCTTCTCCTGTTCCTCTACTTTGCCTTCTCCTGTTCCTCTTCTTTGCCTTCTCCTGTTCCTCTTACTTGCCCTCTCCTGTTCCTCTTCCTTGCCTTCTCCTGTTCCTCTTCTTTGCCTTCTCCTGTTCCTCCTATTTTCCTTCTGCTGTTCCTCTTCTTTGCCGTCTCCTGTTCCAATTATTTGCCTTCTCCTGTTCCTTTTCTTTGCCTTCTCCTGTTCCTTTTCTTTGCCTTGATCCGTTCCTCTTCTTTGCCTTCTCCTGTTCCTCTTCTTTGCCTTCTCCTGTTCCTAATATTTGCCTTCTCCTGTTCCACTTCTTTGCCTTCTACTGTTCCTCTTCTTTGCCTTCTCCTGTTCCTATTTTTTGCCTTCTCCTGTTCCACTTCTTTGCCTTCTCCTGTTCCTTTTCTATGCCTTCTTCTGTTCCTCTTCTTTGCCTTCTCCTGTTCATTTTCATTGCCTTCTCCTGTTCCTCTTCCTTGCCTTCTCCTGTTACTTTTCTTTGCCTTCACCTGTTCCTCTTCTTTGCCTTCTCCTGTTCGTCTTCTTTGCATTTCTCAGGTTCCTCTTCTTTGCCTTCTCCTGTTCCTCTTCTTTGCCTTCTCCTGTTCCTTTTCTTTGCCTTCTCCTGTTTCTCTTCCTTGCCTTATCCTGTTCCTTTTCTTTGCCTTCGGTTCCTCTTCTTTGCCTTCTACTGTTCCTTTTCTTTGCCTTCTCCTGTTCCTTTTTTGCCTTCTCCTTTCCTCTTCTTTGCCTTCTCCTGTTCCTATTCTTTGCCTTCTCCTGTTCCACTTCTTTGACTTATCCTATTCCTCATCTTTGCCTTCTCCTGTTCCTCTTTTTGCCTTCTCCTGTTCAACTTCTTTGTCTTCTACTGTTCCATTTCTTTGCCTTTTCCTGTTCCTCTTCCTTGCCTTCTCCTGTTCCTTTTCTTAGCCTTCTCCTGTTCCTCTTTTTGTCTTCTCCTGTTCCTCTTCTTTGCCTTCTCCTGTTCCTATTCTTTGCCTTTTCCTGTTCCTTTTATTTGCCTTCTCCTGTTCCTCTACTTTGCCTTCTCCTGTTCCTCTAATTTGCCTTCTCCTGTTCCTCTTCTTTGCCTTCTCCTGTTCCTCTTACTTGCCTTCTCCTGTTCCTCTTCCTTGCCTTCTCCTGTTCCTCTTCTTTGCCTTCTCCTGTTCCTCCTATTTTCCTTCTGCTGTTCCTCTTCTTTGCCGTCTCCTGTTCCAATTATTTGCCTTCTCCTGTTCCTTTTCTTTGCCTTCTCCTGTTCCTTTTCTTTGCCTTGATCCGTTCCTCTTCTTTGCCTTCTCCTGTTCCTCTTCTTTGCCTTCTCCTGTTCCTAATATTTGCCTTCTCCTGTTCCACTTCTTTGCCTTCTACTGTTCCTCTTCTTTGCCTTCTCCTGTTCCTATTTTTTGCCTTCTCCTGTTCCACTTCTTTGCCTTCTCCTGTTCCTTTTCTATGCCTTCTTCTGTTCCTCTTCTTTGCCTTCTCCTGTTCATTTTCATTGCCTTCTCCTGTTCCTCTTCCTTGCCTTCTCCTGTTACTTTTCTTTGCCTTCACCTGTTCCTCTTCTTTGCCTTCTCCTGTTCGTCTTCTTTGCATTTCTCAGGTTCCTCTTCTTTGCCTTCTCCTGTTCCTTTTCTTTGCCTTCTCCTGTTCCTCTACTTGCCTTCTCCTGTTCCTCTTCCTTGCCTTCTCCTGTTCCTCTTCTTAGCCTTCTCCTGTTCCTCTTCGTTGCCTTCTCCTGTTCCTCTTCTTTGCCCTCTCCTGTTCCTCTTCGTTGCCTTCTCCTGTTCCTCTTTTTTGCCTTCTCCTGTTCAACTTCTTTGCTTTATCCTGTTCCTCTTCTTTGCCTTCTCCTGTTCCATTTCCTTGCCTTCTCCTGTTCCTTTTCTTTGCCTTCTCCTGTTCATCTTTTTGCCTTCTCCTGTTCCTATTCTTTGCCTTCTCCTGTTCCTAGTCTTTGCCTTCTCCTGTTCCTCTTCCTTGCCTTCTCCTGTTCCTCTTCTTTGCCATCTACGGTTCCTCTTCTTTGCCTTTTCCTGTTCCTCTTCCTTGCCTTATCCTGTTCCTTTTCTTTGCCTTCTGTTCCTCTTCTTTGCCTTCTACTGTTCCTTTTCTTTACCTTCTCCTGTTCCTTTTTTTGCCTTCTCCTTTCCTCTTCTTTGCCTTCTCCTGTTCTTATTCTTTGCCTTCTCCTGTTCCACTTCTTTGACTTATCCTGTTCCTCTTCTTTGCCTTCTCCTGTTCCTCTTCTTTGCCTTCTCCTGTTCAACTTCTTTGTCTTCTCCTGTTCCATTTCTTTGCCTTCTCCTATTCCTCTTCCTTGCCTTCTCCTGTTCCTTTTCTTAGCCTTCTCCTGTTCCTCTTTTTGTCTTCTCCTGTTCCTCTTCTTTGCCTTCTCCTGTTCCTATTCTTTGCCTTTTCCTGTTCCTTTTCTTTGCCTTTTCCTGTTCCTCTACTTTGCCTTCTCCTGTTCCTCTACTTTGCCTTCTCCTGTTCCTCACTTTGCCTTCTCCTGTTCCTCTTCTTTGCCTTCTCCTGTTCCTCTTACTTGCCTTCTCCTGTTCCTCTTCCTTGCCTTCTCCTGTTCCTCTTCTTTGCCTTCTCCTATTCCTCCTATTTTCCTTCTCCTGTTCCTCTTCTTTGCCTTCTCCTGTTCCTCTTCTTTGCCTTCTCCTGTTCCTTTTCATTGCCTTCTCCTGTTCCTCTTCCTTGCCTTCTCCTGTTACTTTTCTTTGCCTTCACCTGTTCCTCTTCTTTGCCTTCTCCTGTTCGTCTTCTTTGCATTTCTCAGGTTCCTCTTCTTTGCCTTCTCCTGTTCCTTTTCTTTGCCTTCTCCTGTTCCTCTTCTTGCCTTCTCCTGTTCCTCTTCCTTGCCTTCTCCTGTTCCTCTTCTTAGCCTTCTCCTGTTCCTCTTCGTTGCCTTCTCCTGTTCCTCTTCTTTGCCCTCTCCTGTTCCTCTTCGTTGCCTTCTCCTGTTCCTCTTTTTTGCCTTCTCCTGTTCAACTTCTTTGCCTTCTCCTGTTCCTCTTCTTTGCCTTCTCCTGTTCCTTTTCCTTGCCTTCTCCTGTTCCTTTTCTTTGCCTTCTCCTGTTCATCTTTTTGCCTTCTCCTGTTCCTATTCTTTGCCTTCTCCTGTTCCTAGTCTTTGCCTTCTCCTGTTCCTCTTCCTTGCCTTCTCCTGTTCCTCTTCTTTGCCATCTCCGGTTCTTCTTCTTTGCCTTCTTCTGTTCCTCTTCTTTGCCTTCTCCTGTTCCTTTTCTTTGCCTTCTCCTGTTCCTCTTCCATGCCTTATCCTGTTCCTTTTCTTTGCCTTCTGTTCCTCTTCATTGCATTCTCCTGTTCCTTTTCTTTGCCTTCTCCTGTTCCTTTTTTTGCCTTCTCCTCTCCTCTTCTTTGTCTTCTCCTGTTCCTATTCTTTGCCTTCTCTTGTTCCACTTCTTTGTCTTATCCTGTTCCTCTTCTTTGCCTTCTCCTGTTCAACTTCTTTGTCTTCTCCTGTTCCATTACTTTGCCTTCTCCTGTTCCTCTTCCATGCCTTCTCCTGTTCCTTTTCTTAGCCTTCTCCTGTTCCTCTTTTTGTCTTCTCCTGTTCCTCTTCTTTGCCTTCTCCTGTTCCTATTCTTTGCCTTTTCCTGTTCCTCTCTTTGCCTTCTCCTGTTCCTCTTCTTTGCCTTCTCCTGTTCCTCTTCCTTGACTTCTCCTGTTCCTCTTCTTTGCCTTCTCCTGTTCCTCTTTTTTGCCTTCTACTGTTCCTCATTCTTGCCTTCTCCTGATCCTTTTCTTTGCCTTCTCCTGTTCCTTTTTTTGCCTTCTCCTGTTCCTCTTCTTTGCCTTCTCCTGTTCCTCTTCCTTGCCTTCTCCTGTTCCTCTTCTTTGCCTTCTCCTGTTCCTCTTCGTTGCCTTCTCCTGTTCCTCTTCTTTGCCTTCTCCTGCTCCACTTCTTGCCCTCTCCTGTTCCTCTTCTTTGCCTTCTCCTGTTCCTTTTCATTGCCTTCTCCTGTTCCTCTTCCTTGCCTTCTCCTGTTACTTTTCTTTGCCTTCACCTGTTCGTCTTCTTTGCCTTCTCCTGTACGTCTTCTTTGCATTTCTCAGGTTCCTCTTCTTTGCCTTCTCCTGTTCCTAGTCTTTGCCTTCTCCTGTTCCTCTTCCTTGCCTTCTCCTGTTCCTCTTCTTTGCCATCTACGGTTCCTCTTCTTTGCCTTTTCCTGTTCCTCTTCCTTGCCTTATCCTGTTCCTTTTCTTTGCCTTCTGTTCCTCTTCTTTGCCTTCTACTGTTCCTTTTCTTTACCTTCTCCTGTTCCTTTTTTTGCCTTCTCCTTTCCTCTTCTTTGCCTTCTCCTGTTCTTATTCTTTGCCTTCTCCTGTTCCACTTCTTTGACTTATCCTGTTCCTCTTCTTTGCCTTCTCCTGTTCCTCTTCTTTGCCTTCTCCTGTTCAACTTCTTTGTCTTCTCCTGTTCCATTTCTTTGCCTTCTCCTATTCCTCTTCCTTGCCTTCTCCTGTTCCTTTTCTTAGCCTTCTCCTGTTCCTCTTTTTGTCTTCTCCTGTTCCTCTTCTTTGCCTTCTCCTGTTCCTATTCTTTGCCTTTTCCTGTTCCTTTTCTTTGCCTTTTCCTGTTCCTCTACTTTGCCTTCTCCTGTTCCTCTACTTTGCCTTCTCCTGTTCCTCACTTTGCCTTCTCCTGTTCCTCTTCTTTGCCTTCTCCTGTTCCTCTTACTTGCCTTCTCCTGTTCCTCTTCCTTGCCTTCTCCTGTTCCTCTTCTTTGCCTTCTCCTATTCCTCCTATTTTCCTTCTCCTGTTCCTCGTCTTTGCCTTCTCCTGTTCCTCTTCTTTGCCTTCTCCTGTTCCTTTTCATTGCCTTCTCCTGTTCCTCTTCCTTGCCTTCTCCTGTTACTTTTCTTTGCCTTCACCTGTTCCTCTTCTTTGCCTTCTCCTGTTCGTCTTCTTTGCATTTCTCAGGTTCCTCTTCTTTGCCTTCTCCTGTTCCTTTTCTTTGCCTTCTCCTGTTCCTCTTCTTGCCTTCTCCTGTTCCTCTTCCTTGCCTTCTCCTGTTCCTCTTCTTAGCCTTCTCCTGTTCCTCTTCGTTGCCTTCTCCTGTTCCTCTTCTTTGCCCTCTCCTGTTCCTCTTCGTTGCCTTCTCCTGTTCCTCTTTTTTGCCTTCTCCTGTTCAACTTCTTTGCCTTCTCCTGTTCCTCTTCTTTGCCTTCTCCTGTTCCTTTTCCTTGCCTTCTCCTGTTCCTTTTCTTTGCCTTCTCCTGTTCATCTTTTTGCCTTCTCCTGTTCCTATTCTTTGCCTTCTCCTGTTCCTAGTCTTTGCCTTCTCCTGTTCCTCTTCCTTGCCTTCTCCTGTTCCTCTTCTTTGCCATCTCCGGTTCTTCTTCTTTGCCTTCTTCTGTTCCTCTTCTTTGCCTTCTCCTGTTCCTTTTCTTTGCCTTCTCCTGTTCCTCTTCCATGCCTTATCCTGTTCCTTTTCTTTGCCTTCTGTTCCTCTTCATTGCATTCTCCTGTTCCTTTTCTTTGCCTTCTCCTGTTCCTTTTTTTGCCTTCTCCTCTCCTCTTCTTTGTCTTCTCCTGTTCCTATTCTTTGCCTTCTCTTGTTCCACTTCTTTGTCTTATCCTGTTCCTCTTCTTTGCCTTCTCCTGTTCAACTTCTTTGTCTTCTCCTGTTCCATTACTTTGCCTTCTCCTGTTCCTCTTCCATGCCTTCTCCTGTTCCTTTTCTTAGCCTTCTCCTGTTCCTCTTTTTGTCTTCTCCTGTTCCTCTTCTTTGCCTTCTCCTGTTCCTATTCTTTGCCTTTTCCTGTTCCTCTCTTTGCCTTCTCCTGTTCCTCTTCTTTGCCTTCTCCTGTTCCTCTTCCTTGACTTCTCCTGTTCCTCTTCTTTGCCTTCTCCTGTTCCTCTTTTTTGCCTTCTACTGTTCCTCATTCTTGCCTTCTCCTGATCCTTTTCTTTGCCTTCTCCTGTTCCTTTTTTTGCCTTCTCCTGTTCCTCTTCTTTGCCTTCTCCTGTTCCTCTTCCTTGCCTTCTCCTGTTCCTCTTCTTTGCCTTCTCCTGTTCCTCTTCGTTGCCTTCTCCTGTTCCTCTTCTTTGCCTTCTCCTGCTCCACTTCTTGCCCTCTCCTGTTCCTCTTCTTTGCCTTCTCCTGTTCCTTTTCATTGCCTTCTCCTGTTCCTCTTCCTTGCCTTCTCCTGTTACTTTTCTTTGCCTTCACCTGTTCGTCTTCTTTGCCTTCTCCTGTACGTCTTCTTTGCATTTCTCAGGTTCCTCTTCTTTGCCTTCTCCTGTTCCTTTTCTTTGCCTTCTCCTGTTCCTCTTCTTAGCCTTCTCCTGTTCCTCTTCGTTGCCTTCTCCTGTTCCTCTTCTTTGCCCTCTCCTGTTCCTCTTCGTTGCCTTCTCCTGTTCCTCTTTTTTGCCTTCTCTTGTTCAACTTCTTTGCTTTATCCTGTTCCTCTTCTTTGCCTTCTCCTGTTCCTTTTCCTTGCCTTCTCCTGTTCCTTTTCTTTGCCTTCTCCTGTTCCTATTCTTTGCCATCTCCGGTTCCTCTTCTTTGCCTTCTACTGTTCCTCTTCTTTGCCTTCTCCTTTTCCTCTTCCTTGCCTTATCCTGTTCCTTTTCTCTGCCTTCTGTTCCTCTTCTTTGCCTTCTCCTGTTCCTTTTCTTTGCCTTCTCCTGTTCCTTTTTTTGCCTTCTCCTTTCCTATTCTTTGCCTTCTCCTGTTCCTATTCTTTGCCTTCTCCTGTTCCACTTCTTTGACTTATCGTGTTCCTCTTCTTTGCCTTCACCTGTTCCTCTTTTTTGCCTTCTCCTGTTCAACTTCTTTGTCTTCTCCTGTTCCATTTCCAAGCCTTCTCCTGTTCCTCTTCTTTGCCTTCTCCTGTTCCTATTCTTTGCCTTTTCCTGTTCCTTTTCTTTGCCTTCTCCTGTTCCTCTTCTTTGCCTTCTCCTGTTCCTCTACTTTGCCTTCTCCTGTTCCTCCTATTTTCCTTCTCCTGTTCCTCTTTTTTGCCTTCTCCTGTTCCAATTATTTGCCTTCTCCTGTTCCTTTTCTTTGCCTTCTCCTGTTCATTTTCTTTGCCTTCATCCGTTCCTCTTCTTTGCCTTCTCCTGTTCCTCTTCTTTGCCTTCTCCTGTTCCTAATATTTGCCTTCTCCTGTTCCTCTTCTTTGCCTTCTACTGTTCCTCTTCTTTGCCTTCTCCTGTTCCTATTTTTTGCCTTCTCCTGTTCCTCTTCTTTGCCTTCTCCTGTTCCTTTTCTATGCCTTCTTCTGTTCCTCTTCTTTGCCTACTCCTGTTCCTTTTCTTTTCCTTTACCTGTTCCTTTTCTTTGCCTTCTCCTGTTCCTCTTCTTTGCCTTCTCCTGTTCCTCTTCATTGCCTTCTCCTGTTCCTCTTCTTTGCCTTCTCCTGTTCCTTTTTTTGCCTTCTCCTGTTCCTCTTCTTTGCCTTCTCCTGTTCCTATTCTTTGCCTCCTCCTGTTCCTAGTCTTTGCCTTCTCCTGTTCCTCTTCCTTGCCTTCTCCTGTTCCTCTTCTTTGCCATCTCCGGTTCCTCTTCTTTGCCTTCTCCTGTTCCTCTTCTTTGCCTTCTCCTGTTCCTCTTCTTTGCCTTCTCCTGTTCCTCTTCCTTGCCTTATCCTGTTCCTTTTCTTTGCCTTCTGTTCCTCTTCTTTGCATTCTCCTGTTCCTTTTCTTTGCCTTCTCCTGTTCCTTTTTTTGCCTTCTCCTTTCCTCTTCTTTGACTTATCCTGTTCGTCATCTTTGCCTTCTCCTGTTCCTCTTCTTTGCCTTCTCCTGTTCAACTTCTTTGTCTTCTACTGTTCCATTTCTTTGCCTCTTCCTGTTCCTCTTCCTTGCCTTCTCCTGTTCCTTTTCTTGCCTTCTCCTGTTCTACTTTTTGTCTTCTCCTGTTCCTCTTCTTTGCCTTCTCCTGTTCCTATTCTTTGCCTTTTCCTGTTCCTTTTATTTGCCTTCTCCTGTTCCTCTTCTTTGCCTTCTCCTGTTCCTCTACTTTGCCTTCTCCTGTTCCTCTCTTTGCTTTCTCCTGTTCCTCTTCTTTGCCTTCTCCTGTTCCTCTTCCTTGCCTTCTCCTGTTCCTCTTCCTTGCCTTCTCCTGTTCCTCTTCTTTGCCTTCTCCTGTTCCTCCTATTTTCCTTCTGCTGTTCCTCTTCTTTGCCTTCTCCTGTTCCAATTATTTGCCTTCTCCTGTTCCTTTCCTTTGCCTTCTCCTGTTCCTTTTCTTTGCCTTGATCCGTTCCTCTTCTTTCCCTTCTCCTGTTCCTCTTCTTTGCCTTCTCCTGTTCCTAATATTTGCCTTCTCTTGTTCCACTTCTTTGCCTTCTACTGTTCCTCTTCTTTGCCTTCTCCTGTTCCTATTTTTTGCCTTCTCCTGTTCCTCTTTTTGCCTTCTCCTGTTCCTTTTCTATGCCTTCTTCTGTTCCTCTTCTTTGCCTTCTCCTGTTCATTTTCATTGCCTTCTCCTGTTCCTCTTCCTTGCCTTCTCCTGTTACTTTTCTTTGCCTTCACCTGTTCCTCTTCTTTGCCTTCTCCTGTTCGTCTTCTTTGCATTTCTCAGGTTCCTCTTCTTTGCCTTCTCCTGTTCCTTTTCTTTGCCTTCTCCTGTTCCTCGTCTTGCCTTCTCCTGTTCCTCTTCCTTGCGTTCTCCTGTTCCTCTTCTTAGCCTTCTCCTGTTCCTCTTCGTTGCCTTCTCCTGTTCCTCTTCTTTGCCCTCTCCTGTTCCTCTTCGTTGCCTTCTCCTGTTCCTCTTTTTTGCCTTCTCCTGTTCAACTTCTTTGCTTTATCCTGTTCCTCTTCTTTGCCTTCTCCTGTTCCATTTCCTTGCCTTCTCCTGTTCCTCTTCTTTGCCTTCTCCTGTTCCTAATATTTGCCTTCTCCTGTTCCTCTTCTTTGCCTTCTACTGTTCCTCTTCTTTGCCTTCTCCTGTTCCTATTTTTTGCCTTCTCCTGTTCTTCTTCTTTGCCTTCTCCTGTTCCTTTTCTATGCCTTCTTCTGTTCCTCTTCTTTGCCTACTCCTGTTCCTTTTCTTTGCCTTCTCCTGTTCCTCTTATTTGCCTTCTCCTGTTCCTCTTCATTGCCTTCTCCTGTTCCTCTTCTTTGCCTTCTCCTGTTCCTTTTCTTTGCCTTCTCCTGTTCCTCTTCTTTGTCTTCTACTGTTCCTTTTATTTGCCTTCTCCTCTTCCTAATCTATGCCTTCCCCTCTTCCTTTTGTGTGCCTTCTCCTGTTCCTCTTCTTTGCCTTCTCCTGTTCCTTTTCATTGCCTTCTCCTGTTCCTCTTCCTTGCCTTCTCCTGTTACTTTTCTTTGCCTTCATCTGTTCCTATTCTTTGCCTTCTCCTGTTCGTCTTCTTTGCATTTCTCAGGTTCCTCTTCTTTGCCTTCTCCTGTTCCTCTTCTTGCCTTCTCCTGTTCCTCTTCCTTGCTTTCTCCTGTTCCTCTTCTTAGCCTTCTCCTGTTCCTATTCGTTGCCTTCTCCTGTTCCTCTTGTTTGCCCTCTCCTGTTCCTCTTCGTTGCCTTCTCCTGTTCCTCTTTTTTGCCTTCTCCTGTTCAACTTATTTGCCTTATCCTGTTCCTCTTCTTTGCCTTCTCCTCTTCCATTTCCTTGCCTTCTCCTGTTCCTTTTCTTTGCCTTCTCCTGTTCATCTTTTTGCCTTCTCCTCTTCCTATTCTTTGCCTTCTCCTGTTCCTAGTCTTTGCCTTCTCCTGTTCCTCTTCCTTGCCTTCTCCTGTTCCTCTTCTTTGCCATCTCCGGTTCCTCTTCTTTGCCTTCTTCTGTTCCTCTTCTTTGCCTTCTCCTGTTCCTTTTCTTTTCCTTCTCCTGTTCCTCGTCCATGCCTTATCCTGTTCCTTTTCTTTGCCTTCTGTTCCTCTTCATTGCATTCTCCTGTTCCTTTTCTTTGCCTTCTCCTGTTCCTTTTTTTGCCTTCTCCTTTCCTCTTCTTTGCCTTCTCCTGTTCCTATTCTTTGCCTTCTCTTGTTCCACTTCTTTGTCTTATCCTGTTCCTCTTCTTTGCCTTCTCCTGTTCCTCTTCTTTGCCTTCTCCTGTTCAACTTCTTTGTCTTCTCCTGTTCCATTTCTTTGCCTTCTCCTGTTCCTCTTCCTTGCCTTCTCCTGTTCCTTTTCTTAGCCTTCTCCTGTTCCTCTTTTTGTCTTCTCCTGTTCCTCTTCTTTGCCTTCTCCTGTTCCTATTCTTTGCCTTTTCTTGTTCCTCTCTTTGCCTTCTCCTGTTCCTCTTCTTTGCCTTCTCCTGTTCCTCTTCCTTGCCTTCTCCTGTTCCTCTTCCTTGCCTTCTCCTGTTCCTCTTCTTTGCCTTCTCCTGTTCCTCCTATTTTCCTTCTGCTGTTCCTCTTCTTTGCCTTCTCCTGTTCCAATTATTTGCCTTCTCCGGTTCCTTTTCTTTGCCTTCTCCTGTTCCTTTTCTTTGCCTTCATCCGCTCCTCTTCTTTGCCTTCTCCTGCTCCTCTTCTTTGCCTTCTCCTGTTCCTAATATTTGCCTTCTCCTGTTCCTCTTCTTTGCCTTCTCCTGTTCCTTTTCTATGCCTTCTTCTGTTCCTCTTCTTTGCCTACTCCTGTTCCTTTTCTTTGCCTTCTCCTGTTCCTTTTCTTTGCCTTCTCCTGTTCCTCTTATTTGCCTTCTCCTGTTCCTCTTCATTGCCTTCTCCTGTTCCTCTTCTTTGCCTTCTCCTGTTCCCTTTCTTTGCCTTCTCCTGTTCCTCTTCTGTGCCTTCTACTGTTCCTTTTATTTGCCTTCTCCTCTTCCTAATCTATGCCTTCCCCTCTTCCTTTTCTGTGCCTTCTCCTGTTCCTCTTCTTTGCCTTCTCCTGTTCCTTTTCATTGCCTTCTCCTGTTCCTCTTCCTTGCCTTCTCCTGTTTCTTTTCTTTGCCTTCATCTGTTCCTCTTCTTTGCCTTCTCCTGTTCGTCTTCTTTGCATTTCTCAGGTTCCTCTTCTTTGCCTTCTCCTGTTCCTTTTCTTTGCCTTCTCCTGTTCCTCTTCTTGCCTTCTCCTGTTCCTCTTCCTTGCCTTCTCCTGTTCCTCTTCTTAGCCTTCTCCTGTTCCTCTTCGTTGCCTTCTCCTGTTCCTCTTCTTTGCCCTCTCCTGATCCTCTTCGTTGCCTTCTCCTGTTCCTCTTTTTTGACTTCTCCTGTTCAACTTCTTTGCTTTATCCTGTTCCTCTTCTTTGCCTTGTCCTCTTCCATTTCATTGCCTTCTCCTGTTCCTTTTCTTTGCCTTCTCCTGTTCATCTTTTTGTCTTCTCCTGTTCCTATTCTTTGCCTTCTCCTGTTCCTAGTCTTTGCCTTCTCCTGTTCCTCTTCCTTGCCTTCTCCTGTTCCTCTTCTTTGCCCCTCCGGTTCCTCTTCTTTGCCTTCTCCTGTTCCTCTTCTTTGCCTTCTCCTGTTCCTTTTCTTTGCCTTCTCCTGTTTCTCTTCCTTGCCTTATCCTGTTCCTTTTCTTTGCCTTCGGTTCCTCTTCTTTGCCTTCTACTGTTCCTTTTCTTTGCCTTCTCCTGTTCCTTTTTTGCCTTCTCCTTTCCTCTTCTTTGCCTTCTCCTGTTCCTATTCTTTGCCTTCTCCTGTTCCACTTCTTTGACTTATCCTATTCCTCATCTTTGCCTTCTCCTGTTCCTCTTCTTTGCCTTCTCCTGTTCAACTTCTTTGTCTTCTACTGTTCCATTTCTTTGCCTTTTCCTGTTCCTCTTCCTTGCCTTCTCCTGTTCCTTTTCTTAGCCTTCTCCTGTTCCTCTTTTTGTCTTCTCCTGTTCCTCTTCTTTGCCTTCTCCTGTTCCTATTCTTTGCCTTTTCCTGTTCCTTTTATTTGCCTTCTCCTGTTCCTCTACTTTGCCTTCTCCTGTTCCTCTACTTTGCCTTCTCCTGTTCCTCTTCTTTGCCTTCTCCTGTTCCTCTTACTTGCCTTCTCCTGTTCCTCTTCCTTGCCTTCTCCTGTTCCTCTTCTTTGCCTTCTCCTGTTCCTCCTATTTTCCTTCTGCTGTTCCTCTTCTTTGCCGTCTCCTGTTCCAATTATTTCCCTTCTCCTGTTCCTTTTCTTTGCCTTCTCCTGTTCCTTTTCTTTGCCTTGATCCGTTCCTCTTCTTTGCCTTCTCCTGTTCCTCTTCTTTGCCTTCTCCTGTTCCTAATATTTGCCTTCTCCTGTTCCACTTCTTTGCCTTCTACTGTTCCTCTTCTTTGCCTTCTCCTGTTCCTATTTTTTGCCTTCTCCTGTTCCACTTCTTTGCCTTCTCCTGTTCCTTTTCTATGCCTTCTTCTGTTCCTCTTCTTTGCCTTCTCCTGTTCATTTTCATTGCCTTCTCCTGTTCCTCTTCCTTGCCTTCTCCTGTTACTTTTCTTTGCCTTCACCTGTTCCTCTTCTTTGCCTTCTCCTGTTCGTCTTCTTTGCATTTCTCAGGTTCCTCTTCTTTGCCTTCTCCTGTTCCTTTTCTTTGCCTTCTCCTGTTCCTCTTCTTGCCTTCTCCTGTTCCTCTTCCTTGCCTTCTCCTGTTCCTCTTCTTAGCCTTCTCCTGTTCCTCTTCGTTGCCTTCTCCTGTTCCTCTTCTTTGCCCTCTCCTGTTCCTCTTCGTTGCCTTCTCCTGTTCCTCTTTTTTGCCTTCTCCTGTTCAACTTCTTTGCTTTATCCTGTTCCTCTTCTTTGCCTTCTCCTGTTCCATTTCCTTGCCTTCTCCTGTTCCTTTTCTTTGCCTTCTCCTGTTCATCTTTTTGCCTTCTCCTGTTCCTATTCTTTGCATTCTCCTGTTCCTAGTCTTTGCCTTCTCCTGTTCCTCTTCCTTGCCTTCTCCTGTTCCTCTTCTTTGCCATCTACGGTTCCTCTTCTTTGCCTTTTCCTGTTCCTCTTCCTTGCCTTATCCTGTTCCTTTTCTTTGCCTTCTGTTCCTCTTCTTTGCCTTCTACTGTTCCTTTTCTTTACCTTCTCCTGTTCCTTTTTTTGCCTTCTCCTTTCCTCTTCTTTGCCTTCTCCTGTTCTTATTCTTTGCCTTCTCCTGTTCCACTTCTTTGACTTATCCTGTTCCTCTTCTTTGCCTTCTCCTGTTCCTCTTCTTTGCCTTCTCCTGTTCAACTTCTTTGTCTTCTCCTGTTCCATTTCTTTGCCTTCTCCTATTCCTCTTCCTTGCCTTCTCCTGTTCCTTTTCTTAGCCTTCTCCTGTTCCTCTTTTTGTCTTCTCCTGTTCCTCTTCTTTGCCTTCTCCTGTTCCTATTCTTTGCCTTTTCCTGTTCCTTTTCTTTGCCTTTTCCTGTTCCTCTACTTTGCCTTCTCCTGTTCCTCTACTTTGCCTTCTCCTGTTCCTCACTTTGCCTTCTCCTGTTCCTCTTCTTTGCCTTCTCCTGTTCCTCTTACTTGCCTTCTCCTGTTCCTCTTCCTTGCCTTCTCCTGTTCCTCTTCTTTGCCTTCTCCTATTCCTCCTATTTTCCTTCTCCTGTTCCTCTTCTTTGCCTTCTCCTGTTCCTCTTCTTTGCCTTCTCCTGATCCTTTTCATTGCCTTCTCCTGTTCCTCTTCCTTGCCTTCTCCTGTTACTTTTCTTTGCCTTCACCTGTTCCTCTTCTTTGCCTTCTCCTGTTCGTCTTCTTTGCATTTCTCAGGTTCCTCTTCTTTGCCTTCTCCTGTTCCTTTTCTTTGCCTTCTCCTGTTCCTCTTCTTGCCTTCTCCTGTTCCTCTTCCTTGCCTTCTCCTGTTCCTCTTCTTAGCCTTCTCCTGTTCCTCTTCGTTGCCTTCTCCTGTTCCTCTTCTTTGCCCTCTCCTGTTCCTCTTCGTTGCCTTCTCCTGTTCCTCTTTTTTGCCTTCTCCTGTTCAACTTCTTTGCCTTCTCCTGTTCCTCTTCTTTGCCTTCTCCTGTTCCTTTTCCTTGCCTTCTCCTGTTCCTTTTCTTTGCCTTCTCCTGTTCATCTTTTTGCCTTCTCCTGTTCCTATTCTTTGCCTTCTCCTGTTCCTAGTCTTTGCCTTCTCCTGTTCCTCTTCCTTGCCTTCTCCTGTTCCTCTTCTTTGCCATCTCCGGTTCTTCTTCTTTGCCTTCTTCTGTTCCTCTTCTTTGCCTTCTCCTGTTCCTTTTCTTTGCCTTCTCCTGTTCCTCTTCCATGCCTTATCCTGTTCCTTTTCTTTGCCTTCTGTTCCTCTTCATTGCATTCTCCTGTTCCTTTTCTTTGCCTTCTCCTGTTCCTTTTTTTGCCTTCTCCTCTCCTCTTCTTTGTCTTCTCCTGTTCCTATTCTTTGCCTTCTCTTGTTCCACTTCTTTGTCTTATCCTGTTCCTCTTCTTTGCCTTCTCCTGTTCAACTTCTTTGTCTTCTCCTGTTCCATTACTTTGCCTTCTCCTGTTCCTCTTCCATGCCTTCTCCTGTTCCTTTTCTTAGCCTTCTCCTGTTCCTCTTTTTGTCTTCTCCTGTTCCTCTTCTTTGCCTTCTCCTGTTCCTATTCTTTGCCTTTTCCTGTTCCTCTCTTTGCCTTCTCCTGTTCCTCTTCTTTGCCTTCTCCTGTTCCTCTTCCTTGCCTTCTCCTGTTCCTCTTCCTTGCCTTCTCCTGTTCCTCTTCTTTGCCTTCTCCTGTTCCTCCTATTTTCCTTCTGCTGTTCCTCTTCTTTGCCGTCTCCTGTTCCAATTATTTGCCTTCTCCTGTTCCTTTTCTTTGCCTTCTCCTGTTCCTTTTCTTTGCCTTGATCCGTTCCTCTTCTTTGCCTTCTCCTGTTCCTCTTCTTTGCCTTCTCCTGTTCCTAATATTTGCCTTCTCCTGTTCCACTTCTTTGCCTTCTACTGTTCCTCTTCTTTGCCTTCTCCTGTTCCTATTTTTTGCCTTCTCCTGTTCCACTTCTTTGCCTTCTCCTGTTCCTTTTCTATGCCTTCTTCTGTTCCTCTTCTTTGCCTTCTCCTGTTCATTTTCATTGCCTTCTCCTGTTCCTCTTCCTTGCCTTCTCCTGTTACTTTTCTTTGCCTTCACCTGTTCCTCTTCTTTGCCTTCTCCTGTTCGTCTTCTTTGCATTTCTCAGGTTCCTCTTCTTTGCCTTCTCCTGTTCCTTTTCTTTGCCTTCTCCTGTTCCTCTTCTTGCCTTCTCCTGTTCCTCTTCCTTGCCTTCTCCTGTTCCTCTTCTTAGCCTTCTCCTGTTCCTCTTCGTTGCCTTCTCCTGTTCCTCTTCTTTGCCCTCTCCTGTTCCTCTTCGTTGCCTTCTCCTGTTCCTCTTTTTTGCCTTCTCCTGTTCAACTTCTTTGCTTTATCCTGTTCCTCTTCTTTGCCTTCTCCTGTTCCATTTCCTTGCCTTCTCCTGTTCCTTTTCTTTGCCTTCTCCTGTTCATCTTTTTGCCTTCTCCTGTTCCTATTCTTTGCCTTCTCCTGTTCCTAGTCTTTGCCTTCTCCTGTTCCTCTTCCTTGCCTTCTCCTGTTCCTCTTCTTTGCCATCTACGGTTCCTCTTCTTTGCCTTTTCCTGTTCCTCTTCCTTGCCTTATCCTGTTCCTTTTCTTTGCCTTCTGTTCCTCTTCTTTGCCTTCTACTGTTCCTTTTCTTTACCTTCTCCTGTTCCTTTTTTTGCCTTCTCCTTTCCTCTTCTTTGCCTTCTCCTGTTCTTATTCTTTGCCTTCTCCTGTTCCACTTCTTTGACTTATCCTGTTCCTCTTCTTTGCCTTCTCCTGTTCCTCTTCTTTGCCTTCTCCTGTTCAACTTCTTTGTCTTCTCCTGTTCCATTTCTTTGCCTTCTCCTATTCCTCTTCCTTGCCTTCTCCTGTTCCTTTTCTTAGCCTTCTCCTGTTCCTCTTTTTGTCTTCTCCTGTTCCTCTTCTTTGCCTTCTCCTGTTCCTATTCTTTGCCATTTCCTGTTCCTTTTCTTTGCCTTTTCCTGTTCCTCTACTTTGCCTTCTCCTGTTCCTCTACTTTGCCTTCTCCTGTTCCTCACTTTGCCTTCTCCTGTTCCTCTTCTTTGCCTTCTCCTGTTCCTCTTACTTGCCTTCTCCTGTTCCTCTTCCTTGCCTTCTCCTGTTCCTCTTCTTTGCCTTCTCCTATTCCTCCTATTTTCCTTCTCCTGTTCCTCTTCTTTGCCTTCTCCTGTTCCTCTTCTTTGCCTTCTCCTGTTCCTTTTCATTGCCTTCTCCTGTTCCTCTTCCTTGCCTTCTCCTGTTACTTTTCTTTGCCTTCACCTGTTCCTCTTCTTTGCCTTCTCCTGTTCGTCTTCTTTGCATTTCTCAGGTTCCTCTTCTTTGCCTTCTCCTGTTCCTTTTCTTTGCCTTCTCCTGTTCCTCTTCTTGCCTTCTCCTGTTCCTCTTCCTTGCCTTCTCCTGTTCCTCTTCTTAGCCTTCTCCTGTTCCTCTTCGTTGCCTTCTCCTGTTCCTCTTCTTTGCCCTCTCCTGTTCCTCTTCGTTGCCTTCTCCTGTTCCTCTTTTTTGCCTTCTCCTGTTCAACTTCTTTGCCTTCTCCTGTTCCTCTTCTTTGCCTTCTCCTGTTCCTTTTCCTTGCCTTCTCCTGTTCCTTTTCTTTGCCTTCTCCTGTTCATCTTTTTGCCTTCTCCTGTTCCTATTCTTTGCCTTCTCCTGTTCCTAGTCTTTGCCTTCTCCTGTTCCTCTTCCTTGCCTTCTCCTGTTCCTCTTCTTTGCCATCTCCGGTTCTTCTTCTTTGCCTTCTTCTGTTCCTCTTCTTTGCCTTCTCCTGTTCCTTTTCTTTGCCTTCTCCTGTTCCTCTTCCATGCCTTATCCTGTTCCTTTTCTTTGCCTTCTGTTCCTCTTCATTGCATTCTCCTGTTCCTTTTCTTTGCCTTCTCCTGTTCCTTTTTTTGCCTTCTCCTCTCCTCTTCTTTGTCTTCTCCTGTTCCTATTCTTTGCCTTCTCTTGTTCCACTTCTTTGTCTTATCCTGTTCCTCTTCTTTGCCTTCTCCTGTTCAACTTCTTTGTCTTCTCCTGTTCCATTACTTTGCCTTCTCCTGTTCCTCTTCCATGCCTTCTCCTGTTCCTTTTCTTAGCCTTCTCCTGTTCCTCTTTTTGTCTTCTCCTGTTCCTCTTCTTTGCCTTCTCCTGTTCCTATTCTTTGCCTTTTCCTGTTCCTCTCTTTGCCTTCTCCTGTTCCTCTTCTTTGCCTTCTCCTGTTCCTCTTCCTTGCCTTCTCCTGTTCCTCTTCCTTGCCTTCTCCTGTTCCTCTTCTTTGCCTTCTCCTGTTCCTCCTATTTTCCTTCTCCTGTTCCTCTTCTTTGCCTTCTCCTGTTCCAATCATTTGCCTTCTCCTGTTCCTTTTCTTTGCCTTCTCCTGTTCCTTTTCTTTGCCTTCATCCGCTCCTCTTCTTTGCCTTCTCCTGTTCCTCTTCTTTGCCTTCTCCTGTTCCTAATATTTGCCTTCTCCTGTTCCTCTTCTTTGCCTTCTACTGTTCCTCTTTTTTGCCTTCTCCTGTTCCTATTTTCTGCCTTCTCCTGTTCCTCTTCTTTGCCTTCTCCTGTTCCTTTTCTATGCCTTCTTCTGTTCCTCTTCTTTGCCTACTCCTGTTCCTTTTCTTTGCCTTCTCCTGTTCCTTTTCTTTGCCTTCTCCTGTTCCTCTTATTTGCCTTCTCCTGTTCCTCATCATTGCCTTCTCCTGTTCCTCTTCTTTGCCTTCTCCTGTTCCTTTTCTTTGCCTTCTCCTGTTCCTCTTCTTTGCCTTCTCCTGTTCCTCTTCTTTGCCTTCTCCTGTTTCTATTCTTTGCCTTTTCCTGTTCCTCTCTTTGCCTTCTCCTGTTCCTCTTCTTTGCCTTCTCCTGTTCCTCTTCCTTGCCTTCTCCTGTTCCTCTTCTTTGCCTTCTCCTGTTCCTCCTATTTTCCTTCTCCTGTTCCTCTTTTTTGCCTTCTCCTGTTCCAATTATTTGCCTTCTCCTGTTCCTTTTCTTTGCCTTCTCCTGTTCCTTTTCTTTGCCTTCATCCGCTCCTCTTCTTTGCCTTCTCCTGTTCCTCATCTTTGCCTTCTCCTGTTCCTAATATTTGCCTTCTCCTGTTCCTCTTCTTTGCCTTCTACTGTTCCTCTTTTTTGCCTTCTCCTGTTCCTATTTTTTGCCTTCTCCTGTTCCTCTTCTTTGCCTTCTCCTGTTCCTTTTCTATGCCTTCTTCTGTTCCTCTTCTTTGCCTACTCCTGTTCCTTTTCTTTGCCTTCTCCTGTTCCTTTTCTTTGCCTTCTCATGTTCCTCTTATTTGCCTTCTCCTGTTCCTCTTCATTGCCTTCTCCTGTTCCTCTTCTTTGCCTTCTCCTGTTCCTTTTCTTTGCCTTCTCCTGTTCCTCTTCTTTGCCTTCTACTGTTCCTTTTATTTGGCTTCTCCTCTTCCTAATCTATGCCTTCCCCTCTTCCTTTTCTGTGCCTTCTCCTGTTCCTCTTCTTTGCCTTCTCTTGTTCCTTTTCATTGCCCTCTCCTGTTCCTCTTCCTTGCCTTCTCCTGTTACTTTTCTTTGCCTTCATCTGTTCCTCTTCTTTGCCTTCTGCTGTTAGTCTTCTTTGCATTTCTCAGGTTCCTCTTCTTTGCCTTCTCCTGTTCCTTTTCTTTGCCTTCTCCAGTTCCTCTTCTTGCCTTCTCCTGTTCCTCTTCCTTGCCTTCTCCTGTTCCTCTTCTTAGCCTTCTCCTGTTCCTCTTCGTTGCCTTCTCCTGTTCCTCTTCTTTGCCCTCTCCTGTTCCTCTTCGTTGCCTTCTACTGTTCCTCTTTTTTGCCTTCTCCTGTTCAACTTCTTTGCTTTATCCTGTTCCTCTTCTCTGCCTTCTCCCCTTCCATTTCCTTGCCTTCTCCTGTTCCTTTGCTTTGCCTTCTCCTGTTCATCTTTTTGCCTTCTCCTGTTCCTATTCTTTGCCTTCTCCTGTTCCTAGTCTTTGCCTTCTCCTGTTCCTCTTCCTTGCCTTCTCCTGTTCCTCTTCTTTGCCATCTCCGGTTCCACTTCTTTGCATTCTCCTGTTCCTCTTCATTGCCTTCTCCTGTTCCTTTTCTTTGCCTTCTCCTGTTCCTCTTCCTTGCCTTATCCTGTTCCTTTTCTTTGTCTTCTGTTCCTCTTCTTTGCCTTCTACTGTTCCTTTTCTTTGCCTTCTCCTGTTCCTTTTTTTGCCTTCTCCTTTCCTCTTCTTTGCCTTCTCCTTTCCTCTTTTTGCCTTCTCCTGTTCCTATTCTTTGCCTTCTCCTGTTCCACTTCTTTGACTTATCCTGTTCCTCTTCTTTGCCTTCTCCTGTTCCTCTTCTTTGACTTCTCCTGTTCAACTTCTTTGTCTTCTCCTGTTCCATTTCTTTGCCTTCTCCTGTTCCTCTTCCTTGCCTTCTCCAGTTCCTCTTCTTAGCCTTCTCCTGTTCCTCTTCGTTGCCTTCTCCTGTTCCTCTTCTTTGCACTCTCCTGTTCCTCTTCGTTGCCTTCTCCTGTTCCTCTTTTTTGCCTTCTCCTGTTCAACTTCTTTGCTTTATCCTGTTCCTCTTCTTTGCCTTCTCCTGTTCCTTTTCCTTGCCTTCTCCTGTTCCTTTTCTTTGCCTTCTCCTGTTCATCTTTTTGCCTTCTCCTGTTCCTATTCTTTGCCTTCTCCTGTTCCTAGTCTTTGCCTTCTCCTGTTCCTCTTCCTTGCCTTCTCCTGTTCCTCTTCTTTGCCTTCTCCTGTTCCTCTTCTTTGCCTTCTGTTCCTCTTCTTTGCATTCTCCTGTTCCTTTTCTTTGCCTTCTCCTGTTCCTTTTTTTGCCTTCTACTTTCCTCTTCTTTGCCTCCTCCTGTTCCCATTTTTTGCCTTCTCCTGTTCCACTTCTTTGCCTTATCTTGTTCCTCTTCTTTGCCTTCTCCTGTTCCTCTTCTTTGCCTTCTCCTGTTCAACTTCTTTGTCTTCTCTTGTTCCTCTTCTTTGCCTTCTCATGTTCCCATTTTTTGCCTTCTCCTGTTCCTCTTCTTTGCCTTCTCCTGTTCCTCTCTTTGCCTTCTCCTGTTCCTCTTCCTTGCCTTCTCCTGTTCCTCTTCTTTGCCTTCTCCTGTTCCTCCTATTTCCTTCTCCTGTTCCTCTTCTTTGCCTTCTCCTGTTCCAATTATTTGCCTTCTCCTGTTCCTTTTCTTTGCCTTCTCCTGTTCCTTTTCTTTGCCTTCATCCGTTCCTTTTCTTTGCCTTCTCCTGTTCCTCTTCTTTGCCTTCTCCTGTTCCTAATATTTGCCTTCTTCTGTTCCTCTTCTTTGCCTTCTACTGTTCCTCTTCTTTGCCTTCTCCTGTTCCTATTTTTTGCCTTCTCCTGTTTCTCTTCTTTGCCTTCTCCTGTTCCTTTTCTATGCCTTCATCTGTTCCTCTTCTTTGCCTACTGCTGTTCCTTTTCTTTTCGTTTTCCTGTTCCTTTTCTTTGCCTTCTCCTGTTCCCCTTCTTTGCCTTCTCCTGTTCCTTTTCATTGCCTTCTCCTGTTCCTCTTCCTTGCCTTCTCCTGTTACTTTTCTTTGCCTTCACCTGTTCCTCTTCTTTGCCTTCCCTGTTCGTCTTCTTTGCATTTCTCAGGTTCCTCTTCTTTGCCTTCTCCTGTTCCTCTTCTTAGCCTTCTCCTGTTCCTCTTCGTTGCCTTCTCCTGTTCCTCTTCTTTGCCCTCTCCTGTTCCTCTTCGTTGCCTTCTCCTGTTCCTGTTTTTTGCCTTCTCCTGTTCAACTTCTTTGCTTTATCCTGTTCAACTTCTTTGCTTTATCCTGTTCAACTTCTTTGCCTTCTCCTGTTCCTTTTCCTTGCCTTCTCCTGTTCCTTTTCTTTGCCTTCTCCTGTTCATCTTTTTGCCTTCTCCTGTTCCTATTCTTTGCCTTCTCCTGTTCCTAGTCTTTGCCTTCTCCTGTTCCTCTTCCTTGCCTTCTCCTGTTCCTCTTCTTTGCCTTCTCCTGTTCCTCTTCTTTGCCTTCTGTTCCTCTTCTTTGCATTCTCCTGTTCCTTTTCTTTGCCTTCTCCTGTTCCTTTTTTTGCCTTCTCCTTTCCTCTTCTTTGCCTTCTCCTGTTCCCATTTTTTGCCTTCTCCTGTTCCACTTCTTTGCCTTATCCTGTTCCTCTTCTTTGCCTTCTCCTGTTCCTCTTCTTTGCCTTCTCCTGTTCAAATTCTTTGTCTTCTCCTGTTCCTCTTCTTTGCCTTCTCATGTTCCCATTTTTTGCCTTCACCTGTTCCTCTTCTTTGCCTTCTCCTGTTCCTTTTCTATGCCTTCTTCTGTTCCTCTACTTTGCCTTCTCCTGTTCCTCTCTTTGCCTTCTCCTGTTCCTCTTCCTTGCCTTCTCCTGTTCCTCTTCTTTGCCTTCTCCTGTTCCTCCTATTTCCCTCTCCTGTTCCTGTTCTTTGCCTTCTCCTGTTCCAATTATTTGCCTTCTCCTGTTCCTTTTCTTTGCCTTCTCCTGTTCCTTTTCTTTGCCTTCTCCTGTTCCTTTTCTTGGCCTTCATCCGTTCCTTTTCTTTGCCTTCTCCTGTTCCTCTTCTTTGCCTTCTCCTGTTCCTAATATTTGCCTTCTTCTGTTCCTCTTCTTTGCCTTCTACTGTTCCTCTTCTTTGCCTTCTCCTGTTCCTATTTTTTGCCTTCTCCTGTTCCTCTTCTTTGCCTTCTCCTGTTCCTTTTCTATGCCTTCTTCTGTTCCTCTTCTTTGCCTACTGCTGTTCCTTTTCTTTTCGTTTTCCTGTTCCTTTTCTTTGCCTTCTCCTGTTCCCCTTCTTTGCCTTCTCCTGTTCCTTTTCATTGCCTTCTCCTGTTCATCTTCCTTGCCTTCTCCTGTTCCTCTTCTTTGCCTTCTCCTGTTCCTCCTATTTTCCTTCTCCTGTTCCTCTTCTTTGCCTTCTCCTGTTCCAATTATTTGCCTTCTCCTGTTCCTTTTCTTAGCCTTCTCCTGTTCCTTTTCTTTGCCTTCATCCGTTCCTTTTCTTTGCCTTCTCCTGTTCCTCTTCTTTGCCTTCTCCCGTTCCTAATATTTGCCTTCTTCTGTTCCTCTTCTTTGCCTTCTACTGTTCCTCTTCTTTGCCTTCTCCTGTTCCTATTTTTTGCCTTCTCCTGTTCCTCTTCTTTGCCTTCTCCTGTTCCTTTTCTATGCCTTCTTCTGTTCCTCTTCTTTGCCTACTCCTGTTCCTTTTCTTTTCGTTTTCCTGTTCCTTTTCTTTGCCTTCTCCTGTTCCCCTTCTTTGCCTTCTCCTGTTCCTTTTCATTGCCTTCTCCTGTTCCTCTTCCTTGCCTTCTCCTGTTACTTTTCTTTGCATTTCTCAGGTTCCTCTTCTTTGCCTTCTCCTGTTCCTTTTCTTTGCCTTCTCCTGTTCCTCTTCTTGCCTTCTCCTGTTCCTCTACCTTGCCTTCTCCTGTCCCTCTTCTTAGCCTTCTCCTGTTCCTCTTCGTTGCCTTCTCCTGTTCCTCTTCTTTGCCCTCTCCTGTTCCTCTTCGTTGCCTTCTCCTGTTCCTCTTTTTTGCCTTCTCCTGTTCCTCTTCTTTGCCTTCTCCTGTTCCTTTTCCTTGCCTTCTCCTGTTCCTTTTCTTTGCCTTCTCCTGTTCCTATTCTTTGCCTTCGCCTGTTCCTAGTCTTTGCCTTCTCCTGTCCTCTTCCTTGCCTTCTCCTGTTCCTCTTCTTTGCCATCTCCGGTTCCTCTTCTTTGCATTCTCCTGTTCCTCTTCTTTGCTTTCTCCTGTTCCTCTTCCTTGCCTTCTCCTGTTCCTCTTCTTTGCCTTCTCCTGTTCCTCCTATTTTCCTTCTCCTGTTCCTCTTCTTTGCCTTCATCCGCTCCTCTTCTTTGCCTTCTCCTGTTCCTCTTCTTTGCCTTCTCCTGTTCCTAATATTTGCCTTCTCCTGTTCCTCTTCTTTGCCTTCTACTGTTCCTCTTTTTTGCCTTCTCCTGTTCCTATTTTTTGCCTTCTCCTGTTCCTCTTCTTTGCCTTCTCCTGTTCCTTTTCTATGCCTTCTTCTGTTCCTCTTCTTTGCCTACTCCTGTTCCTTTTCTTTGCCTTCTCCTGTTCCTTTTCTTTGCCTTCTTCTGTTCCTCTTATTTGCCTTCTCCTGTTCCTCTTCATTGCCTTCTCCTGTTCCTCTTCTTTGCCTTCTCCTGTTCCTTTTCTTTGCCTTCTCCTGTTCCTCTTCTTTGCCTTCTACTGTTCCTTTTATTTGCCTTCTCCTCTTCCTAATCTATGCCTTCCCCTCTTCCTTTTCTGTGCCTTCTCCTGTTCCTCTTCTTTGCCTTCTCCTGTTCCTTTTCATTGCCCTCTCCTGTTCCTCTTCCTTGCCTTCTCCTGTTACTTTTCTTTGCTTTCATCTGTTCCTCTTCTTTGCCTTCTCCTGTTAGTCTTCTTTGCATTTCTCAGGTTCCTCTTCTTTGCCTTCTCCTGTTCCTTTTCTTTGCCTTCTCCTGTTCCTCTTTTTTGCCTTCTCCTGTTCCTCTTCTTTGCCTTCTCCTGTTCCTCTTCGTTGCCTTCTCCTGTTCCTCTTCTTTGCACTCTCCTGTTCCTCTTCGTTGCCTTCTCCTGTTCCTCTTTTTTGCCTTCTCCTGTTCAACTTCTTTGCTTTATCCTGTTCCTCTTCTTTGCCTTCTCCTGTTCCTTTTCCTTGCCTTCTCCTGTTCCTTTTCTTTGCCTTCTCCTGTTCATCTTTTTGCCTTCTCCTGTTCCTATTCTTTGCCTTCTCCTGTTCCTAGTCTTTGCCTTCTCCTGTTCCTCTTCCTTGCCTTCTCCTGTTCCTCTTCTTTGCCTTCTCCTGTTCCTCTTCTTTGCCTTCTGTTCCTCTTCTTTGCATTCTCCTGTTCCTTTTCTTTGCCTTCTCCTGTTCCTTTTTTTGCCTTCTACTTTCCTCTTCTTTGCCTCCTCCTGTTCCCATTTTTTGCCTTCTCCTGTTCCACTTCTTTGCCTTATCTTGTTCCTCTTCTTTGCCTTCTCCTGTTCCTCTTCTTTGCCTTCTCCTGTTCAACTTCTTTGTCTTCTCTTGTTCCTCTTCTTTGCCTTCTCATGTTCCCATTTTTTGCCTTCTCCTGTTCCTCTTCTTTGCCTTCTCCTGTTCCTCTCTTTGCCTTCTCCTGTTCCTCTTCCTTGCCTTCTCCTGTTCCTCTTCTTTGCCTTCTCCTGTTCCTCCTATTTCCTTCTCCTGTTCCTCTTCTTTGCCTTCTCCTGTTCCAATTATTTGCCTTCTCCTGTTCCTTTTCTTTGCCTTCTCCTGTTCCTTTTCTTTGCCTTCATCCGTTCCTTTTCTTTGCCTTCTCCTGTTCCTCTTCTTTGCCTTCTCCTGTTCCTAATATTTGCCTTCTTCTGTTCCTCTTCTTTGCCTTCTACTGTTCCTCTTCTTTGCCTTCTCCTGTTCCTATTTTTTGCCTTCTCCTGTTTCTCTTCTTTGCCTTCTCCTGTTCCTTTTCTATGCCTTCATCTGTTCCTCTTCTTTGCCTACTGCTGTTCCTTTTCTTTTCGTTTTCCTGTTCCTTTTCTTTGCCTTCTCCTGTTCCCCTTCTTTGCCTTCTCCTGTTCCTTTTCATTGCCTTCTCCTGTTCCTCTTCCTTGCCTTCTCCTGTTACTTTTCTTTGCCTTCACCTGTTCCTCTTCTTTGCCTTCCCTGTTCGTCTTCTTTGCATTTCTCAGGTTCCTCTTCTTTGCCTTCTCCTGTTCCTCTTCTTAGCCTTCTCCTGTTCCTCTTCGTTGCCTTCTCCTGTTCCTCTTCTTTGCCCTCTCCTGTTCCTCTTCGTTGCCTTCTCCTGTTCCTGTTTTTTGCCTTCTCCTGTTCAACTTCTTTGCTTTATCCTGTTCAACTTCTTTGCTTTATCCTGTTCAACTTCTTTGCCTTCTCCTGTTCCTTTTCCTTGCCTTCTCCTGTTCCTTTTCTTTGCCTTCTCCTGTTCATCTTTTTGCCTTCTCCTGTTCCTATTCTTTGCCTTCTCCTGTTCCTAGTCTTTGCCTTCTCCTGTTCCTCTTCCTTGCCTTCTCCTGTTCCTCTTCTTTGCCTTCTCCTGTTCCTCTTCTTTGCCTTCTGTTCCTCTTCTTTGCATTCTCCTGTTCCTTTTCTTTGCCTTCTCCTGTTCCTTTTTTTGCCTTCTCCTTTCCTCTTCTTTGCCTTCTCCTGTTCCCATTTTTTGCCTTCTCCTGTTCCACTTCTTTGCCTTATCCTGTTCCTCTTCTTTGCCTTCTCCTGTTCCTCTTCTTTGCCTTCTCCTGTTCAAATTCTTTGTCTTCTCCTGTTCCTCTTCTTTGCCTTCTCATGTTCCCATTTTTTGCCTTCACCTGTTCCTCTTCTTTGCCTTCTCCTGTTCCTTTTCTATGCCTTCTTCTGTTCCTCTACTTTGCCTTCTCCTGTTCCTCTCTTTGCCTTCTCCTGTTCCTCTTCCTTGCCTTCTCCTGTTCCTCTTCTTTGCCTTCTCCTGTTCCTCCTATTTCCCTCTCCTGTTCCTGTTCTTTGCCTTCTCCTGTTCCAATTATTTGCCTTCTCCTGTTCCTTTTCTTTGCCTTCTCCTGTTCCTTTTCTTTGCCTTCTCCTGTTCCTTTTCTTGGCCTTCATCCGTTCCTTTTCTTTGCCTTCTCCTGTTCCTCTTCTTTGCCTTCTCCTGTTCCTAATATTTGCCTTCTTCTGTTCCTCTTCTTTGCCTTCTACTGTTCCTCTTCTTTGCCTTCTCCTGTTCCTATTTTTTGCCTTCTCCTGTTCCTCTTCTTTGCCTTCTCCTGTTCCTTTTCTATGCCTTCTTCTGTTCCTCTTCTTTGCCTACTGCTGTTCCTTTTCTTTTCGTTTTCCTGTTCCTTTTCTTTGCCTTCTCCTGTTCCCCTTCTTTGCCTTCTCCTGTTCCTTTTCATTGCCTTCTCCTGTTCATCTTCCTTGCCTTCTCCTGTTCCTCTTCTTTGCCTTCTCCTGTTCCTCCTATTTTCCTTCTCCTGTTCCTCTTCTTTGCCTTCTCCTGTTCCAATTATTTGCCTTCTCCTGTTCCTTTTCTTAGCCTTCTCCTGTTCCTTTTCTTTGCCTTCATCCGTTCCTTTTCTTTGCCTTCTCCTGTTCCTCTTCTTTGCCTTCTCCCGTTCCTAATATTTGCCTTCTTCTGTTCCTCTTCTTTGCCTTCTACTGTTCCTCTTCTTTGCCTTCTCCTGTTCCTATTTTTTGCCTTCTCCTGTTCCTCTTCTTTGCCTTCTCCTGTTCCTTTTCTATGCCTTCTTCTGTTCCTCTTCTTTGCCTACTCCTGTTCCTTTTCTTTTCGTTTTCCTGTTCCTTTTCTTTGCCTTCTCCTGTTCCCCTTCTTTGCCTTCTCCTGTTCCTTTTCATTGCCTTCTCCTGTTCCTCTTCCTTGCCTTCTCCTGTTACTTTTCTTTGCATTTCTCAGGTTCCTCTTCTTTGCCTTCTCCTGTTCCTTTTCTTTGCCTTCTCCTGTTCCTCTTCTTGCCTTCTCCTGTTCCTCTACCTTGCCTTCTCCTGTTCCTCTTCTTAGCCTTCTCCTGTTCCTCTTCGTTGCCTTCTCCTGTTCCTCTTCTTTGCCCTCTCCTGTTCCTCTTCGTTGCCTTCTCCTGTTCCTCTTTTTTGCCTTCTCCTGTTCCTCTTCTTTGCCTTCTCCTGTTCCTTTTCCTTGCCTTCTCCTGTTCCTTTTCTTTGCCTTCTCCTGTTCCTATTCTTTGCCTTCGCCTGTTCCTAGTCTTTGCCTTCTCCTGTCCTCTTCCTTGCCTTCTCCTGTTCCTCTTCTTTGCCATCTCCGGTTCCTCTTCTTTGCATTCTCCTGTTCCTCTTCTTTGCTTTCTCCTGTTCCTCTTCCTTGCCTTCTCCTGTTCCTCTTCTTTGCCTTCTCCTGTTCCTCCTATTTTCCTTCTCCTGTTCCTCTTCTTTGCCTTCATCCGCTCCTCTTCTTTGCCTTCTCCTGTTCCTCTTCTTTGCCTTCTCCTGTTCCTAATATTTGCCTTCTCCTGTTCCTCTTCTTTGCCTTCTACTGTTCCTCTTTTTTGCCTTCTCCTGTTCCTATTTTTTGCCTTCTCCTGTTCCTCTTCTTTGCCTTCTCCTGTTCCTTTTCTATGCCTTCTTCTGTTCCTCTTCTTTGCCTACTCCTGTTCCTTTTCTTTGCCTTCTCCTGTTCCTTTTCTTTGCCTTCTCCTGTTCCTCTTATTTGCCTTCTCCTGTTCCTCTTCATTGCCTTCTCCTGTTCCTCTTCTTTGCCTTCTCCTGTTCCTTTTCTTTGCCTTCTCCTGTTCCTCTTCTTTGCCTTCTACTGTTCCTTTTATTTGCCTTCTCCTCTTCCTAATCTATGCCTTCCCCTCTTCCTTTTCTGTGCCTTCTCCTGTTCCTCTTCTTTGCCTTCTCCTGTTCCTTTTCATTGCCCTCTCCTGTTCCTCTTCCTTGCCTTCTCCTGTTACTTTTCTTTGCTTTCATCTGTTCCTCTTCTTTGCCTTCTCCTGTTAGTCTTCTTTGCATTTCTCAGGTTCCTCTTCTTTGCCTTCTCCTGTTCCTTTTCTTTGCCTTCTCCTGTTCCTCTTTTTTGCCTTCTCCTGTTCCTCTTCTTTGCCTTCTCCTGTTCCTTTTCCTTGCCTTCTCCTGTTCCTTTTCTTTGCCTTCTCCTGTTCCTATTCTTTGCCTTCGCCTGTTCCTAGTCTTTGCCTTCTCCTGTCCTCTTCCTTGCCTTCTCCTGTTCCTCTTCTTTGCCATCTCCGGTTCCTCTTCTTTGCATTCTCCTGTTCCTCTTCTTTGCTTTCTCCTGTTCCTCTTCCTTGCCTTCTCCTGTTCCTCTTCTTTGCCTTCTCCTGTTCCTCCTATTTTCCTTCTCCTGTTCCTCTTCTTTGCCTTCATCCGCTCCTCTTCTTTGCCTTCTCCTGTTCCTCTTCTTTGCCTTCTCCTGTTCCTAATATTTGCCTTCTCCTGTTCCTCTTCTTTGCCTTCTACTGTTCCTCTTTTTTGCCTTCTCCTGTTCCTATTTTTTGCCTTCTCCTGTTCCTCTTCTTTGCCTTCTCCTGTTCCTTTTCTATGCCTTCTTCTGTTCCTCTTCTTTGCCTACTCCTGTTCCTTTTCTTTGCCTTCTCCTGTTCCTTTTCTTTGCCTTCTCCTGTTCCTCTTATTTGCCTTCTCCTGTTCCTCTTCATTGCCTTCTCCTGTTCCTCTTCTTTGCCTTCTCCTGTTCCTTTTCTTTGCCTTCTCCTGTTCCTCTTCTTTGCCTTCTACTGTTCCTTTTATTTGCCTTCTCCTCTTCCTAATCTATGCCTTCCCCTCTTCCTTTTCTGTGCCTTCTCCTGTTCCTCTTCTTTGCCTTCTCCTGTTCCTTTTCATTGCCCTCTCCTGTTCCTCTTCCTTGCCTTCTCCTGTTACTTTTCTTTGCCTTCATCTGTTCCTCTTCTTTGCCTTCTCCTGTTAGTCTTCTTTGCATTTCTCAGGTTCCTCTTCTTTGCCTTCTCCTGTTCCTTTTCTTTGCCTTCTCCAGTTCCTCTTCTTGCCTTCTCCTGTTCCTCTTCCTTGCCTTCTCCTGTTCCTCTTCTTAGCCTTCTCCTGTTCCTCTTCGTTGCCTTCTCCTGTTCCTCTTCTTTGCCCTCTCCTGTTCCTCTTCGTTGCCTTCTACTTTTCCTCTTTTTTGCCTTCTCCTGTTCAACTTCTTTGCTTTATCGTGTTCCTCTTCTCTGCCTTCTCCTCTTCCATTTCCTTGCCTTCTCCTGTTCCTTTGCTTTGCCTTCTCCTGTTCATCTTTTTGCCTTCTCCTGTTCCTATTCTTTGCCTTCTCCTGTTCCTAGTCTTTGCCTTCTCCTGTTCCTCTTCCTTGCCTTCTCCTGTTCCTCTTCTTTGCCATCTCCGGTTCCTCTTCTTTGCATTCTCCTGTTCCTCTTCATTGCCTTCTCCTGTTCCTTTTCTTTGCCTTCTCCTGTTCCTCTTCCTTGCCTTATCCTGTTCCTTTTCTTTGTCTTCTGTTCCTCTTCTTTGCCTTCTACTGTTCCTTTTCTTTGCCTTCTCCTGTTCCTTTTTTTGCCTTCTCCTTTCCTCTTCTTTGCCTTCTCCTTTCCTCTTCTTTGCCTTCTCCTGTTCCTATTCTTTGCCTTCTCCTGTTCCACTTCTTTGACTTATCCTGTTCCTCTTCTTTGCCTTCTCCTGTTCCTCTTCGTTGACTTCTCCTGTTCAACTTCTTTGTCTTCTCCTGTTCCATTTCTTTGCCTTCTCCTGTTCCTCTTCCTTGCCTTCTCCTGTTCCTCTTCTTAGCCTTCTCCTGTTCCTCTTCGTTGCCTTCTCCTGTTCCTCTTCTTTGCACTCTCCTGTTCCTCTTCGTTGCCTTCTCCTGTTCCTCTTTTTTGCCTTCTCCTGTTCAACTTCTTTGCTTTATCCTGTTCCTCTTCTTTGCCTTCTCCTGTTCCTTTTCCTTGCCTTCTCCTGTTCCTTTTCTTTGCCTTCTCCTGTTCATCTTTTTGCCTTCTCCTGTTCCTATTCTTTGCCTTCTCCTGTTCCTAGTCTTTGCCTTCTCCTGTTCCTCTTCCTTGCCTTCTCCTGTTCCTCTTCTTTGCCTTCTCCTGTTCCTCTTCTTTGCCTTCTGTTCCTCTTCTTTGCATTCTCCTGTTCCTTTTCTTTGCCTTCTCCTGTTCCTTTTTTTGCCTTCTACTTTCCTCTTCTTTGCCTTCTCCTGTTCCCATTTTTTGCCTTCTCCTGTTCCACTTCTTTGCCTTATCTTGTTCCTCTTCTTTGCCTTCTCCTGTTCCTCTTCTTTGCCTTCTCCTGTTCAAATTCTTTGTCTTCTCCTGTTCCTCTTCTTTGCCTTCTCATGTTCCCATTTTTTGCCTTCACCTGTTCCTCTTCTTTGCCTTCTCCTGTTCCTTTTCTATGCCTTCTTCTGTTCCTCTACTTTGCCTTCTCCTGTTCCTCTCTTTGCCTTCTCCTGTTCCTCTTCCTTGCCTTCTCCTGTTCCTCTTCTTTGCCTTCTCCTGTTCCTCCTATTTCCCTCTCCTGTTCCTCTTCTTTGCCTTCTCCTGTTCCAATTATTTGCCTTCTCCTGTTCCTTTTCTTTGCCTTCTCCTGTTCCTTTTCTTTGCCTTCTCCTGTTCCTTTTCTTTGCCTTCATCCGTTCCTTTTCTTTGCCTTCTCCTGTTCCTCTTCTTTGCCTTCTCCTGTTCCTAATATTTGCCTTCTTCTGTTCCTCTTCTTTGCCTTCTACTGTTCCTCTTCTTTGCCTTCTCCTGTTCCTATTTTTTGCCTTCTCCTGTTCCTCTTCTTTGCCTTCTCCTGTTCCTTTTCTATGCCTTCTTCTGTTCCTCTTCTTTGCCTACTGCTGTTCCTTTTCTTTTCGTTTTCCTGTTCCTTTTCTTTGCCTTCTCCTGTTCCCCTTCTTTGCCTTCTCCTGTTCCTTTTCATTGCCTTCTCCTGTTCCTCTTCCTTGCCTTCTCCTGTTACTTTTCTTTGCCTTCACCTGTTCCTCTTCTTTGCCTTACCTGTTCGTCTTCTTTGCATTTCTCAGGTTCCTCTTCTTTGCCTTCTCCTGTTCCTCTTCTTAGCCTTCTCCTGTTCCTCTTCGTTGCCTTCTCCTGTTCCTCTTCTTTGCCCTCTCCTGTTCCTCTTCGTTGCCTTCTCCTGTTCCTGTTTTTTGCCTTCTCCTGTTCAACTTCTTTGCTTTATCCTGTTCAACTTCTTTGCTTTATCCTGTTCAACTTCTTTGCCTTCTCCTGTTCCTTTTCCTTGCCTTCTCCTGTTCCTTTTCTTTGCCTTCTCCTGTTCATCTTTTTGCCTTCTCCTGTTCCTATTCTTTGCCTTCTCCTGTTCCTAGTCTTTGCCTTCTCCTGTTCCTCTTCCTTGCCTTCTCCTGTTCCTCTTCTTTGCCTTCTCCTGTTCCTCTTCTTTGCCTTCTGTTCCTCTTCTTTGCATTCTCCTGTTCCTTTTCTTTGCCTTCTCCTGTTCCTTTTTTTGCCTTCTCCTTTCCTCTTCTTTGCCTTCTCCTGTTCCCATTTTTTGCCTTCTCCTGTTCCACTTCTTTGCCTTATCCTGTTCCTCTTCTTTGCCTTCTCCTGTTCCTCTTCTTTGCCTTCTCCTGTTCAACTTCTTTGTCTTCTCCTGTTCCTCTTCTTTGCCTTCTCATGTTCCCATTTTTTGCCTTCACCTGTTCCTCTTCTTTGCCTTCTCCTGTTCCTTTTCTATGACTTCTTCTGTTCCTCTACTTTGCCTTCTCCTGTTCCTCTCTTTGCCTTCTCCTGTTCCTCTTCTTTGCCTTCTCCTGTTCCTCTTTCTTGCCTTCTCCTGTTCATCTTCCTTGCCTTCTCCTGTTCCTCTTCTTTGCCTTCTCCTGTTCCTCCTATTTTCCTTCTCCTGTTCCTCTTCTTTGCCTTCTCCTGTTCCAATTATTTGCCTTCTCCTGTTCCTTTTCTTAGCCTTCTCCTGTTCCTTTTCTTTGCCTTCATCCGTTCCTTTTCTTTGCCTTCTCCTGTTCCTCTTCTTTGCCTTCTCCCGTTCCTAATATTTGCCTTCTTCTGTTCCTCTTCTTTGCCTTCTACTGTTCCTCTTCTTTGCCTTCTCCTGTTCCTGTTTTTTGCCTTCTCCTGTTCCTCTTCTTTGCCTTCTCCTGTTCCTTTTCTATGCCTTCTTCTGTTCCTCTTCTTTGCCTACTCCTGTTCCTTTTCTTTTCGTTTTCCTGTTCCTTTTCTTTGCCTTCTCCTGTTCCCCTTCTTTGCCTTCTCCTGTTCCTTTTCATTGCCTTCTCCTGTTCCTCTTCCTTGCCTTCTCCTGTTACTTTTCTTTGCATTTCTCAGGTTCCTCTTCTTTGCCTTCTCCTGTTCCTTTTCTTTGTCTTCTCCTGTTCCTCTTCTTGCCTTCTCCTGTTCCTCTACCTTGCCTTCTCCTGTTCCTCTTCTTAGCCTTCTCCTGTCCTCTTCCTTGCCTTCTCCTGTTCCTCTTCTTTGCCATCTCCGGTTCCTCTTCTTTGCATTCTCCTGTTCCTCTTCATTGCCTTCTCCTGTTCCTTTTCTTTGCCTTCTCCTGTTCCTCTTCCTTGCCTTATCCTGTTCCTTTTCTTTGTCTTCTGTTCCTCTTCTTTGCCTTCTACTGTTCCTTTTCTTTGCCTTCTCCTGTTCCTTTTTTTGCCTTCTCCTTTCCTCTTCTTTGCCTTCTCCTTTCCTCTTCTTTGCCTTCTCCTGTTCCTATTCTTTGCCTTCTCCTGTTCCACTTCTTTGACTTATCCTGTTCCTCTTCTTTGCCTTCTCCTGTTCCTCTTCTTTGACTTCTCCTGTTCAACTTCTTTGTCTTCTCCTGTTCCATTTCTTTGCCTTCTCCTGTTCCTCTTCCTTGCCTTCTCCTGTTCCTCTTCTTAGCCTTCTCCTGTTCCTCTTCGTTGCCTTCTCCTGTTCCTCTTCTTTGCACTCTCCTGTTCCTCTTCGTTGCCTTTCTCCTGTTCCTCTTTTTTGCCTTCTCCTGTTCAACTTCTTTGCTTTATCCTGTTCCTCTTCTTTGCCTTCTCCTGTTCCTTTCCTTGCCTTCTCCTGTTCCTTTTCTTTGCCTTCTCCTGTTCATCTTTTTGCCTTCTCCTGTTCCTATTCTTTGCCTTCTCCTGTTCCTAGTCTTTGCCTTCTCCTGTTCCTCTTCCTTGCCTTCTCCTGTTCCTCTTCTTTGCCTTCTCCTGTTCCTCTTCTTTGCCTTCTCTTCCTCTTCTTTGCATTCTCCTGTTCCTTTTCTTTGCCTTCTCCTGTTCCTTTTTTTGCCTTCTGCTTTCCTCTTCTTTGCCTTCTCCTGTTCCCATTTTTTGCCTTCTCCTGTTCCACTTCTTTGCCTTATCCTGTTCCTCTTCTTTGCCTTCTCCTGTTCCTCTTCTTTGCCTTCTCCTGTTCAACTTCTTTGTCTTCTCCTGTTCCTCTTCTTTGCCTTCTCATGTTCCCATTTTTTGCCTTCTCCTGTTCCTCTTCTTTGCCTTCTCCTGTTCCTTTTCTATGCCTTCTTCTGTTCCTCTACTTTGCCTTCTCCTGTTCCTCTCTTTGCCTTCTCCTGTTCCTCTTCCTTGCCTTCTCCTGTTCCTCTTCTTTGCCTTCTCCTGTTCCTCCTATTTCCTTCTCCTGTTCCTCTTCTTTGCCTTCTCCTGTTCCAATTATTTGCCTTCTCCTGTTCCTTTTCCTTTCCTTCTCCTGTTCCTTTTCTTTGCCTTCATCCGTTCCTTTTCTTTGCCTTCTCCTGTTCCTCTTCTTTGCCTTCTTCTGTTCCTAATATTTGCCTTCTTCTGTTCCTCTTCTTTGCCTTCTACTGTTCCTCTTCTTTGCCTTCTCCTGTTCCTATTTTTTGCCTTCTCCTGTTCCTCTTCTTTGCCTTCTCCTGTTCCTTTTCTATGCCTTCTTCTGTTCCTCTTCTTTGCCTACTCCTGTTCCTTTTCTTTTCGTTTTCCTGTTCCTTTTCTTTGCCTTCTCCTGTTCCCCTTCTTTGCCTTCTCCTGTTCCTTTTCATTGCCTTCTCCTGTTCCTCTTCCTTGCCTTCTCCTCTTACTTTTCTTTGCCTTCACCTGTTCCTCTTCTTTGCCTTCCCTGTTCGTCTTCTTTGCATTTCTCAGTTTCCTCTTCTTTGCCTTCTCCTGTTCCTTTTCTTTGCCTTCTCCTGTTCCTCTTCTTGCCTTCTCCTGTTCCTCTACCTTGCCTTCTCCTGTTCCTCTTCTTTGCCTTCTCCTGTTCCTTTTCTATGCCTTCTTCTGTTCCTCTTCTTTGCCTACTCCTGTTCCTTTTCTTTTCGTTTTCCTGTTCCTTTTCTTTGCCTTCTCCTGTTCCCCTTCTTTGCCTTCTCCTGTTCCTTTTCATTGCCTTCTCCTGTTCCTCTTCCTTGCCTTCTCCTGTTACTTTTCTTTGCATTTCTCAGGTTCCTCTTCTTTGCCTTCTCCTGTTCCTTTTCTTTGCCTTCTCCTGTTCCTCTTCTTGCCTTCTCCTGTTCCTCTACCTTGCCTTCTCCTGTTCCTCTTCTTAGCCTTCTCCTGTTCCTCTTCGTTGCCTTCTCCTGTTCCTCTTCTTTGCCCTCTCCTGTTCCTCTTCGTTGCCTTCTCCTGTTCCTCTTTTTTGCCTTCTCCTGTTCCTCTTCTTTGCCTTCTCCTGTTCCTTTTCCTTGCCTTCTCCTGTTCCTTTTCTTTGCCTTCTCCTGTTCCTATTCTTTGCCTTCGCCTGTTCCTAGTCTTTGCCTTCTCCTGTCCTCTTCCTTGCCTTCTCCTGTTCCTCTTCTTAGCCTTCTCCTGTTCCTCTTCGTTGCATTCTCCTGTTCCTCTTCTTTGCCCTCTCCTGTTCCTCTTCGTTGCCTTCTCCTGTTCCTCTTTTTTGCCTTCTCCTGTTCAACTTCTTTGCTTTATCCTGTTCCTCTTCTTTGCCTTCTCCTGTTCATCTTTTTGCCTTCTCCTGTTCCTTTTTTTGCCTTCTCCTGTTCCTTTTTTTGCCTTCTCCTGTTCCTTTTTTTGCCTTCTCCTTTCCTCTTCTTTGCCTTCTCCTGTTCCTATTCTTTGCCTTCTCCTGTTCCACTTTTTTGCCTTATCCTGTTCCTCTTCTTTGCCTTCTCCTGTTCCTCTTCTTTGCCTTCTCCTGTTCAACTTCTTTGTCTTCTCCTGTTCCATTTCTTTGCCTTCTCCTGTTCCTCTTCCTTGCCTTCTCCTGTTCCTTTTCTTTGCCTTCTCCTGTTCCTCTTTTTGTCTTCTCCTGTTCCTCTTCTTTGCCTTCTCCTGTTCCTATTCTTTGCCTTTTCCTGTTCCTTTTCTTTGCCTTCTCCTGTTCCTCTTCTTTGCCTTCTCCTGTTCCTCTACTTTGCCTTCTCCTGTTCCTCTCTTTGCCTTCTCCTGTTCCTCTTCCTTGCCTTCTCCTGTTCCTCTTTCTTGCCTTCTCCTGTTCCTCCTATTTTCCTTCTCCTGTTCCTCTTTTTGCCTTCTCCTGTTCCTATTCTTTGCCTTCATCCGTTCCTCTTCTTTGCCTTCTCCTGTTCCTCTTCTTTGCCTTCTCCTGTTCCTAATATTTGCCTTCTCCTGTTCCTCTTCTTTGCCTTCTACTGTTCCTCTTCTTTGCCTTCTCCTGTTCCTTTTCCATGCCTTCTTCTGTTCCCCTTCTTTGCCTACTCCTGTTCCTTTTCTTTTCCTTTTCCTGTCCCTTTTCTTTTCCTTCTCCTGTTCCTCTTCTTTGCCTTCTCCTGTTCCTCTTCATTGCCTTCTCCTGTTCCTCTTCTTTGCCTTCTCCTGTTCCTTTTCTTTGCCTCCTCCTGTTCCTCTTCTTTGCCTTCTACTGTTCCTTTTATTTGCCTTCTCCTCTTCCTCATCTATGCCATCCCCTCTTCCTTTTCTGTGCATTCTCCTGTTCCTTTTCTTTGCCTTCTCCTGTTCCTCTTCTTTGCCTTCTCCTGTTCCTCTTCATTGCCTTCTCCTGTTCCTCTTCTTTGCCTTCTCCTGTTCCTTTTCTTTGCCTTCTCCTGTTCCTCTTCCTTGCCTTCTCCTGTTACTTTTCTTTGCCTTCACCTGTTCCTCTTCTTAGCCGTCTCCTGTTCCTCTTCGTTGCCTTCTCCTGTTCCTCTTCTTTGCCCTCTCCTGTTCCTCTTCGTTGCCTTCTCCTGTTCCTTTACTTTGCCTTCTCCTGTTCCTCATCCATGCCTTATCTTGTTCCTTTACTTTGCCTTCTGTTCCTCTTCTTTGTCTTCTACTGTTCCTTTTCTTTGCCTTCTCCTGTTCCTTTTTTTGCCTTCTGCTTTCCTCTTCTTTGCCTTATCCTGTTCCACTTCTTTGCCTTCTCCTGTTCCTCTTCTTTGCCTTCTCCTGTTCAACTTCTTTGTCTTCTCCTGTTCCATTTCTTTGCCTTCTCCAGTTCCTCTTCCTTGCCTTCTCCTGTTCTTTTTCTTCTTTGCCTTCTCCTGTTCCTATTTTTGCCTTCTCCTGTTCCACTTCTTTGCCTTATCCTGTTCCACCTCTTTGCCTTCTCCTGTTCCTCTTCTTTGCCTTCTCCTGTTCCTCTTCTTTGCCTTCTACTGTTCCTCTTCTTTGCCTTCTCCTGTTCCTATTTTTTGCCTTCTCCTGTTCCTCTTCTTTGCCTTCTCCTGTTCCTATTCTATGCCTTCTCCTGTTCCTTTTCCTTGCCTTCTCCTGTTCCTTTTCTTTGCCTTCTCCTGTTCATCTTTTTGCCTTCTCCTGTTCCTATTCTTTGCCTTCTCCTTTCCTAGTCTTTGCCTTCTCCTGTTCCTCTTCCTTGCCTTCTCCTGTTCCTCTTCTTTGCCTTCTCCTGTTCCTTTTCTTTGCCTTCTGTTCCTTTTCTTTGCCTTCTCCTGTTCCTCTTCTTTGCCTTCTCCTGTTCCTAATATTTGCCTTCTTCTGTTCCTCTTCTTTGCCTTCTACTGTTCCTCTTCTTTGCCATCTCCTGTTCCTATTTTTTGCCTTCTCCTGTTCCTCTTCTTTGCCTTCTCCTGTTCCTTTTCTATGCTTTCTTCTGTTCCACTTCTTTGCCTACTCCTGTTCCTTTTCTTTTCGTTTTCCTGTTCCTTTTCTTTGCCTTCTCCTGTTCCCCTTCTTTGCCTTCTCCTGTTCCTTTTCATTGCCTTCTCCTGTTCCTCTTCCTTGCCTTCTCCTGTTACTTTTCTTTGCCTTCACCTGTTCCTCTTCTTTGCCTTCTCCTGTTCGTCTTCTTTGCATTTCTCAGGTTCCTCTTCTTTGCCTTCTCCTGTTCCTTTTCTTTGCCTTCTCCTGTTCCTCTTCTTGCCTTCTCCTGTTCCTCTAACTTGCCTTCTCCTGTTCCTCTTCTTAGCCTTCTCTTGTTCCTCTTCGTTGCCTTCTCCTGTTCCTCTTCTTTGCCCTCTCCTGTTCCTCTTCGTTGCCTTCTCCTGTTCCTCTTTTTTGCCTTCTCCTGTTCCTATTCTTTGCCTTCTCCTGTTCCTTTTCCTTGCCTTCTCCTGTTCCTTTTCTTTGCCTTCTCCTGTTCCTATTCTTTGCCTTCTCCTGTTGCTAGTCTTTGCCTTCTCCTGTCCTCTTCCTTGCCTTCTCCTGTTCCTCTTCTTTGCCATCTCCGGTTCCTCATCTTTGCCTTCTCCTGTTCCTCTTCTTTGCCTTCTCCTGTTCCTTTTCTTTGCCTTCTCCTGTTCTTCTTCCATGCCTTATCCTGTTCCTTTTCTTTGCCTTCTGTTCCTCTTCATTGCATTCTCCTGTTCCTTTTCTTTGCCTTCTCCTGTTCCTTTTTTTGCCTTCTCCTTTCCTCTTCTTTGCCTTCTCCTGTTCCTATTCTTTGCCTTGTCCTGTTCCACTTATGTGTCTTATCTTGTTCCTCTTCTTTGCCTTCTCCTGTTCCTCTTCTTTGCCTTCTCCTGTTCAACTTCTTTGTCTTCTCCTGTTCCATTTCTTTGCCTTCTCCTGTTCCTCTTCCTTGCCTTCTCCTGTTCCTTTTCTTAGCCTTCTCCTGTTCCTCTTTTTGTCTTCTCCTGTTCCTCTTCTTTGCCTTCTCCTGTTCCTATTCTTTGCCTTTTCCTGTTCCTTTTCTTTGCCTTCTCCTGTTCCTCTTCTTTGCCTTCTCCTGTTCCTCTCTTTGCCTTCTCCTGTTCCTCTTCTTTGCCTTCTCCTGTTCCTTTTCATTGCCTTCTCCTGTTCCTCTTCCTTGCCTTCTCCTCTTACTTTTCTTTGCCTTCACCTGTTCCTCTTCTTGCTTTCTCCTGTTCCTCTTCCTTGCCTTCTCCTGTTCCTCTTCTTTGCCATCTCCGGTTCCTCTTCTTTGCCTTCTCCTGTTCCTTTTTTTGCCTTCTCCTTTCCTATTCTTTGCCTTCTCCTGTTCCTATTCTTTGCCTTCTCCTGTTCCACTTCTTTGACTTATCGTGTTCCTCTTCTTTGCCTTCACCTGTTCCTCTTTTTTGCCTTCTCCTGTTCAACTTCTTTGTCTTCTCCTGTTCCATTTCCAAGCCTTCTCCTGTTCCTCTTCCTTGCCTTCTCCTGTTCCTTTTCTTAGCCTTCTCCTGTTCCTCTTTTTGTCTTCTCCTGTTCCTCTTCTTTGCCTTCTCCTGTTCCTATTCTTTGCCTTTTCCTGTTCCTTTTCTTTGCCTTCTCCTGTTCCTCTTCTTTGCCTTCGCCTGTTCCTCTACTTTGCCTTCTCCTGTTCCTCCTATTTTCCTTCTCCTGTTCCTCTTTTTTGCCTTCTCCTGTTCCAATTATTTGCCTTCTCCTGTTCCTTTTCTTTGCCTTCTCCTGTTCATTTTCTTTGCCTTCATCCGTTCCTCTTCTTTGCCTTCTCCTGTTCCTCTTCTTTGCCTTCTCCTGTTCCTAATATTTGCCTTCTCCTGTTCCTCTTCTTTGCCTTCTACTGTTCCTCTTCTTTGCCTTCTCCTGTTCCTATTTTTTGCCTTCTCCTGTTCCTCTTCTTTGCCTTCTCCTGTTCCTTTTCTATGCCTTCTTCTGTTCCTCTTCTTTGCCTACTCCTGTTCCTTTTCTTTTCCTTTACCTGTTCCTTTTCTTTGCCTTCTCCTGTTCCTCTTCTTTGCCTTCTCCTGTTCCTCTTCATTGCCTTCTCCTGTTCCTCTTCTTTGCCTTCTCCTGTTCCTTTTCTTTGCCTTCTCCTGTTCCTCTTCTTTGCCTTCTCCTGTTCCTATTCTTTGCCTCCTCCTGTTCCTAGTCTTTGCCTTCTCCTGTTCCTCTTCCTTGCCTTCTCCTGTTCCTCTTCTTTGCCATCTCCAGTTCCTCTTCTTTGCCTTCTCCTGTTCCTCTTCTTTGCCTTCTCCTGTTCCTCTTCTTTGCCTTCTCCTGTTCCTCTTCCTTGCCTTATCCTGTTCCTTTTCTTTGCCTTCTGTTCCTCTTCTTTGCATTCTCCTGTTCCTTTTCTTTGCCTTCTCCTGTTCCTTTTTTTGCCTTCTCCTTTCCTCTTCTTTGCCTTCTCCTGTTCCTATTCGTTGTCTTCTCCTGTTCCACTTCTTTGACTTATCCTGTTCGTCATCTTTGCCTTCTCCTGTTCCTCTTCTTTGCCTTCTCCTGTTCAACTTCTTTGTCTTCTACTGTTCCATTTCTTTGCCTTTTCCTGTTCCTCTTCCTTGCCTTCTCCTGTTCCTTTTCTTGCCTTCTCCTGTTCTTCTATTTGTCTTCTCCTGTTCCTCTTCTTTGCCTTCTCCTGTTCCTATTCTTTGCCTTCTCCTGTTCCTCTTCCTTGCCTTCTCCTGTTCCTCTTCCTTGCCTTCACCTGTTCCTCTTCTTTGCCTTCTCCTGTTCCTCCTATTTTCCTTCTGCTGTTCCTCTTCTTTGCCTTCTCCTGTTCCAATTATTTGCCTTCTCCTGTTCCTTTTCTTTGCCTTCTCCTGTTCCTTTTCTTTGCCTTGATCCGTTCCTCTTCTTTCCCTTCTCCTGTTCCTCTTCTTTGCCTTCTCCTGTTCCTAATATTTGCCTTCTCCTGTTCCACTTCTTTGCCTTCTACTGTTCCTCTTCTTTGCCTTCTCCTGTTCCTATTTTTTGCCTTCTCCTGTTCCTCTTTTTGCCTTCTCCTGTTCCTTTTCTATGCCTTCTTCTGTTCCTCTTCTTTGCCTTCTCCTGTTCATTTTCATTGCCTACTCCTGTTCCTCTTCCTTGCCTTCTCCTGTTACTTTTCTTTGCCTTCACCTGTTCCTCTTCTTTGCCTTCTCCTGTTCGTCTTCTTTGCATTTCTCAGGTTCCTCTTCTTTGCCTTCTCCTGTTCCTTTTCTTTGCCTTCTCCTGTTCCTCGTCTTGCCTTCTCCTGTTCCTCTTCCTTGCCTTCTCCTGTTCCTCTTCTTAGCCTTCACCTGTTCCTCTTCGTTGCCTTCTCCTGTTCCTCTTCTTTGCCCTCTCCTGTTCCTCTTCGTTGCCTTCTCCTGTTCCTCTTTTTTGCCTTCTCCTGTTCAACTTCTTTGCTTTATCCTGTTCCTCTTCTTTGCCTTCTCCTGTTCCATTTCCTTGCCTTCTCCTGTTCCTCTTCTTTGCCTTCTCCTGTTCCTAATATTTGCCTTCTCCTGTTCCTCTTCTTTGCCTTCTCCTGTTCCTCTTCTTTGCCTTCTCCTGTTCCTATTTTTTGCCTTCTCCTGTTCCTCTTCTTTGCCTTCTCCTGTTCCTTTTCTATGCCTTCTTCTGTTCCTCTTCTTTGCCTACTCCTGTTCCTTTTCTTTGCCTTCTCCTGTTCCTCTTCCTTGCCTTCTCTTGTTACTTTTCTTTGCCTTCATCTGTTCCTATTCTTTGCCTTCTCCTGTTCGTCTTCTTTGCATTTCTCAGGTTCCTCTTCTTTGCCTTCTCCTGTTCCTCTTCTTGCCTTCTCCTGTTCCTCTTCCTTGCTTTCTCCTGTTCCTCTTCTTAGCCTTCTCCTGTTCCTATTCGTTGCCTTCTCCTGTTCCTCTTCTTTGCCCTCTCCTGTTCCTCTTCGTTGCCTTCTCCTGTTCCTCTTTTTTGCCTTCTCCTGTTCAACTTATTTGCCTTATCCTGTTCCTCTTCTTTGCCTTCTCCTCTTCCATTTCCTTGCCTTCTCCTGTTCCTTTTCTTTGCCTTCTCCTGTTCATCTTTTTGCCTTCTCCTCTTCCTATTCTTTGCCTTCTCCTGTTCCTAGTCTTTGCCTTCTCCTGTTCCTCTTCTTTGCCTTCTTCTGTTCCTCTTCTTTGCCTTCTCCTGTTCCTTTTCTTTTCCTTCTGCTGTTCCTCTTCCATGCCTTATCCTGTTCCTTTTCTTTGCCTTCTGTTCCTCTTCATTGCATTCTCCTGTTCCTTTTCTTTGCCTTCTCCTATTCCTTTTTTTGCCTTCTCCTTTCCTCTTCTTTGCCTTCTCCTGTTCCTATTCTTTGCCTTCTCTTGTTCCACTTCTTTGTCTTATCCTGTTCCTCTTCTTTGCCTTCTCCTGTTCCTCTTCTTTGCCTTCTCCTGTTCAACTTCTTTGTCTTCTCCTGTTCCATTTCTTTGCCTTCTCCTGTTCCTCTTCCTTGCCTTCTCCTGTTCCTTTTCTTAGCCTTCTCCTGTTCCTCTTTTTGTCTTCTCCTGTTCCTCTTCTTTGCCTTCTCCTGTTCCTATTCTTTGCCTTTTCTTGTTCCTCTCTTTGCCTTCTCCTGTTCCTCTTCTTTGCCTTCTCCTGTTCCTCTTCCTTGCCTTCTCCTGTTCCTCTTCCTTGCCTTCTCCTGTTCCTCTTCTTTGCCTTCTCCTGTTCCTCCTATTTTCCTTCTGCTGTTCCTCTTCTTTGCCTTCTCCTGTTCCAATTACTTGCCTTCTCCGGTTCCTTTTCTTTGCCTTCTCCTGTTCCTTTTCTTTGCCTTCATCCGCTCCTCTTCTTTGCCTTCTCCTGCTCCTCTTCTTTGCCTTCTCCTGTTCCTAATATTTGCCTTCTCCTGTTCCTCTTCTTTGCCTTCTCCTGTTCCTTTTCTATGCCTTCTTCTGTTCCTCTTCTTTGCCTACTCCTGTTCCTTTTCTTTGCATTCTCCTGTTCCTTTTCTTTGCCTTCTCCTGTTCCTCTTATTTGCCTTCTCCTGTTCCTCTTCATTGCCTTCTCCTGTTCCTCTTCTTTGCCTTCTCCTGTTCCCTTTCTTTGCCTTCTCCTGTTCCTCTTCTGTGCCTTCTACTGTTCCTTTTATTTGCCTTCTCCTCTTCCTAATCTATGCCTTCCCCTCTTCCTTTTCTGTGCCTTCTCCTGTTCCTCTTCTTTGCCTTCTCCTGTTTCTTTTCTTTGCCTTCATCTGTTCCTCTTCTTTGCCTTCTCCTGTTCGTCTTCTTTGCATTTCTCAGGTTCCTCTTCTTTGCCTTCTCCTGTTCCTTTTCTTTGCCTTCTCCTGTTCCTCTTCTTGCCTTCTCCTGTTCCTCTTCCTTGCCTTCTCCTGTTCCTCTTCTTAGCCTTCTCCTGTTCCTCTTCGTTGCCTTCTCCTGTTCCTCTTCTTTGCCCTCTCCTGATCCTCTTCGTTGCCTTCTCCTGTTCCTCTTTTTTGACTTCTCCTGTTCAACTTCTTTGCTTTATCCTGTTCCTCTTCTTTGCCTTCTCCTCTTCCATTTCATTGCCTTCTCCTGTTCCTTTTCTTTGCCTTCTCCTGTTCATCTTTTTGTCTTCTCCTGTTCCTATTCTTTGCCTTCTCCTGTTCCTAGTCTTTGCCTTCTCCTGTTCCTCTTCCTTGCCTTCTCCTGTTCCTCTTCTTTGCCCCTCCGGTTCCTCTTCTTTGCCTTCTCCTGTTCCTCTTCTTTGCCTTCTCCTGTTCCTTTTCTTTGCCTTCTCCTGTTTCTCTTCCTTGCCTTATCCTGTTCCTTTTCTTTGCCTTCGGTTCCTCTTCTTTGCCTTCTACTGTTCCTTTTCTTTGCCTTCTCCTGTTCCTTTTTTGCCTTCTCCTTTCCTCTTCTTTGCCTTCTCCTGTTCCTATTCTTTGCCTTCTCCTGTTCCACTTCTTTGACTTATCCTATTCCTCATCTTTGCCTTCTCCTGTTCCTCTTCTTTGCCTTCTCCTGTTCAACTTCTTTGTCTTCTGCTGTTCCATTTCTTTGCCTTTTCCTGTTCCTCTTCCTTGCCTTCTCCTGTTCCTTTTCTTAGCCTTCTCCTGTTCCTCTTTTTGTCTTCTCCTGTTCCTCTTCTTTGCCTTCTCCTGTTCCTATTCTTTGCCTTTTCCTGTTCCTTTTATTTGCCTTCTCCTGTTCCTCTACTTTGCCTTCTCCTGTTCCTCTACTTTGCCTTCTCCTGTTCCTCTTCTTTGCCTTCTCCTGTTCCTCTTACTTGCCTTCTCCTGTTCCTCTTCCTTGCCTTCTCCTGTTCCTCTTCTTTGCCTTCTACTGTTCCTCCTATTTTCCTTCTGCTGTTCCTCTTCTTTGCCGTCTCCTGTTCCAATTATTTGCCTTCTCCTGTTCCTTTTTTTGCCTTCTCCTGTTCCTTTTCTTTGCCTTGATCCGTTCCTCTTCTTTGCCTTCTCCTGTTCCTCTTCTTTGCCTTCTCCTGTTCCTAATATTTGCCTTCTCCTGTTCCACTTCTTTGCCTTCTACTGTTCCTCTTCTTTGCCTTCTCCTGTTCCTATTTTTTGCCTTCTCCTGTTCCACTTCTTTGCCTTCTCCTGTTCCTTTTCTATGCCTTCTTCTGTTCCTCTTCTTTGCCTTCTCCTGTTCATTTTCATTGCCTTCTCCTGTTCCTCTTCCTTGCCTTCTCCTGTTACTTTTCTTTGCCTTCACCTGTTCCTCTTCTTTGCCTTCTCCTGTTCGTCGTCTTTGCATTTCTCAGGTTCCTCTTCTTTGCCTTCTCCTGTTCCTTTTCTTTGCCTTCTCCTGTTCCTCTTCTTGCCTTCTCCTGTTCCTCTTCCTTGCCTTCTCCTGTTCCTCTTCTTAGCCTTCTCCTGTTCCTCTTCGTTGCCTTCTCCTGTTCCTCTTCTTTGCCCTCTCCTGTTCCTCTTCGTTGCCTTCTCCTGTTCCTCTTTTTTGCCTTCTCCTGTTCAACTTCTTTGCTTTATCCTGTTCTTCTTCTTTGCCTTCTCCTGTTCCATTTCCTTGCCTTCTCCTGTTCCTTTTCTTTGCCTTCTCCTGTTCATCTTTTTGCCTTCTCCTGTTCCTATTCTTTGCCTTCTCCTGTTCCTAGTCTTTGCCTTCTCCTGTTCCTCTTCCTTGCCTTCTCTTGTTCCTCTTCTTTGCCATCTACGGTTCCTCTTCTTTGCCTTTTCCTGTTCCTCTTCCTTGCCTTATCCTGTTCCTTTTCTTTGCCTTCTGTTCCTCTTCTTTGCCTTCTACTGTTCCTTTTCTTTACCTTCTCCTGTTCCTTTTTTTGCCTTCTCCTTTCCTCTTCTTTGCCTTCTCCTGTTCTTATTCTTTGCCTTCTCCTGTTCCACTTCTTTGACTTATCCTGTTCCTCTTCTTTGCCTTCTCCTGTTCCTCTTCTTTGCCTTCTCCTGTTCAACTTCTTTGTCTTCTCCTGTTCCATTTCTTTGCCTTCTCCTATTCCTCTTCCTTGCCTTCTCCTGTTCCTTTACTTAGCCTTCTCCTGTTCCTCTTTTTGTCTTCTCCTGTTCCTCTTCTTTGCCTTCTCCTGTTCCTATTCTTTGCCTTTTCCTGTTCCTTTTCTTTGCCTTTTCCTGTTCCTCTACTTTGCCTTCTCCTGTTCCTCTACTTTGCCTTCTCCTGTTCCTCACTTTGCCTTCTCCTGTTCCTCTTCTTTGCCTTCTCCTGTTCCTCTTACTTGCCTTCTCCTGTTCCTCTTCCTTGCCTTCTCCTGTTCCTCTTCTTTGCCTTCTCCTATTCCTCCTATTTTCCTTCTCCTGTTCCTCTTCTTTGCCTTCTCCTGTTCCTCTTCTTTGCCTACTCCTGTTCCTTTTCATTGCCTTCTCCTGTTCCTCTTCCTTGCCTTCTCCTGTTACTTTTCTTTGCCTTCACCTGTTCCTCTTCTTTGCCTTCTCCTATTCGTCTTCTTTGCATTTCTCAGGTTCCTCTTCTTTGCCTTCTCCTGTTCCTTTTCTTTGCCTTCTCCTGTTCCTCTTCTTGCCTTCTCCTGTTCCTCTTCCTTGCCTTCTCCTGTTCCTCTTCTTTGCCTTCTCCTGTTCCTCTTCGTTGCCTTCTCCTGTTCCTCTTCTTTGCCCTCTCCTGTTCCTCTTCGTTGCCTTCTCCTGTTCCTCTTTTTTGCCTTCTCCTGTTCAACTTCTTTGCTTTATCCTGTTCCTCTTCTTTGCCTTCTCCTGTTCCTTTTCCTTGCCTTCTCCTGTTCCTTTTCTTTGCCTTCTCCTGTTCATCTTTTTGCCTTCTCCTGTTCCTATTCTTTGCCTTCTCCTGTTCCTAGTCTTTGCCTTCTCCTGTTCCTCTTCCTTGCCTTCTCCTGTTCCTCTTCTTTGCCATCTCCGGTTCTTCTTCTTTGCCTTCTTCTGTTCCTCTTCTTTGCCTTCTCCTGTTCCTTTTCTTTGCCTTCTCCTGTTCCTCTTCCATGCCTTATCCTGTTCCTTTTCTTTGCCTTCTGTTCCTCTTCATTGCATTCTCCTGTTCCTTTTCTTTGCCTTCTCCTGTTCCTTTTTTTGCCTTCTCTTTTCCTCTTCTTTGTCTTCTCCTGTTCCTATTCTTTGCCTTCTCTTGTTCCACTTCTTTGTCTTATCATGTTCCTCTTCTTTGCCTTCTCCTGTTCCTCTTCTTTGCCTTCTCCTGTTCAACTTCTTTGTCTTCTCCTGTTCCATTTCTTTGCCTTCTCCTGTTCCTCTTCCTTGCCTTCTCCTGTTCCTTTTCTTAGCCTTCTCCTGTTCCTCTTTTTGTCTTCTCCTGTTCCTCTTCTTTGCCTTCTCCTGTTCCTATTCTTTGCCTTTTCCTGTTCCTCTCTTTGCCTTCTCCTGTTCCTCTTCTTTGCCTTCTCCTGTTCCTCTTCCTTGCCTTCTCCTGTTCCTCTTCCTTGCCTTCTCCTGTTCCTCTTCTTTGCCTTCTCCTGTTCCTCCTATTTTCCTTCTCCTGTTCCTCTTCTTTGCCTTCTCCTGTTCCAATTATTTGCCTTCTCCTGTTCCTTTTCTTTGCCTTCTCCTGTTCCTTTTCTTTGCCTTCATCCGCTCCTCTTCTTTGCCTTCTCCTGTTCCTCTTCTTTGCCTTCTCCTGTTCCTAATATTTGCCTTCTCCTGTTCCTCTTCTTTGCCTTCTACTGTTCCTCTTTTTTGCCTTCTCCTGTTCCTATTTTTTGCCTTCTCCTGTTCCTCTTCTTTGCCTTCTCCTGTTCCTTTTCTATGCCTTCTTCTGTTCCTCTTCTTTGCCTACTCCTGTTCCTTTTCTTTGCCTTCTCCTGTTCCTTTTCTTTGCCTTCTCCTGTTCCTCTTATTTGCCTTCTCCTGTTCCTCTTCATTGCCTTCTCCTGTTCCTCTTCTTTGCCTTCTCCTGTTCCTTTTCTTTGCCTTCTCCTGTTCCTCTTCTTTGCCTTCTCCTGTTCCTCTTCTTTGCCTTCTCCTGTTTCTATTCTTTGCCTTTTCCTGTTCCTCTCTTTGCCTTCTCCTGTTCCTCTTCTTTGCCTTCTCCTGTTCCTCTTCCTTGCCTTCTCCTGTTCCTCTTCCTTGCCTTCTCCTGTTCCTCTTCTTTGCCTTCTCCTGTTCCTCCTATTTTCCTTCTCCTGTTCCTCTTCTTTGCCTTCTCCTGTTCCAATTATTTGCCTTCTCCTGTTCCTTTTCTTTGCCTTCTCCTGTTCCTTTTCTTTGCCTTCATCCGCTCCTCTTCTTTGCCTTCTCCTGTTCCTCTTCTTTGCCTTCTCCTGTTCCTAATATTTGCCTTCTCCTGTTCCTCTTCTTTGCCTTCTACTGTTCCTCTTTTTTGCCTTCTCCTGTTCCTATTTTTTGCCTTCTCCTGTTCCTGTTCTTTGCCTTCTCCTGTTCCTTTTCTATGCCTTCTTCTGTTCCTCTTCTTTGCCTACTCCTGTTCCTTTTCTTTGCCTTCTCCTGTTCCTTTTCTTTGCCTTCTCCTGTTCCTCTTATTTGCCTTCTCCTGTTCCTCTTCATTGCCTTCTCCTGTTCCTCTTCTTTGCCTTCTCCTGTTCCTTTTCTTTGCCTTCTCCTGTTCCTCTTCTTTGCCTTCTACTGTTCCTTTTATTTGCCTTCTCCTCTTCCTAATCTATGCCTTCCCCTCTTCCTTTTCTGTGCCTTCTCCTGTTCCTCTTCTTTGCCTTCTCCTGTTCCTTTTCATTGCCCTCTCCTGTTCCTCTTCCTTGCCTTCTGTTACTTTTCTTTGCCTTCATCTGTTCCTCTTCTTTGCCTTCTCCTGTTAGTCTTCTTTGCATTTCTCAGGTTCCTCTTCTTTGCCTTCTCCTGTTCCTTTTCTTTGCCTTCTCCAGTTCCTCTTCTTGCCTTCTCCTGTTCCTCTTCCTTGCCTTCTCCTGTTCCTCTTCTTAGCCTTCTCCTGTTCCTCTTCGTTGCCTTCTCCTGTTCCTCTTCTTTGCCCTCTCCTGTTCCTCTTCGTTGCCTTCTACTGTTCCTCTTTTTTGCCTTCTCCTGTTCAACTTCTTTGCTTTATCCTGTTCCTCTTCTCTGCCTTCTCCCCTTCCATTTCCTTGCCTTCTCCTGTTCCTTTGCTTTGCCTTCTCCTGTTCATCTTTTTGCCTTCTCCTGTTCCTATTCTTTGCCTTCTCCTGTTCCTAGTCTTTGCCTTCTCCTGTTCCTCTTCCTTGCCTTCTCCTGTTCCTCTTCTTTGCCATCTCCGGTTCCTCTTCTTTGCATTCTCCTGTTCCTCTTCATTGCCTTCTCCTGTTCCTTTTCTTTGCCTTCTCCTGTTCCTCTTCCTTGCCTTATCCTGTTCCTTTTCTTTGTCTTCTGTTCCTCTTCTTTGCCTTCTACTGTTCCTTTCCTTTGCCTTCTCCTGTTCCTTTTTTTGCCTTCTCCTTTCCTCTTCTTTGCCTTCTCCTTTCCTCTTCTTTGCCTTCTCCTGTTCCTATTCTTTGCCTTCTCCTGTTCCACTTCTTTGACTTATCCTGTTCCTCTTCTTTGCCTTCTCCTGTTCCTCTTCTTTGACTTCTCCTGTTCAACTTCTTTGTCTTCTCCTGTTCCATTTCTTTGCCTTCTCCTGTTCCTCTTCCTTGCCTTCTCCTGTTCCTCTTCTTAGCCTTCTCCTGTTCCTCTTCGTTGCCTTCTCCTGTTCCTCTTCTTTGCACTCTCCTGTTCCTCTTCGTTGCCTTCTCCTGTTCCTCTTTTTTGCCTTTTCCTGTTCAACTTCTTTGCTTTATCCTGTTCCTCTTCTTTGCCTTCTCCTGTTCCTTTACTTTGCCTTATCCTGTTCCTCTTCTTTGCCTTCTACTGTTCCTTTTATTTGCCTTCTCCTCTTCCTCATCTATGCCTTCCCCTCTTCCTTTTCTGTGCCTTCTCCTGTTCCTCTTCTTTGCCTTCTCCTGTTCCTTTTCATTGCCTTCTCCTGTTCCTCTTCTTGCCTTCTCCTGTTCCTCTTCCTTGCCCTCTCCTGTTCCTCTTCTTAGCCTTCTCCTGTTCCTCTTCGTTGCCTTCTCCTATTCCTCTTCTTTGCCCTCTCCTGTTCCTCTTCGTTGCCTTCTCCTGTTCCTCTTTTTTGCCTTCTCCTGTTCAACTTCTTTGCTTTATCCTGTTCCTCTTCTTTGCCTTCTCCTGTTCATCTTTTTGCCTTCTCCTGTTCCTATTCTTTGCCTTCTGCTGTTCCTCTTCTTTGCCTTCTCCTGTTCCTCTTCCATGCCTTATCCTGTTCCTTTTCTTTGCCTTCTGTTCCTCTTCTTTGCATTCTCCTGTTCCTTTTCGTTGCCTTCTCCTGTTCCTTTTTTTGCCTTCTCCTTTCTTCTTCTTTGCCTTCTCCTGTTCCTATTCTTTGCCCTCTCCTGTTCCACTTCTTTGCCTTCTCCTGTTCCTCTTCTTTGCCTTCTCCTGTTCAACTTCTTTGTCTTCTCCTGTTCCATTTCTTTGCCTTCTCCTGTTCCTCTTCCTTGCCTTCTCCTGTTCCTTTTCTTAGCCTTCTCCTGTTCCTCTTCTTTGCCTTCTCCTGTTCCAATTATTTGCCTTCTCTTGTTCCTTTTCTTTGCCTTCTCCTGTTCCTTTTCTTTGCCTTCATCCGTTCCTCTTCTTTGCCTTCTCCTGTTCCTCTTCTTTGCCTTCTCCTGTTCCTAATATTTGCCTTCTCCTGTTCCTCTTCTTTGCCTTCTACTGTTCCTCTTTTTTGCCTTCTCCTGTTCCTATTTTTTGCCTTCTCCTGTTCCTCTTCTTTGCCGTCTCCTGTTCCTTTTCTATGCCTTCTTCTGTTCCTCTTCTTTGCCTACTCATTTTCCTTTTCTTTGCCTTCTCCTGTTCCTTTTCTTTGCCTTCTCCTCTTCCTCTTATTTGCCTTCTCCTGTTCCTCTTCATTGCCTTCTCCTGTTCCTATTCTTTGCCTTCTCCTGTTCCACTTCTTTGCCTTCTCCTGTTCCTCTACTTTGCCTTCTCCTGTTCCTATTTTTTGCCTTCTCCTGTTCCTTTTCCATGCCTTCTTCTGTTCCTCTTCTTTGCCTACTCCTGTTCCTCTTCTTTTCCTTTTCCTGTTCCTTTTCTTTGCCTTCTCCTGTTCCTCTTCTTTGCCTTCTCCTGTTCCTCTTCATTGCCTTCTCCTGTTCCTCTTCTTTGCCTTCTCCTGTTCCTTTTCTTTGCCTTCTCCTGTTCCTCTTCTTTGCCTTCTACTGTTCCTTTTATTTGCCTTCTCCTCTTCCTCATCTATGCCTTCCCCTCTTCCTTTTCTGTGCCTTCTCCTGTTCCTTTACTTTGCCTTCTCCTGTTCCTCTTCTTTGCCTTCTCCTGTTCCTCTTCATTGCCTTCTCCTGTTCCTCTTCGTTGCCTTCTCCTGTTCCTCTTCTTTGCCCTCTCCTGTTCCTCTTCGTTGCCTTCTCCTGTTCCTCTTTTTTGCCTTCTCCTGTTCAACTTCTTTGCCTTATCCTGTTCCTCTTCTTTGCCTTCTCCAGCTCCTTTTCCTTGCCTTCTCCTGTTCCTTTTCTTTGCCTTCTCCTGTTCATCTTTTTGCCTTCTCCTGTTCCTATTCTTTGCCTTCTCCTCTTCCTAGTCTTTGCCTTCACCTGTTCCTCTTCCTTGCCTTCTCCTGTTCCTCTTCTTTGCCATCTCCGTTTCCTCTTCTTTGCCTTCTCCTGTTCCTCTTCTTTGCCTTCTCCTGTTCAACTTCTTTGTCTTCTCCTGTTCCATTTCTTTGCCTTCTCCTGTTCCTTTTCTTTGCCTTCTCCTGTTCCTTTTTTTGCCTTCTACTTTCCTCTTCTTTGCCTTCTCCTGTTCCTATTCTTTGCCTTCTCCTGTTCCACTTCTTTGCCTTATCCTGTTCCACTTCTTTGCCTTCTCCTGTTCCACTTCTTTGCCTTCTCCTGTTCAACTTCCTTGTCTTCTCCTGTTCCATTTCTTTGCCTTCTCCTGTTCCTCTTCCTTGCCTTCTCCTGTTCCTTTTCTTAGCCTTCTCCTGTTCCTCTTTTTGTCTTCTCCTGTTCCTCTTCTTTGCCTTCTCCTGTTCCTATTCTTTGCCTTTTCCTGTTCCTTTTATTTGCCTTCTCCTGTTCCTCTACTTTGCCTTCTCCTGTTCCTCTACTTTGCCTTCTCCTGTTCCTCTCTTTGCTTTCTCCTGTTCCTCTTCTTTGCCTTCTCCTGTTCCTTTTCCATGCCTTCTTCTGTTCCCCTTCTTTGCCTACTCCTGTTCCTTTTCTTTTCCTTTTCCTGTCCCTTTTCTTTTCCTTCTCCTGTTCCTCTTCTTTGCCTTCTCCTGTTCCTCTTCATTGCCTTCTCCTGTTCCTCTTCTTTGCCTTCTCCTGTTCCTTTTCTTTGCCTCCTCCTGTTCCTCTTCTTTGCCTTCTACTGTTCCTTTTATTTGCCTTCTCCTCTTCCTCATCTATGCCATCCCCTCTTCCTTTTCTGTGCATTCTCCTGTTCCTTTTCTTTGCCTTCTCCTGTTCCTCTTCTTTGCCTTCTCCTGTTCCTCTTCATTGCCTTCTCCTGTTCCTCTTCTTTGCCTTCTCCTGTTCCTTTTCTTTGCCTTCTCCTGTTCCTCTTCCTTGCCTTCTCCTGTTACTTTTCTTTGCCTTCACCTGTTCCTCTTCTTAGCCGTCTCCTGTTCCTCTTCGTTGCCTTCTCCTGTTCCTCTTCTTTGCCCTCTCCTGTTCCTCTTCGTTGCCTTCTCCTGTTCCTTTACTTTGCCTTCTCCTGTTCCTTTTTTTGCCTTCTGCTTTCCTCTTCTTTGCCTTATCCTGTTCCACTTCTTTGCCTTCTCCTGTTCCTCTTCTTTGCCTTCTCCTGTTCAACTTCTTTGTCTTCTCCTGTTCCATTTCTTTGCCTTCTCCAGTTCCTCTTCCTTGCCTTCTCCTGTTCTTTTTCTTCTTTGCCTTCTCCTGTTCCTATTTTTGCCTTCTCCTGTTCCACTTCTTTGCCTTATCCTGTTCCACTTCTTTGCCTTCTCCTGTTCCTCTTCTTTGCCTTCTCCTGTTCCTCTTCTTTGCCTTCTACTGTTCCTCTTCTTTGCCTTCTCCTGTTCCTATTTTTTGCCTTCTCCTGTTCCTCTTCTTTGCCTTCTCCTGTTCCTATTCTATGCCTTCTCCTGTTCCTTTTCCTTGCCTTCTCCTGTTCCTTTTCTTTGCCTTCTCCTGTTCATCTTTTTGCCTTCTCCTGTTCCTATTCTTTGCCTTCTCCTTTCCTAGTCTTTGCCTTCTCCTGTTCCTCTTCCTTGCCTTCTCCTGTTCCTCTTCTTTGCCTTCTCCTGTTCCTTTTCTTTGCCTTCTGTTCCTTTTCTTTGCCTTCTCCTGTTCCTCTTCTTTGCCTTCTCCTGTTCCTAATATTTGCCTTCTTCTGTTCCTCTTCTTTGCCTTCTACTGTTCCTCTTCTTTGCCATCTCCTGTTCCTATTTTTTGCCTTCTCCTGTTCCTCTTCTTTGCCTTCTCCTGTTCCTTTTCTATGCTTTCTTCTGTTCCACTTCTTTGCCTACTCCTGTTCCTTTTCTTTTCGTTTTCCTGTTCCTTTTCTTTGCCTTCTCCTGTTCCCCTTCTTTGCCTTCTCCTGTTCCTTTTCATTGCCTTCTCCTGTTCCTCTTCCTTGCCTTCTCCTGTTACTTTTCTTTGCCTTCACCTGTTCCTCTTCTTTGCCTTCTCCTGTTCGTCTTCTTTGCATTTCTCAGGTTCCTCTTCTTTGCCTTCTCCTGTTCCTTTTCTTTGCCTTCTCCTGTTCCTCTTCTTGCCTTCTCCTGTTCCTCTAACTTGCCTTCTCCTGTTCCTCTTCTTAGCCTTCTCTTGTTCCTCTTCGTTGCCTTCTCCTGTTCCTCTTCTTTGCCCTCTCCTGTTCCTCTTCGTTGCCTTCTCCTGTTCCTCTTTTTTGCCTTCTCCTGTTCCTATTCTTTGCCTTCTCCTGTTCCTTTTCCTTGCCTTCTCCTGTTCCTTTTCTTTGCCTTCTCCTGTTCCTATTCTTTGCCTTCTCCTGTTGCTAGTCTTTGCCTTCTCCTGTCCTCTTCCTTGCCTTCTCCTGTTCCTCTTCTTTGCCATCTCCGGTTCCTCTTCTTTGCCTTCTCCTGTTCCTCTTCTTTGCCTTCTCCTGTTCCTTTTCTTTGCCTTCTCCTGTTCTTCTTCCATGCCTTATCCTGTTCCTTTTCTTTGCCTTCTGTTCCTCTTCATTGCATTCTCCTGTTCCTTTTCTTTGCCTTCTCCTGTTCCTTTTTTTGCCTTCTCCTTTCCTCTTCTTTGCCTTCTCCTGTTCCTATTCTTTGCCTTGTCCTGTTCCACTTATGTGTCTTATCTTGTTCCTCTTCTTTGCCTTCTCCTGTTCCTCTTCTTTGCCTTCTCCTGTTCAACTTCTTTGTCTTCTCCTGTTCCATTTCTTTGCCTTCTCCTGTTCCTCTTCCTTGCCTTCTCCTGTTCCTTTTCTTAGCCTTCTCCTGTTCCTCTTTTTGTCTTCTCCTGTTCCTCTTCTTTGCCTTCTCCTGTTCCTATTCTTTGCCTTTTCCTGTTCCTTTTCTTTGCCTTCTCCTGTTCCTCTTCTTTGCCTTCTCCTGTTCCTCTCTTTGCCTTCTCCTGTTCCTCTTCTTTGCCTTCTCCTGTTCCTTTTCATTGCCTTCTCCTGTTCCTCTTCCTTGCCTTCTCCTCTTACTTTTCTTTGCCTTCACCTGTTCCTCTTCTTGCTTTCTCCTGTTCCTCTTCCTTGCCTTCTCCTGTTCCTCTTCTTTGCCATCTCCGGTTCCTCTTCTTTGCCTTCTCCTGTTCCTTTTTTTGCCTTCTCCTTTCCTATTCTTTGCCTTCTCCTGTTCCTATTCTTTGCCTTCTCCTGTTCCACTTCTTTGACTTATCGTGTTCCTCTTCTTTGCCTTCACCTGTTCCTCTTTTTTGCCTTCTCCTGTTCAACTTCTTTGTCTTCTCCTGTTCCATTTCCAAGCCTTCTCCTGTTCCTCTTCCTTGCCTTCTCCTGTTCCTTTTCTTAGCCTTCTCCTGTTCCTCTTTTTGTCTTCTCCTGTTCCTCTTCTTTGCCTTCTCCTGTTCCTATTCTTTGCCTTTTCCTGTTCCTTTTCTTTGCCTTCTCCTGTTCCTCTTCTTTGCCTTCGCCTGTTCCTCTACTTTGCCTTCTCCTGTTCCTCCTATTTTCCTTCTCCTGTTCCTCTTTTTTGCCTTCTCCTGTTCCAATTATTTGCCTTCTCCTGTTCCTTTTCTTTGCCTTCTCCTGTTCATTTTCTTTGCCTTCATCCGTTCCTCTTCTTTGCCTTCTCCTGTTCCTCTTCTTTGCCTTCTCCTGTTCCTCTTCTTTGCCTTCTCCTGTTCCTAATATTTGCCTTCTCCTGTTCCTCTTCTTTGCCTTCTACTGTTCCTCTTCTTTGCCTTCTCCTGTTCCTATTTTTTGCCTTCTCCTGTTCCTCTTCTTTGCCTTCTCCTGTTCCTTTTCTATGCCTTCTTCTGTTCCTCTTCTTTGCCTACTCCTGTTCCTTTTCTTTTCCTTTACCTGTTCCTTTTCTTTGCCTTCTCCTGTTCCTCTTCTTTGCCTTCTCCTGTTCCTCTTCATTGCCTTCTCCTGTTCCTCTTCTTTGCCTTCTCCTGTTCCTTTTCTTTGCCTTCTCCTGTTCCTCTTCTTTGCCTTCTCCTGTTCCTATTCTTTGCCTCCTCCTGTTCCTAGTCTTTGCCTTCTCCTGTTCCTCTTCCTTGCCTTCTCCTGTTCCTCTTCTTTGCCATCTCCAGTTCCTCTTCTTTGCCTTCTCCTGTTCCTCTTCTTTGCCTTCTCCTGTTCCTCTTCTTTGCCTTCTCCTGTTCCTCTTCCTTGCCTTATCCTGTTCCTTTTCTTTACCTTCTGTTCCTCTTCTTTGCATTCTCCTGTTCCTTTTCTTTGCCTTCTCCTGTTCCTTTTTTTGCCTTCTCCTTTCCTCTTCTTTGCCTTCTCCTGTTCCTATTCGTTGTCTTCTCCTGTTCCACTTCTTTGACTTATCCTGTTCGTCATCTTTGCCTTCTCCTGTTCCTCTTCTTTGCCTTCTCCTGTTCAACTTCTTTGTCTTCTACTGTTCCATTTCTTTGCCTTTTCCTGTTCCTCTTCCTTGCCTTCTCCTGTTCCTTTTCTTGCCTTCTCCTGTTCTTCTATTTGTCTTCTCCTGTTCCTCTTCTTTGCCTTCTCCTGTTCCTATTCTTTGCCTTCTCCTGTTCCTCTTCCTTGCCTTCTCCTGTTCCTCTTCCTTGCCTTCACCTGTTCCTCTTCTTTGCCTTCTCCTGTTCCTCCTATTTTCCTTCTGCTGTTCCTCTTCTTTGCCTTCTCCTGTTCCAATTATTTGCCTTCTCCTGTTCCTTTTCTTTGCCTTCTCCTGTTCCTTTTCTTTGCCTTGATCCGTTCCTCTTCTTTCCCTTCTCCTGTTCCTCTTCTTTGCCTTCTCCTGTTCCTAATATTTGCCTTCTCCTGTTCCACTTCTTTGCCTTCTACTGTTCCTCTTCTTTGCCTTCTCCTGTTCCTATTTTTTGCCTTCTCCTGTTCCTCTTTTTGCCTTCTCCTGTTCCTTTTCTATGCCTTCTTCTGTTCCTCTTCTTTGCCTTCTCCTGTTCATTTTCATTGCCTTCTCCTGTTCCTCTTCCTTGCCTTCTCCTGTTACTTTTCTTTGCCTTCACCTGTTCCTCTTCTTTGCCTTCTCCTGTTCGTCTTCTTTGCATTTCTCAGGTTCCTCTTCTTTGCCTTCTCCTGTTCCTTTTCTTTGCCTTCTCCTGTTCCTCGTCTTGCCTTCTCCTGTTCCTCTTCCTTGCCTTCTCCTGTTCCTCTTCTTAGCCTTCTCCTGTTCCTCTTCGTTGCCTTCTCCTGCTCCTCTTCTTTGCCCTCTCCTGTTCCTCTTCGTTGCCTTCTCCTGTTCCTCTTTTTTGCCTTCTCCTGTTCAACTTCTTTGCTTTATCCTGTTCCTCTTCTTTGCCTTCTCCTGTTCCATTTCCTTGCCTTCTCCTGTTCCTCTTCTTTGCCTTCTCCTGTTCCTAATATTTGCCTTCTCCTGTTCCTCTTCTTTGCCTTCTCCTGTTCCTCTTCTTTGCCTTCTCCTGTTCCTATTTTTTGCCTTCTCCTGTTCCTCTTCTTTGCCTTCTCCTGTTCCTTTTCTATGCCTTCTTCTGTTCCTCTTCTTTGCCTACTCCTGTTCCTTTTCTTTGCCTTCTCCTGTTCCTCTTATTTGCCTTCTCCTGTTCCTCTTCATTGCCTTCTCCTGTTCCTCTTCTTTGCCTTCTCCTGTTCCTTTTCTTTGCCTTCTCCTGTTCCTCTTCTTTGTCTTCTACTGTTCCTTTTATTTGCCTTCTCCTCTTCCTAATCTATGCCTTCCCCTCTTCCTTTTGTGTGCCTTCTCCTGTTCCTCTTCTTTGCCTTCTCCTGTTCCTTTTCATTGCCTTCTCCTGTTCCTCTTCCTTGCCTTCTCTTGTTACTTTTCTTTGCCTTCATCTGTTCCTATTCTTTGCCTTCTCCTGTTCGTCTTCTTTGCATTTCTCAGGTTCCTCTTCTTTGCCTTCTCCTGTTCCTCTTCTTGCCTTCTCCTGTTCCTCTTCCTTGCTTTCTCCTGTTCCTCTTCTTAGCCTTCTCCTGTTCCTATTCGTTGCCTTCTCCTGTTCCTCTTCTTTGCCCTCTCCTGTTCCTCTTCGTTGCCTTCTCCTGTTCCTCTTTTTTGCCTTCTCCTGTTCAACTTATTTGCCTTATCCTGTTCCTCTTCTTTGCCTTCTCCTCTTCCATTTCCTTGCCTTCTCCTGTTCCTTTTCTTTGCCTTCTCCTGTTCATCTTTTTGCCTTCTCCTCTTCCTATTCTTTGCCTTCTCCTGTTCCTAGTCTTTGCCTTCTCCTGTTCCTCTTCCTTGCCTTCTCCTGTTCCTCTTCTTTGCCATCTCCGGTTCCTCTTCTTTGCCTTCTTCTGTTCCTCTTCTTTGCCTTCTCCTGTTCCTTTTCTTTTCCTTCTCCTGTTCCTCTTCCATGCCTTATCCTGTTCCTTTTCTTTGCCTTCTGTTCCTCTTCATTGCATTCTCCTGTTCCTTTTCTTTGCCTTCTCCTATTCCTTTTTTTGCCTTCTCCTTTCCTCTTCTTTGCCTTCTCCTGTTCCTATTCTTTGCCTTCTCTTGTTCCACTTCTTTGTCTTATCCTGTTCCTCTTCTTTGCCTTCTCCTGTTCCTCTTCTTTGCCTTCTCCTGTTCAACTTCTTTGTCTTCTCCTGTTCCATTTCTTTGCCTTCTCCTGTTCCTCTTCCTTGCCTTCTCCTGTTCCTTTTCTTAGCCTTCTCCTGTTCCTCTTTTTGTCTTCTCCTGTTCCTCTTCTTTGCCTTCTCCTGTTCCTATTCTTTGCCTTTTCTTGTTCCTCTCTTTGCCTTCTCCTGTTCCTCTTCTTTGCCTTCTCCTGTTCCTCTTCCTTGCCTTCTCCTGTTCCTCTTCCTTGCCTTCTCCTGTTCCTCTTCTTTGCCTTCTCCTGTTCCTCCTATTTTCCTTCTGCTGTTCCTCTTCTTTGCCTTCTCCTGTTCCAATTACTTGCCTTCTCCGGTTCCTTTTCTTTGCCTTCTCCTGTTCCTTTTCTTTGCCTTCATCCGCTCCTCTTCTTTGCCTTCTCCTGCTCCTCTTCTTTGCCTTCTCCTGTTCCTAATATTTGCCTTCTCCTGTTCCTCTTCTTTGCCTTCTCCTGTTCCTTTTCTATGCCTTCTTCTGTTCCTCTTCTTTGCCTACTCCTGTTCCTTTTCTTTGCATTCTCCTGTTCCTTTTCTTTGCCTTCTCCTGTTCCTCTTATTTGCCTTCTCCTGTTCCTCTTCATTGCCTTCTCCTGTTCCTCTTCTTTGCCTTCTCCTGTTCCCTTTCTTTGCCTTCTCCTGTTCCTCTTCTGTGCCTTCTACTGTTCCTTTTATTTGCCTTCTCCTCTTCCTAATCTATGCCTTCCCCTCTTCCTTTTCTGTGCCTTCTCCTGTTCCTCTTCTTTGCCTTCTCCTGTTTCTTTTCTTTGCCTTCATCTGTTCCTCTTCTTTGCCTTCTCCTGTTCGTCTTCTTTGCATTTCTCAGGTTCCTCTTCTTTGCCTTCTCCTGTTCCTTTTCTTTGCCTTCTCCTGTTCCTCTTCTTGCCTTCTCCTGTTCCTCTTCCTTGCCTTCTCCTGTTCCTCTTCTTAGCCTTCTCCTGTTCCTCTTCGTTGCCTTCTCCTGTTCCTCTTCTTTGCCCTCTCCTGATCCTCTTCGTTGCCTTCTCCTGTTCCTCTTTTTTGACTTCTCCTGTTCAACTTCTTTGCTTTATCCTGTTCCTCTTCTTTGCCTTCTCCTCTTCCATTTCATTGCCTTCTCCTGTTCCTTTTCTTTGCCTTCTCCTGTTCATCTTTTTGTCTTCTCCTGTTCCTATTCTTTGCCTTCTCCTGTTCCTAGTCTTTGCCTTCTCCTGTTCCTCTTCCTTGCCTTCTCCTGTTCCTCTTCTTTGCCCCTCCGGTTCCTCTTCTTTGCCTTCTCCTGTTCCTCTTCTTTGCCTTCTCCTGTTCCTTTTCTTTGCCTTCTCCTGTTTCTCTTCCTTGCCTTATCCTGTTCCTTTTCTTTGCCTTCGGTTCCTCTTCTTTGCCTTCTACTGTTCCTTTTCTTTGCCTTCTCCTGTTCCTTTTTTGCCTTCTCCTTTCCTCTTCTTTGCCTTCTCCTGTTCCTATTCTTTGCCTTCTCCTGTTCCACTTCTTTGACTTATCCTATTCCTCATCTTTGCCTTCTCCTGTTCCTCTTCTTTGCCTTCTCCTGTTCAACTTCTTTGTCTTCTACTGTTCCATTTCTTTGCCTTTTCCTGTTCCTCTTCCTTGCCTTCTCCTGTTCCTTTTCTTAGCCTTCTCCTGTTCCTCTTTTTGTCTTCTCCTGTTCCTCTTCTTTGCCTTCTCCTGTTCCTATTCTTTGCCTTTTCCTGTTCCTTTTATTTGCCTTCTCCTGTTCCTCTACTTTGCCTTCTCCTGTTCCTCTACTTTGCCTTCTCCTGTTCCTCTTCTTTGCCTTCTCCTGTTCCTCTTACTTGCCTTCTCCTGTTCCTCTTCCTTGCCTTCTCCTGTTCCTCTTCTTTGCCTTCTACTGTTCCTCCTATTTTCCTTCTGCTGTTCCTCTTCTTTGCCGTCTCCTGTTCCAATTATTTGCCTTCTCCTGTTCCTTTTTTTGCCTTCTCCTGTTCCTTTTCTTTGCCTTGATCCGTTCCTCTTCTTTGCCTTCTCCTGTTCCTCTTCTTTGCCTTCTCCTGTTCCTAATATTTGCCTTCTCCTGTTCCACTTCTTTGCCTTCTACTGTTCCTCTTCTTTGCCTTCTCCTGTTCCTATTTTTTGCCTTCTCCTGTTCCACTTCTTTGCCTTCTCCTGTTCCTTTTCTATGCCTTCTTCTGTTCCTCTTCTTTGCCTTCTCCTGTTCATTTTCATTGCCTTCTCCTGTTCCTCTTCCTTGCCTTCTCCTGTTACTTTTCTTTGCCTTCACCTGTTCCTCTTCTTTGCCTTCTCCTGTTCGTCGTCTTTGCATTTCTCAGGTTCCTCTTCTTTGCCTTCTCCTGTTCCTTTTCTTTGCCTTCTCCTGTTCCTCTTCTTGCCTTCTCCTGTTCCTCTTCCTTGCCTTCTCCTGTTCCTCTTCTTAGCCTTCTCCTGTTCCTCTTCGTTGCCTTCTCCTGTTCCTCTTCTTAGCCTTCTCCTGTTCCTCTTCGTTGCCTTCTCCTGTTCCTCTTCTTTGCCCTCTCCTGTTCCTCTTCCTTGCCTTCTGTTACTTTTCTTTGCCTTCATCTGTTCCTCTTCTTTGCCTTCTCCTGTTAGTCTTCTTTGCATTTCTCAGGTTCCTCTTCTTTGCCTTCTCCTGTTCCTTTTCTTTGCCTTCTCCAGTTCCTCTTCTTGCCTTCTCCTGTTCCTCTTCCTTGCCTTCTCCTGTTCCTCTTCTTAGCCTTCTCCTGTTCCTCTTCGTTGCCTTCTCCTGTTCCTCTTCTTTGCCCTCTCCTGTTCCTCTTCGTTGCCTTCTACTGTTCCTCTTTTTTGCCTTCTCCTGTTCAACTTCTTTGCTTTATCCTGTTCCTCTTCTCTGCCTTCTCCCCTTCCATTTCCTTGCCTTCTCCTGTTCCTTTGCTTTGCCTTCTCCTGTTCATCTTTTTGCCTTCTCCTGTTCCTATTCTTTGCCTTCTCCTGTTCCTAGTCTTTGCCTTCTCCTGTTCCTCTTCCTTGCCTTCTCCTGTTCCTCTTCTTTGCCATCTCCGGTTCCTCTTCTTTGCATTCTCCTGTTCCTCTTCATTGCCTTCTCCTGTTCCTTTTCTTTGCCTTCTCCTGTTCCTCTTCCTTGCCTTATCCTGTTCCTTTTCTTTGTCTTCTGTTCCTCTTCTTTGCCTTCTACTGTTCCTTTCCTTTGCCTTCTCCTGTTCCTTTTTTTGCCTTCTCCTTTCCTCTTCTTTGCCTTCTCCTTTCCTCTTCTTTGCCTTCTCCTGTTCCTATTCTTTGCCTTCTCCTGTTCCACTTCTTTGACTTATCCTGTTCCTCTTCTTTGCCTTCTCCTGTTCCTCTTCTTTGACTTCTCCTGTTCAACTTCTTTGTCTTCTCCTGTTCCATTTCTTTGCCTTCTCCTGTTCCTCTTCCTTGCCTTCTCCTGTTCCTCTTCTTAGCCTTCTCCTGTTCCTCTTCGTTGCCTTCTCCTGTTCCTCTTCTTTGCACTCTCCTGTTCCTCTTCGTTGCCTTCTCCTGTTCCTCTTTTTTGCCTTTTCCTGTTCAACTTCTTTGCTTTATCCTGTTCCTCTTCTTTGCCTTCTCCTGTTCCTTTACTTTGCCTTATCCTGTTCCTCTTCTTTGCCTTCTACTGTTCCTTTTATTTGCCTTCTCCTCTTCCTCATCTATGCCTTCCCCTCTTCCTTTTCTGTGCCTTCTCCTGTTCCTCTTCTTTGCCTTCTCCTGTTCCTTTTCATTGCCTTCTCCTGTTCCTCTTCTTGCCTTCTCCTGTTCCTCTTCCTTGCCCTCTCCTGTTCCTCTTCTTAGCCTTCTCCTGTTCCTCTTCGTTGCCTTCTCCTATTCCTCTTCTTTGCCCTCTCCTGTTCCTCTTCGTTGCCTTCTCCTGTTCCTCTTTTTTGCCTTCTCCTGTTCAACTTCTTTGCTTTATCCTGTTCCTCTTCTTTGCCTTCTCCTGTTCATCTTTTTGCCTTCTCCTGTTCCTATTCTTTGCCTTCTGCTGTTCCTCTTCTTTGCCTTCTCCTGTTCCTCTTCCATGCCTTATCCTGTTCCTTTTCTTTGCCTTCTGTTCCTCTTCTTTGCATTCTCCTGTTCCTTTTCGTTGCCTTCTCCTGTTCCTTTTTTTGCCTTCTCCTGTTCAACTTCTTTGTCTTCTCCTGTTCCATTTCTTTGCCTTCTCCTGTTCCTCTTCCTTGCCTTCTCCTGTTCCTTTTCTTAGCCTTCTCCTGTTCCTCTTCTTTGCCTTCTCCTGTTCCAATTATTTGCCTTCTCTTGTTCCTTTTCTTTGCCTTCTCCTGTTCCTTTTCTTTGCCTTCATCCGTTCCTCTTCTTTGCCTTCTCCTGTTCCTCTTCTTTGCCTTCTCCTGTTCCTAATATTTGCCTTCTCCTGTTCCTCTTCTTTGCCTTCTACTGTTCCTCTTTTTTGCCTTCTCCTGTTCCTATTTTTTGCCTTCTCCTGTTCCTCTTCTTTGCCGTCTCCTGTTCCTTTTCTATGCCTTCTTCTGTTCCTCTTCTTTGCCTACTCATTTTCCTTTTCTTTGCCTTCTCCTGTTCCTTTTCTTTGCCTTCTCCTCTTCCTCTTATTTGCCTTCTCCTGTTCCTCTTCATTGCCTTCTCCTGTTCCTATTCTTTGCCTTCTCCTGTTCCACTTCTTTGCCTTCTCCTGTTCCTCTACTTTGCCTTCTCCTGTTCCTATTTTTTGCCTTCTCCTGTTCCTTTTCCATGCCTTCTTCTGTTCCTCTTCTTTGCCTACTCCTGTTCCTCTTCTTTTCCTTTTCCTGTTCCTTTTCTTTGCCTTCTCCTGTTCCTCTTCTTTGCCTTCTCCTGTTCCTCTTCATTGCCTTCTCCTGTTCCTCTTCTTTGCCTTCTCCTGTTCCTTTTCTTTGCCTTCTCCTGTTCCTCTTCTTTGCCTTCTACTGTTCCTTTTATTTGCCTTCTCCTCTTCCTCATCTATGCCTTCCCCTCTTCCTTTTCTGTGCCTTCTCCTGTTCCTTTACTTTGCCTTCTCCTGTTCCTCTTCTTTGCCTTCTCCTGTTCCTCTTCATTGCCTTCTCCTGTTCCTCTTCGTTGCCTTCTCCTGTTCCTCTTCTTTGCCCTCTCCTGTTCCTCTTCGTTGCCTTCTCCTGTTCCTCTTTTTTGCCTTCTCCTGTTCAACTTCTTTGCCTTATCCTGTTCCTCTTCTTTGCCTTCTCCAGCTCCTTTTCCTTGCCTTCTCCTGTTCCTTTTCTTTGCCTTCTCCTGTTCATCTTTTTGCCTTCTCCTGTTCCTATTCTTTGCCTTCTCCTCTTCCTAGTCTTTGCCTTCACCTGTTCCTCTTCCTTGCCTTCTCCTGTTCCTCTTCTTTGCCATCTCCGTTTCCTCTTCTTTGCCTTCTCCTGTTCCTCTTCTTTGCCTTCTCCTGTTCAACTTCTTTGTCTTCTCCTGTTCCATTTCTTTGCCTTCTCCTGTTCCTTTTCTTAGCCTTCTCCTGTTCCTCTTCTTTGCCTTCTACTGTTCCTTTTCTTTGCCTTCTCCTGTTCCTTTTTTTGCCTTCTACTTTCCTCTTCTTTGCCTTCTCCTGTTCCTATTCTTTGCCTTCTCCTGTTCCACTTCTTTGCCTTATCCTGTTCCACTTCTTTGCCTTCTCCTGTTCCACTTCTTTGCCTTCTCCTGTTCAACTTCCTTGTCTTCTCCTGTTCCATTTCTTTGCCTTCTCCTGTTCCTCTTCCTTGCCTTCTCCTGTTCCTTTTCTTAGCCTTCTCCTGTTCCTCTTTTTGTCTTCTCCTGTTCCTCTTCTTTGCCTTCTCCTGTTCCTATTCTTTGCCTTTTCCTGTTCCTTTTATTTGCCTTCTCCTGTTCCTCTACTTTGCCTTCTCCTGTTCCTCTACTTTGCCTTCTCCTGTTCCTCTCTTTGCTTTCTCCTGTTCCTCTTCTTTGCCTTCTCCTGTTCCTCTTCCTTGCCTTCTCCTGTTCCTCTTCCTTGCCTTCTCCTGTTCCTCTTCTTTGCCTTCTCCTGTTCCTCCTATTTTCCTTCTGCTGTTCCGCTTCTTTGCCTTCTCCTGTTCCAATTATTTGCTTTCTCCTGTTCCCTTTCTTTGCCTTCTCCTGTTCCTTTTCTTTGCCTTCATCCGTTCCTCTTCTTTGCCTTCTCCTGTTCCTCTTCTTTGCCTTCTCCTGTTCCTAATATTTGCCTACTCCTGTTCCTCTTCTTTGCCTTCTACTGTTCCTCTTCTTTGCCTTCTCCTGTTCCTATTTTTTGCCTTCTCCTGTTCCTCTTCTTTGCCTTCTCCTGTTCCTTTTCTATGCCTTCTTCTGTTCCTCTTCTTTGCCTTCTCCTGTTCCTTTTCATTGCCTTCTCCTGTTCCTCTTCCTTGCCTTCTCCTGTTACTTTTCTTTGCCTTCACCTGTTCCTCTTCTTTGCCTTCTCCTGTTCGTCTTATTTGCATTTCTCAGGTTCCTCTTCTTTGCATTCTCCTGTTCCTTTTCTTTGCCTTCTCCTGTTCCTCTTCTTGCCTTCTCCTGTTCCTCTTCCTTGCCTTCTCCTGTTCCTCTTCTTAGCCTTCTCCTGTTCCTCTTCGTTGCCTTCTCCTGTTCCTCTTCTTTGCCCTCTCCTGTTCATCTTCGTTGCCTTCTACTGTTCCTCTTTTTTGCCTTCGCCTGTTCAACTTCTTTGCTTTATCCTGTTCATCTTCTTTGCCTTCTCCTGTTCCATTTCCTTGCCTTCTCCTGTTCCTTTTCTTTGCCTTCTCCTGTTCATCTTTTTGCCTTCTCCTGTTCCTATTCTTTGCCTTCTCCTGTTCCTAGTCTTTGTCTTCTCCTGTTCCTCTTCTTTGCCTTCTACTGTTCCTTTTATTTGCCTTCTCCTCTTCCTCATCTATGCCTTCCCCTCTTCCTTTTCTGTGCCTTCTCCTGTTCCTCTTCTTTGCCTTCTCCTGTTCCTTTTCATTGCCTTCTCCTGTTCCTCTTCTTGCCTTCTCCTGTTCCTCTTCCTTGCCTTCTCCTGTTCCTCTTCTTAGCCTTCTCCTGTTCCTCCTAGTTGCCTTCTCCTGTTCCTCTTCTTTGCCCTCTCCTGTTCCTCTTCGTTGCCTTCTCCTGTTCCTCTTTTTTGCCTTCTCCTGTTCAACTTCTTTGCTTTATCCTGTTCCTCTTCTTTGCTTTCTCCTGTTCATCTTTTTGCCTTCTCCTGTTCCTATTCTTTGCCTTCTCCTGTTCCTAGTCTTTGCCTTCTCCTGTTCCTCTTCCTTGCCTTCTCCTGTTCCTCTTCTTTGCCATCTCCGGTTCCTCTTCTTTGCCTTCTCCTGTTCCTCTTCTTTGCCTTCTGCTGTTCCTCTTCTTTGCCTTCTCCTGTTCCTCTTCCATGCCTTATCCTGTTCCTTTTCTTTGCCTTCTGTTCCTCTTCTTTGCATTCTCCTGTTCCTTTTCTTTGCCTTCTCCTGTTCCTTTCTTTGCCTTCTCCTGTTCCTTTTTTTGCCTTCTCCTCTCCTATTCTTTGCCTTCTCCTGTTCCTATTCTTTGCCTTCTCCTGTTCCACTTCTTTGCCTTATCCTGTTCCTCTTCTTTGCCTTCTCCTGTTCCTCTTCTTGCCTTCTCCTGTTCCTCTTCCTTGCCTTCTCCTGTTCCTCTTCTTAGCCTTCTCCTGTTCCTCTTCGTTGCCTTCTCCTGTTCCTCTTCTTTGCCCTCTCCTGTTCATCTTCGTTGCCTTCTACTGTTCCTCTTTTTTGCCTTCGCCTGTTCAACTTCTTTGCTTTATCCTGTTCCTCTTCTTTGCCTTCTCCTGTTCCATTTCCTTGCCTTCTCCTGTTCCTTTTCTTTGCCTTCTCCTGTTCATCTTTTTGCCTTCTCCTGTTCCTATTCTTTGCCTTCTCCTGTTCCTAGTCTTTGCCTTCTCCTGTTCCTCTTCTCTGCCTTCTACTGTTCCTTTTATTTGCCTTCTCCTCTTCCTCATCTATGCCTTCCCCTCTTCCTTTTCTGTGCCTTCTCCTGTTCCTTTTCTTTGCCTTCTCCTGTTCCTTTTCATTGCCTTCTCCTGTTCCTCTTCTTGCCTTCTCCTGTTCCTCTTCCTTGCCTTCTCCTGTTCCTCTTCTTAGCCTTCTCCTGTTCCTCTTCGTTGCCTTCTCCTGTTCCTCTTCTTTGCCCTCTCCTGTTCCTCTTCGTTGCCTTCTCCTGTTCCTCTTTTTTGCCTTCTCCTGTTCAACTTCTTTGCTTTATCCTGTTCCTCTTCTTTGCCTTCTCCTGTTCATCTTTTTGCCTTCTCCTGTTCCTATTCTTTGCCTTCTCCTGTTCCTAGTCTTTGCCTTCTCCTGTTCCTCTTCCTTGCCTTCTCCTGTTCCTCTTCTTTGCCATCTCCGGTTCCTCTTCTTTGCCTTCTCCTGTTCCTCTTCTTTGCCTTCTGCTGTTCCTCTTCTTTGCCTTCTCCTGTTCCTCTTCCATGCCTTATCCTGTTCCTTTTCTTTGCCTTCTGTTCCTCTTCTCTGCATTCTCCTGTTCCTTTTCTTTGCCTTCTCCTGTTCCTTTCTTTGCCTTCTCCTGTTCCTTTTTTTGCCTTCTCCTTTCCTATTCTTTGCCTTCTCCTGTTCCTATTCTTTGCCTTCTCCTGTTCCACTTCTTTGCCTTATCCTGTTCCTCTTCTTTGCCTTCTCCTGTTCCTCTTCTTGCCTTCTCCTGTTCCTCTTCCTTGCCTTCTCCTGTTCCTCTTCTTAGCCTTCTCCTGTTCCTCTTCGTTGCCTTCTCCTGTTCCTCTTCTTTGCCCTCTCCTGTTCATCTTCGTTGCCTTCTACTGTTCCTCTTTTTTGCCTTCGCCTGTTCAACTTCTTTGCTTTATCCTGTTTCTCTTCTTTGCCTTCTCCTGTTCCATTTCCTTGCCTTCTCCTGTTCCTTTTCTTTGCCTTCTCCTGTTCATCTTTTTGCCTTCTCCTGTTCCTATTCTTTGCCTTCTCCTGTTCCTAGTCTTTGCCTTCTCCTGTTCCTCTTCTTTGCCTTCTACTGTTCCTTTTATTTGCCTTCTCCTCTTCCTCATCTATGCCTTCCCCTCTTCCTTTTCTGTGCCTTCTCCTGTTCCTCTTCTTTGCCTTCTCCTGTTCCTTTTCATTGCCTTCTCCTGTTCCTCTTCTTGCCTTCTCCTGTTCCTCTTCCTTGCCTTCTCCTGTTCCTCTTCTTAGCCTTCTCCTGTTCCTCTTCGTTGCCTTCTCCTTTTCCTCTTCTTTGCCCTCTCCTGTTCCTCTTCGTTGCCTTCTCCTGTTCCTCTTTTTTGCCTTCTCCTGTTCAACTTCTTTGCTTTATCCTGTTCCTCTTCTTTGCCTTCTCCTGTTCATCTTTTTGCCTTCTCCTGTTCCTATTCTTTGCCTTCTCCTGTTCCTAGTCTTTGCCTTCTCCTGTTCCTCTTCCTTGCCTTCTCCTGTTCCTCTTCTTTGCCATCTCCGGTTCCTCTTCTTTGCCTTCTCCTGTTCCTCTTCTTTGCCTTCTGCTGTTCCTCTTCTTTGCCTTCTCCTGTTCCTCTTCCATGCCTTATCCTGTTCCTTTTCTTTGCCTTCTGTTCCTCTTCTTTGCATTCTCCTGTTCCTTTTCTTTGCCTTCTCCTGTTCCTTTCTTTGCCTTCTCCTGTTCCTTTCTTTGCCTTCTCCTGTTCCTCTTCTTAGCCTTCTCCTGTTCCTCTTCGTTGCCTTCTCCTGTTCCTCTTCTTTGCCCTCTCCTGTTCATCTTCGTTGCCTTCTACTGTTCCTCTTTTTTGCCTTCGCCTGTTCAACTTCTTTGCTTTATCCTGTTCCTCTTCTTTGCCTTCTCCTGTTCCATTTCCTTGCCTTCTCCTGTTCCTTTTGTTTGCCTTCTCCTGTTCATCTTTTTGCCTTCTCCTGTTCCTATTCTTTGCCTTCTCCTGTTCCTAGTCTTTGCCTTCTCCTGTTCCTCTTCTTTGCCTTCTACTGTTCCTTTTATTTGCCTTCTCCTCTTCCTCATCTATGCCTTCCCCTCTTCCTTTTCTGTGCCTTCTCCTGTTCCTCTTCTTTGCCTTCTCCTGTTCCTTTTCATTGCCTTCTCCTGTTCCTCTTCTTGCCTTCTCCTGTTCCTCTTCCTTGCCTTCTCCTGTTCCTGTTCTTAGCCTTCTCCTGTTCCTCTTCGTTGCCTTCTCCTGTTCCTCTTCTTTGCCCTCTCCTGTTCCTCTTCGTTGCCTTCTCCTGTTCCTCTTTTTTGCCTTCTCCTGTTCAACTTCTTTGCTTTATCCTGTTCCTCTTCTTTGCCTTCTCCTGTTCATCTTTTTGCCTTCTCCTGTTCCTATTCTTTGCCTTCTCCTGTTCCTAGTCTTTGCCTTCTCCTGTTCCTCTTCTTTGCCATCTCCGGTTCCTCTTCTTTGCCTTCTCCTGTTCCTCTTCTTTGCCTTCTGCTGTTCCTCTTCTTTGCCTTCTCCTGTTCCTCTTCCATGCCTTATCCTGTTCCTTTTCTTTGCCTTCTGTTCCTCTTCTTTGCATTCTCCTGTTCCTTTTCTTTGCCTTCTCCTGTTCCTTTCTTTGCCTTCTCCTGTTCCTTTTTTTGCCTTCTCCTTTCCTATTCTTTGCCTTCTCCTGTTCCTATTCTTTGCCTTCTCCTGTTCCACTTCTTTGCCTTATCCTGTTCCTCTTCTTTGCCTTCTCCTGTTCCTCTTCTTTGCCTTCTCCTGTTCAACTTCTTTGTCTTCTCCTGTTCCATTTCTTTGCCTTCTCCTGTTCCTCTTCCTTGCCTTCTCTTGTTCCTTTTCTTAGCCTTCTCCTGTTCCTCTTTTTGTCTTCTCCTGTTCCTCTTCTTTGCCTTCTCCTGTTCCTATTCTTTGCCTTTTCCTGTTCCTTTTCTTTGCCTTCTCCTGTTCCTCTTCTTTGCCTTCTCCTGTTCCTCTACTTTGCCATCTCCTGTTCCTCTCTTTGCCTTCTCCTGTTCCTCTTCCTTGCCTTCTCCTGTTCCTCTTCCTTGCCTTCTCCTGTTCCTATTTTTTGCCTTCTCCTGTTCCTCTTCTTTGCCTTCTCCTGTTCCTTTTCTATGCCTTCTTCTGTTCCTCTTCTTTGCCTACTCATTTTCCTTTTCTCTGCCTTCTCCTGTTCCTTTTCTTTGCCTTCTCCTCTTCCTCTTATTTACCTTCTCCTGTTCCTCTTCATTGCCTTCTCCTGTTCCTATTCTTTGCCTTCTCCTGTTCCACTTCTTTGCCTTCTCCTGTTCCTCTACTTTGCCTTCTCCTGTTCCTATTTTTTGCCTTCTCCTGTTCCTCTTCCTTGCCTTCTCCTGTTCCTTTTCTTTGCCTACTCCTGTTCCTTTTCTTTTCCTTTTCCTGTTCCTTTTCTTTGCCTTCTCCTGTTCCTCTTCTTTGCCTTCTCCTGTTCCTCTTCATTGCCTTCTCCTGTTCCTCTTCTTTGCCTTCTCCTGTTCCTTTTCTTTGCCTTCTCCTGTTCCTCTTCTTTGCCTTCTACTGTTCCTTTTATTTGCCTTCTCCTCTTCCTCATTTATGCCTTCCCCTCTTCCTTTTCTGTGCCTTCTCCTGTTCCTTTACTTTGCCTTCTCCTCTTCCTCTTCTTTGCCTTCTCCTGTTCCTCTTCATTGCCTTCTCCTGTTCCTCTTCTTTGCCTTCTCCTGTTCCTCTTCCTTGCCTTCTCCTGTTACTTTTCTTTGCCTTCACCTGTTCCTCTTCTTAGCCTTCTCCTGTTCCTCTTCGTTGCCTTCTCCTGTTCCTCTTCTTTGCCCTCTCCTGTTCCTCTTCGTTGCCTTCTCCTGTTCCTCTTTTTTGCCTTCTCCTGTTCAACTTCTTTGCTTTATCCTGTTCCTCTTCTTTGCCTTCTCCTGTTCCTTTTCCTTGCCTTCTCCTGTTCCTTTTCTTTGCCTTCTCCTGTTCATCTTTTTGCCTTCTCCTGTTCCTATTCTTTGCCTTCTCCTCTTCCTAGTCTTTGCCTTCTCCTGTTCCTCTTCCTTGCCTTCGCCTGTTCCTCTTCTTTGCCATCTCCGTTTCCTCTTCTTTGCCTTCTCCTGTTCCTCTTCTTTGCCTTCTCCTGTTCCTTTTCTTTGCCTTCTCCTGTTCCTCATCCATGCCTTATCTTGTTCCTTTACTTTGCCTTCTGTTCCTCTTCTTTGCCTTCTACTGTTCCTTTTCTTTGCCTTCTCCTGTTCCTTTTTTTGCCTTCTGCTTTCCTCTTCTTTGCCTTCTCCTGTTCCTATTCTTTGCCTTCTCCTGTTCCACTTCTTTGCCTTATCCTGTTCCACTTCTTTGCCTTCTCCTGTTCCTCTTCTTTGCCTTCTCCTGTTCAAATTCTTTGTCTTCTCCTGTTCCATTTCTTTGCCTTCTCCTGTTCCTCTTCCTTGCCTTCTCCTGTTCCTTTTCTTAGCCTTCTCCTGTTCCTCTTTTTGTCTTCTCCTGTTCCTCTTCTTTGCCTTCTCCTGTTCCTATTCTTTGCCTTTTCCTGTTCCTTTTATTTGCCTTCTCCTGTTCCTCTTCTTTGCCTTCTCCTGTTCCTCTACTTTGCCTTCTCCTGTTCCTCTCTTTGCTTTCTCCTGTTCCTCTTCTTTGCCTTCTCCTGTTCCTCTTCCTTGCCTTCTCCTGTTCCTCTTCCTTGCCTTCTCCTGTTCCTCTTCTTTGCCTTCTCGTGTTTCTCCTATTTTCCTTCTGCTGTTCCGCTTCTTTGCCTTCTCCTGTTCCAATTATTTGCCTTCTCCTGTTCCCTTTCTTTGCCTTCTCCTGTTCCTTTTCTTTGCCTTCATCCGTTCCTCTTCTTTGCCTTCTCCTGTTCCTCTTCTTTGCCTTCTCCTGTTCCTAATATTTGCCTACTCCTGTTCCTCTTCTTTGCCTTCTATTGTTCCTCTTCTTTGCCTTCTCCTGTTCCTATTTTTTGCCTTCTCCTGTTCCTCTTTTTGCCTTCTCCTGTTCCTTTTCTATGCCTTCTTCTGTTCCTCTTCTTTGCCTTCTCCTGTTACTTTTCATTGCCTTCTCCTGTTCCTCTTCCTTGCCTTCTCCTGTTACTTTTCTTTGCCTTCACCTGTTCCTCTTCTTTGCCTTCTCCTGTTCGTCTTATTTGCATTTCTCAGGTTCCTCTTCTTTGCATTCTCCTGTTCCTTTTCTTTGCCTTCTCCTGTTCCTCTTCTTGCCTTCTCCTGTTCCTCTTCTTTGCCCTCTCCTGTTCATCTTCGTTGCCTTCTCCTGTTCCTCTTTTTTGCCTTCTCCTGTTCAACTTCTTTGCTTTATCCTGTTCCTCTTCTTTGCCTTCTCCTGTTCCATTTCCTTGCCTTCTCCTGTTCCTTTTCTTTGCCTTCTCCTGTTCATCTTTTTGCCTTCTCCTGTTCCTATTCTTTGCCTTCTCCTGTTCCTCTTACTTGCCTTCTCCTGTTCCTCTTCCTTGCCTTCTCCTGTTCCTCTTCTTTGCCATCTCCGGTTCCTCTTCTTTGCCTTCTCCTGTTCCTCTTCCTTGCCTTATCCTGTTCCTTTTCTATGCCTTCTTCTGTTCCTTTTCTTTGCCTACTCCTGTTCCTTCTCTTTGCCTTCTACTCTTCCTTTTCTTTGCCTTCTCCTGTTCCTCTTATTTGCCTTCTCCTGTTCCTCTTCATTGCCTTCTCCTGTTCCTCTTCTTTGCCTTCTCCTGTTCCTATTCTTTGCCTTCTCCTGTTCCTCTTCTTTGCCTTCTACTGTTCCTTTTATTTGCCTTCTCCTCTTCCTCATCTATGCCTTCCCCTCTTCCTTTTCTGTGCCTTCTCCTGTTCCTCTTCTTTGCCTTCTCCTGTTCCTTTTCATTGCCTTCTCCTGTTCCTCTTCTTGCCTTCTCCTGTTCCTCTTCCTTGCCTTCTCCTGTTCCTCTTCTTAGCCTTCTCCTGTTCCTCTTCGTTGCCTTCTCCTATTCCTCTTCTTTGCCCTCTCCCGTTCCTCTTCGTTGCCTTCTCCTGTTCCTCTTTTTTGCCTTCTCCTGTTCCTCTTCCTTGCCTTCTCCTGTTCCTCTTCTTTGCCATCTCCGGTTCCTCTTCTTTGCCTTCTCCTGTTCCTCTTCTTTGCCTTCTGCTGTTCCTCTTCTTTGCCTTATCCTGTTCCTTTTTTTTGCCTTCTCCTGTTCCTTTTTTTGCCTTCTCCTGTTCCTTTTTTTGCCATCTCCGTTTCCTCTTCTTTGCCTTCTCCTGTTCCTCTTCTTTGCCTTCTCCTGTTCCTTTTCTTTGCCTTCTCCTGTTCCTCATCCATGCCTTCTCCTGTTCCTCTTCTTTGCCTTCTCCTTTCAAAGTCATTGTCTTCTCCTGTTCCATTTCTTTGCCTTCTCCTGTTCCTCTTCCTTGCCTTCTCCTGTTCCTTTTCTTTGCCTTCTCCTGTTCCTCTACTTTGCCTTCTCCTGTTCCTCTCTTTGCCTTCTCCTGTTCCTCTTCCTTGCCTTCTCCTGTTCCTCTTCCTTGCCTTCTCCTGTTCCTCTTCTTTGCCTCCTCCTGTTCCTCCTATTTTCCTTCTCCTGTTCCTCTTCCTTGCCTTCTCCTGTTCCTCTTCTTTGCCATCTCCGGTTCCTCTTCTTTGCCTTCTCCTGTTCCTCTTCTTTGCCTTCTGCTGTTCCTCTTCTTTGCCTTCTCCTGTTCCTCTTCCATGCCTTATCCTGTTCCTTTTCTTTGCCTTCTGTTCCTCTTCTTTGCATTCTCCTGTTCCTTTTCTTTGCCTTCTCCTGTTCCTTTCTTTGCCTTCTCCTGTTCCTTTTTTTGCCTTCTCCTTTCCTATTCTTTGCCTTCTCCTGTTCCTATTCTTTGCCTTCTCCTGTTCCACTTCTTTGCCTTATCCTGTTCCTCTTCTTTGCCTTCTCCTGTTCCTCTTCTTTGCCTTCTCCTGTTCAACTTCTTTGTCTTCTCCTGTTCCATTTCTTTGCCTTCTCCTGTTCCTCTTCCTTGCCTTCTCTTGTTCCTTTTCTTAGCCTTCTCCTGTTGCTCTTTTTGTCTTCTCCTGTTCCTCTTCTTTGCCTTCTCCTGTTCCTATTCTTTGCCTTTTCCTGTTCCTTTTCTTTGCCTTCTCCTGTTCCTCTTCTTTGCCTTCTCCTGTTCCTCTACTTTGCCTTCTCCTGTTCCTCTCTTTGCCTTCTCCTGTTCCTCTTCCTTGCCTTCTCCTGTTCCTCTTCCATGCCTTATCCTGTTCCTTTTCTTTGCCTTCTGTTCCTCTTCTTTGCATTCTCCTGTTCCTTTTCTTTGCCTTCTCCTGTTCCTTTCTTTGCCTTCTCCTGTTCCTTTTTTTGCCTTCTCCTTTCCTATTCTTTGCCTTCTCCTGTTCCTATTCTTTGCCTTCTCCTGTTCCACTTCTTTGCCTTATCCTGTTCCTCTTCTTTGCCTTCTCCTGTTCCTCTTCTTTGCCTTCTCCTTTCAACTTCTTTGTCTTCTCCTGTTCCATTTCTTTGCCTTCTCCTGTTCCTCTTCCTTGCCTTCTCCTGTTCCTTTTCTTAGCCTTCTCCTGTTCCTCTTTTTGTCTTCTCCTGTTCCTCTTCTTTGCCTTCTCCTGTTCCTATTCTTTGCCTTTTCCTGTTCCTTTTCTTTGCCTTCTCCTGTTCCTCTTCTTTGCCTTCTCCTGTTCCTCTACTTTGCCTTCTCCTGTTCCTCTCTTTGCCTTCTCCTGTTCCTCTTCCTTGCCTTCTCCTGTTCCTCTTCCTTGCCTTCTCCTGTTCCTCTTCTTTGCCTCCTCCTGTTCCTCCTATTTTCCTTCTCCTGTTCCTCTTCCTTGCCTTCTCCTGTTCCTCTTCTTTGCCATCTCCGGTTCCTCTTCTTTGCCTTCTCCTGTTCCTCTTCTTTGCCTTCTGCTGTTCCTCTTCTTTGCCTTCTCCTGTTCCTCTTCCATGCCTTATCCTGTTCCTTTTCTTTGCCTTCTGTTCCTCTTCTTTGCATTCTCCTGTTCCTTTTCTTTGCCTTCTCCTGTTCCTTTCTTTGCCTTCTCCTGTTCCTTTTTTTGCCTTCTCCTTTCCTATTCTTTGCCTTCTCCTGTTCCTATTCTTTGCCTTCTCCTGTTCCACTTCTTTGCCTTATCCTGTTCCTCTTCTTTGCCTTCTCCTGTTCCTCTTCTTTGCCTTCTCCTGTTCAACTTCTTTGTCTTCTCCTGTTCCATTTCTTTGCCTTTTCCTGTTCCTCTTCCTTGCCTTCTCTTGTTCCTTTTCTTAGCCTTCTCCTGTTCCTCTTTTTGTCTTCTCCTGTTCCTCTTCTTTGCCTTCTCCTGTTCCTATTCTTTGCCTTTTCCTGTTCCTTTTCTTTGCCTTCTCCTGTTCCTCTTCTTTGCCTTCTCCTGTTCCTCTACTTTGCCTTCTCCTGTTCCTCTCTTTGCCTTCTCCTGTTCCTCTTCCTTGCCTTCTCCTGTTCCTCTTCCTTGCCTTCTCCTGTTCCTATTTTTTGCCTTCTCCTGTTCCTCTTCTTTGCCTTCTCCTGTTCCTTTTCTATGCCTTCTTCTGTTCCTCTTCTTTGCCTACTCATTTTCCTTTTCTCTGCCTTCTCCTGTTCCTTTTCTTTGCCTTCTCCTCTTCCTCTTATTTACCTTCTCCTGTTCCTCTTCATTGCCTTCTCCTGTTCCTATTCTTTGCCTTCTCCTGTTCCACTTCTTTGCCTTCTCCTGTTCCTCTACTTTGCCTTCTCCTGTTCCTATTTTTTGCCTTCTCCTGTTCCTCTTCCTTGCCTTCTCCTGTTCCTTTTCTTTGCCTACTCCTGTTCCTTTTCTTTTCCTTTTCCTGTTCCTTTTCTTTGCCTTCTCCTGTTCCTCTTCTTTGCCTTCTCCTGTTCCTCTTCATTGCCTTCTCCTGTTCCTCTTCTTTGCCTTCTCCTGTTCCTTTTCTTTGCCTTCTCCTGTTCCTCTTCTTTGCCTTCTACTGTTCCTTTTATTTGCCTTCTCCTCTTCCTCATTTATGCCTTCCCCTCTTCCTTTTCTGTGCCTTCTCCTGTTCCCTTTCTTTGCCTTCTCCTGTTCCTCATCCATGCCTTATCTTGTTCCTTTACTTTGCCTTCTGTTCCTCTTCTTTGCCTTCTACTGTTCCTTTTCTTTGCCTTCTCCTGTTCCTTTTTTTGCCTTCTGCTTTCCTCTTCTTTGCCTTCTCCTGTTCCTATTCTTTGCCTTCTCCTGTTCCACTTCTTTGCCTTATCCTGTTCCACTTCTTTGCCTTCTCCTGTTCCTCTTCTTTGCCTTCTCCTGTTCAACTTCTTTGTCTTCTCCTGTTCCATTTCTTTGCCTTCTCCTGTTCCTCTTCCTTGCCTTCTCCTGTTCCTTTTCTTAGCCTTCTCCTGTTCCTCTTTTTGTCTTCTCCTGTTCCTCTTCTTTGCCTTCTCCTGTTCCTCTACTTTGCCTTCTCCTGTTCCTCTCTTTGCCTTCTCCTGTTCCTCTTCCTTGCCTTCTCCTGTTCCTCTTCCTTGCCTTCTCCTGTTCCTCTTCTTTGCCTCCTCCTGTTCCTCCTATTTTCCTTCTCCTGTTCCTCTTCTTTGCCATCTCCGGTTCCTCTTCTTTGCCTTCTCCTGTTCCTCTTCTTTGCCTTCTGCTGTTCCTCTTCTTTGCCTTCTCCTGTTCCTCTTCCATGCCTTATCCTGTTCCTTTTCTTTGCCTTCTGTTCCTCTTCTTTGCATTCTCCTGTTCCTTTTCTTTGCCTTCTCCTGTTCCTTTCTTTGCCTTCTCCTGTTCCTTTTTTTGCCTTCTCCTTTCCTATTCTTTGCCTTCTCCTGTTCCTATTCTTTGCCTTCTCCTGTTCCACTTCTTTGCCTTATCCTGTTCCTCTTCTTTGCCTTCTCCTGTTCCTCTTCTTTGCCTTCTCCTGTTCAACTTCTTTGTCTTCTCCTGTTCCATTTCTTTGCCTTCTCCTGTTCCTCTTCCTTGCCTTCTCTTGTTCCTTTTCTTAGCCTTCTCCTGTTCCTCTTTTTGTCTTCTCCTGTTCCTCTTCTTTGCCTTCTCCTGTTCCTATTCTTTGCCTTTTCCTGTTCCTTTTCTTTGCCTTCTCCTGTTCCTCTTCTTTGCCTTCTCCTGTTCCTCTACTTTGCCTTCTCCTGTTCCTCTCTTTGCCTTCTCCTGTTCCTCTTCCTTGCCTTCTCCTGTTCCTCTTCCATGCCTTATCCTGTTCCTTTTCTTTGCCTTCTGTTCCTCTTCTTTGCATTCTCCTGTTCCTTTTCTTTGCCTTCTCCTGTTCCTTTCTTTGCCTTCTCCTGTTCCTTTTTTTGCCTTCTCCTTTCCTATTCTTTGCCTTCTCCTGTTCCTATTCTTTGCCTTCTCCTGTTCCACTTCTTTGCCTTATCCTGTTCCTCTTCTTTGCCTTCTCCTGTTCCTCTTCTTTGCCTTCTCCTTTCAACTTCTTTGTCTTCTCCTGTTCCATTTCTTTGCCTTCTCCTGTTCCTCTTCCTTGCCTTCTCCTGTTCCTTTTCTTAGCCTTCTCCTGTTCCTCTTTTTGTCTTCTCCTGTTCCTCTTCTTTGCCTTCTCCTGTTCCTATTCTTTGCCTTTTCCTGTTCCTTTTCTTTGCCTTCTCCTGTTCCTCTTCTTTGCCTTCTCCTGTTCCTCTACTTTGCCTTCTCCTGTTCCTCTCTTTGCCTTCTCCTGTTCCTCTTCCTTGCCTTCTCCTGTTCCTCTTCCTTGCCTTCTCCTGTTCCTCTTCTTTGCCTCCTCCTGTTCCTCCTATTTTCCTTCTCCTGTTCCTCTTCCTTGCCTTCTCCTGTTCCTCTTCTTTGCCATCTCCGGTTCCTCTTCTTTGCCTTCTCCTGTTCCTCTTCTTTGCCTTCTGCTGTTCCTCTTCTTTGCCTTCTCCTGTTCCTCTTCCATGCCTTATCCTGTTCCTTTTCTTTGCCTTCTGTTCCTCTTCTTTGCATTCTCCTGTTCCTTTTCTTTGCCTTCTCCTGTTCCTTTCTTTGCCTTCTCCTGTTCCTTTTTTTGCCTTCTCCTTTCCTATTCTTTGCCTTCTCCTGTTCCTATTCTTTGCCTTCTCCTGTTCCACTTCTTTGCCTTATCCTGTTCCTCTTCTTTGCCTTCTCCTGTTCCTCTTCTTTGCCTTCTCCTGTTCAACTTCTTTGTCTTCTCCTGTTCCATTTCTTTGCCTTTTCCTGTTCCTCTTCCTTGCCTTCTCTTGTTCCTTTTCTTAGCCTTCTCCTGTTCCTCATTTTGTCTTCTCCTGTTCCTCTTCTTTGCCTTCTCCTGTTCCTATTCTTTGCCTTTTCCTGTTCCTTTTCTTTGCCTTCTCCTGTTCCTCTTCTTTGCCTTCTCCTGTTCCTCTACTTTGCCTTCTCCTGTTCCTCTCTTTGCCTTCTCCTGTTCCTCTTCCTTGCCTTCTCCTGTTCCTCTTCCTTGCCTTCTCCTGTTCCTATTTTTTGCCTTCTCCTGTTCCTCTTCTTTGCCTTCTCCTGTTCCTTTTCTATGCCTTCTTCTGTTCCTCTTCTTTGCCTACTCATTTTCCTTTTCTCTGCCTTCTCCTGTTCCTTTTCTTTGCCTTCTCCTCTTCCTCTTATTTACCTTCTCCTGTTCCCCTTCATTGCCTTCTCCTGTTCCTATTCTTTGCCTTCTCCTGTTCCACTTCTTTGCCTTCTCCTGTTCCTCTACTTTGCCTTCTCCTGTTCCTATTTTTTGCCTTCTCCTGTTCCTCTTCCTTGCCTTCTCCTGTTCCTTTTCTTTGCCTACTCCTGTTCCTTTTCTTTTCCTTTTCCTGTTCCTTTTCTTTGCCTTCTCCTGTTCCTCTTCTTTGCCTTCTCCTGTTCCTCTTCATTGCCTTCTCCTGTTCCTCTTCTTTGCCTTCTCCTGTTCCTTTTCTTTGCCTTCTCCTGTTCCTCTTCTTTGCCTTCTACTGTTCCTTTTATTTGCCTTCTCCTCTTCCTCATTTATGCCTTCCCCTCTTCCTTTTCTGTGCCTTCTCCTGTTCCCTTTCTTTGCCTTCTCCTGTTCCTCATCCATGCCTTATCTTGTTCCTTTACTTTGCCTTCTGTTCCTCTTCTTTGCCTTCTACTGTTCCTTTTCTTTGCCTTCTCCTGTTCCTTTTTTTGCCTTCTGCTTTCCTCTTCTTTGCCTTCTCCTGTTCCTATTCTTTGCCTTCTCCTGTTCCACTTCTTTGCCTTATCCTGTTCCACTTCTTTGCCTTCTCCTGTTCCTCTTCTTTGCCTTCTCCTGTTCAACTTCTTTGTCTTCTCCTGTTCCATTTCTTTGCCTTCTCCTGTTCCTCTTCCTTGCCTTCTCCTGTTCCTTTTCTTAGCCTTCTCCTGTTCCTCTTTTTGTCTTCTCCTGTTCCTCTTCTTTGCCTTCTCCTGTTCCTATTCTTTGCCTTTTCCTGTTCCTTTTATTTGCCTTCTCCTGTTCCTCTTCTTTGCCTTCTCCTGTTCCTCTACTTTGCCTTCTCCTGTTCCTCTCTTTGCTTTCTCCTGTTCCTCTTCTTTGCCTTCTCCTGTTCCTCTTCCTTGCCTTCTCCTGTTCCTCTTCCTTGCCTTCTCCTGTTCCTCTTCTTTGCCTTCTCGTGTTTCTCCTATTTTCCTTCTGCTGTTCCGCTTCTTTGCCTTCTCCTGTTCCAATTATTTGCCTTCTCCTGTTCCCTTTCTTTGCCTTCTCCTGTTCCTTTTCTTTGCCTTCATCCGTTCCTCTTCTTTGCCTTCTCCTGTTCCTCTTCTTTGCCTTCTCCTGTTCCTAATATTTGCCTACTCCTGTTCCTCTTCTTTGCCTTCTACTGTTCCTCTTCTTTGCCTTCTCCTGTTCCTATTTTTTGCCTTCTCCTGTTCCTCTTTTTGCCTTCTCCTGTTCCTTTCCTATGCCTCCTTCTGTTCCTCTTCTTTGCCTTCTCCTGTTACTTTTCATTGCCTTCTCCTGTTCCTCTTCCTTGCCTTCTCCTGTTACTTTTCTTTGCCTTCACCTGTTCCTCTTCTTTGCCTTCTCCTGTTCGTCTTATTTGCATTTCTCAGGTTCCTCTTCTTTGCATTCTCCTGTTCCTTTTCTTTGCCTTCTCCTGTTCCTCTTCTTGCCTTCTCCTGTTCCTCTTCTTTGCCCTCTCCTGTTCATCTTCGTTGCCTTCTCCTGTTCCTCTTTTTTGCCTTCTCCTGTTCAACTTCTTTGCTTTATCCTGTTCCTCTTCTTTGCCTTCTCCTGTTCCATTTCCTTGCCTTCTCCTGTTCCTTTTCTTTGCCTTCTCCTGTTCATCTTTTTGCCTTCTCCTGTTCCTATTCTTTGCCTTCTCCTGTTCCTAGTCTTTGCCTTCTCCTGTTCCTCTTCCTTGCCTTCTCCTGTTCCTCTTCTTTGCCATCTCCGGTTCCTCTTCTTTGCCTTCTCCTGTTCCTCTTCCTTGCCTTATCCTGTTCCTTTTCTATGCCTTCTTCTGTTCCTTTTCTTTGCCTACTCCTGTTCCTTTTCTTTGCCTTCTCCTCTTCCTTTTCTTTGCCTTCTCCTGTTCCTCTTATTTGCCTTCTCCTGTTCCTCTTCATTGCCTTCTCCTGTTCCTCTTCTTTGCCTTCTCCTGTTCCTATTCTTTGCCTTCTCCTGTTCCTCTTCTTTGCCTTCTACTGTTCCTTTTATTTGCCTTCTCCTCTTCCTCATCTATGCCTTCCCCTCTTCCTTTTCTGTGCCTTCTCCTGTTCCTCTTCTTTGCCTTCTCCTGTTCCTTTTCATTGCCTTCTCCTGTTCCTCTTCTTGCCTTCTCCTGTTCCTCTTCCTTGCCTTCTCCTGTTCCTCTTCTTAGCCTTCTCCTGTTCCTCTTCGTTGCCTTCTCCTATTCCTCTTCTTTGCCCTCTCCCGTTCCTCTTCGTTGCCTTCTCCTGTTCCTCTTTTTTGCCTTCTCCTGTTCCTCTTCCTTGCCTTCTCCTGTTCCTCTTCTTTGCCATCTCCGGTTCCTCTTCTTTGCCTTCTCCTGTTCCTCTTCTTTGCCTTCTGCTGTTCCTCTTCTTTGCCTTATCCTGTTCCTTTTTTTTGCCTTCTCCTGTTCCTTTTTTTGCCTTCTCCTGTTCCTTTTTTTGCCTTCTCCTGTTCCTTTTTTTGCCTTCTCCTTTCCTCTTCTTTGCCTTCTCCTGTTCCTATTCTTTGCCTTCTCCTGTTCCACTTCTTTGCCTTATCCTGTTCCTCTTCTTTGCCTTCTCCTGTTCCTCTTCTTTGCCTTCTCCTTTCAACTTCTTTGTCTTCTCCTGTTCCATTTCTTTGCCTTCTCCTGTTCCTCTTCCTTGCCTTCTCCTGTTCCTTTTCTTAGCCTTCTCCTGTTCCTCTTTTTGTCTTCTCCTGTTCCTCTTCTTTGCCTTCTCCTGTTCCTATTCTTTGCCTTTTCCTGTTCCTTTTCTTTGCCTTCTCCTGTTCCTCTTCTTTGCCTTCTCCTGTTCCTCTACTTTGCCTTCTCCTGTTCCTCTCTTTGCCTTCTCCTGTTCCTCTTCCTTGCCTTCTCCTGTTCCTCTTCCTTGCCTTCTCCTGTTCCTCTTCTTTGCCTCCTCCTGTTCCTCCTATTTTCCTTCTCCTGTTCCTCTTCCTTGCCTTCTCCTGTTCCACTTCTTTGCCATCTCCGGTTCCTCTTCTTTGCCTTCTCCTGTTCCTCTTCTTTGCCTTCTGCTGTTCCTCTTCTTTGCCTTCTCCTGTTCCTCTTCCATGCCTTATCCTGTTCCTTTTCTTTGCCTTCTGTTCCTCTTCTTTGCATTCTCCAGTTCCTTTTCTTTGCCTTCTCCTGTTCCTTTCTTTGCCTTCTCCTGTTCCTTTTTTTGCCTTCTCCTTTCCTATTCTTTGCCTTCTCCTGTTCCTATTCTTTGCCTTCTCCTGTTCCACTTCTTTGCCTTATCCTGTTCCTCTTCTTTGCCTTCTCCTGTTCCTCTTCTTTGCCTTCTCCTGTTCAACTTCTTTGTCTTCTCCTGTTCCATTTCTTTGCCTTCTCCTGTTCCTCTTCCTTGCCTTCTCTTGTTCCTTTTCTTAGCCTTCTCCTGTTCATCTTTTTGTCTTCTCCTGTTCCTCTTCTTTGCCTTCTCCTGTTCCTATTCTTTGCCTTTTCCTGTTCCTTTTCTTTGCCTTCTCCTGTTCCTCTTCTTTGCCTTCTCCTGTTCCTCTACTTTGCCTTCTCCTGTTCCTCTCTTTGCCTTCTCCTGTTCCTCTTCCTTGCCTTCTCCTGTTACTTTTCTTTGCCTTCACCTGTTCCTCTTCTTTGCCTTCTCCTGTTCGTCTTATTTGCATTTCTCAGGTTCCTCTTCTTTGCATTCTCCTGTTCCTTTTCTTTGCCTTCTCCTGTTCCTCTTCTTGCCTTCTCCTGTTCCTCTTCTTTGCCCTCTCCTGTTCATCTTCGTTGCCTTCTCCTGTTCCTCTTTTTTGCCTTCTCCTGTTCAACTTCTTTGCTTTATCCTGTTCCTCTTCTTTGCCTTCTCCTGTTCCATTTCCTTGCCTTCTCCTGTTCCTTTTCTTTGCCTTCTCCTGTTCATCTTTTTGCCTTCTCCTGTTCCTATTCTTTGCCTTCTCCTGTTCCTAGTCTTTGCCTTCTCCTGTTCCTCTTCCTTGCCTTCTCCTGTTCCTCTTCTTTGCCATCTCCGGTTCCTCTTCTTTGCCTTCTCCTGTTCCTCTTCCTTGCCTTATCCTGTTCCTTTTCTATGCCTTCTTCTGTTCCTTTTCTTTGCCTACTCCTGTTCCTTTTCTTTGCCTTCTCCTCTTCCTTTTCTTTGCCTTCTCCTGTTCCTCTTATTTGCCTTCTCCTGTTCCTCTTCATTGCCTTCTCCTGTTCCTCTTCTTTGCCTTCTCCTGTTCCTATTCTTTGCCTTCTCCTGTTCCTCTTCTTTGCCTTCTACTGTTCCTATTATTTGCCTTCTCCTCTTCCTCATCTATGCCTTCCCCTCTTCCTTTTCTGTGCCTTCTCCTGTTCCTCTTCTTTGCCTTCTCCTGTTCCTTTTCATTGCCTTCTCCTGTTCCTCTTCTTGCCTTCTCCTGTTCCTCTTCCTTGCCTTCTCCTGTTCCTCTTCTTAGCCTTCTCCTGTTCCTCTTCGTTGCCTTCTCCTATTCCTCTTCTTTGCCCTCTCCCGTTCCTCTTCGTTGCCTTCTCCTGTTCCTCTTTTTTGCCTTCTCCTGTTCCTCTTCCTTGCCTTCTCCTGTTCCTCTTCTTTGCCATCTCCGGTTCCTCTTCTTTGCCTTCTCCTGTTCCTCTTCTTTGCCTTCTGCTGTTCCTCTTCTTTGCCTTATCCTGTTCCTTTTTTTGCCTTCTCCTGTTCCTTTTTTTGCCTTCTCCTGTTCCTTTTTTTGCCTTCTCCTTTCCTCTTCTTTGCCTTCTCCTGTTCCTATTCTTTGCCTTCTCCTGTTCCACTTCTTTGCCTTATCCTGTTCCTCTTCTTTGCCTTCTCCTGTTCCTCTTCTTTGCCTTCTCCTTTCAACTTCTTTGTCTTCTCCTGTTCCATTTCTTTGCCTTCTCCTGTTCCTCTTCCTTGCCTTCTCCTGTTCCTTTTCTTAGCCTTCTCCTGTTCCTCTTTTTGTCTTCTCCTGTTCCTCTTCTTTGCCTTCTCCTGTTCCTATTCTTTGCCTTTTCCTGTTCCTTTTCTTTGCCTTCTCCTGTTCCTCTTCTTTGCCTTCTCCTGTTCCTCTACTTTGCCTTCTCCTGTTCCTCTCTTTGCCTTCTCCTGTTCCTCTTCCTTGCCTTCTCCTGTTCCTCTTCCTTGCCTTCTCCTGTTCCTCTTCTTTGCCTCCTCCTGTTCCTCCTATTTTCCTTCTCCTGTTCCTCTTCTTTGCCTTCTCCTGTTCCAATTATTTGCCTTCTCCTGTTCCTTTTCTTTGCCTTCTCCTGTTCCTTTTCTTTGCCTTCATCCGTTCCTCTTCTTTGCCTTCTCCTTTTCCTCTTCTTTGCCTTCTCCTGTTCCTAATATTTGCCTTCTCCTGTTCCTTTTCTTTGCCTTCTACTGTTCCTCTTTTTTGCCTTCTCCTGTTCCTATTTTTTGCCTTCTCCTGTTCCTCTTCTTTGCCTTCTCGTGTTCCTTTTCTATGCCTTCTTCTGTTCCTCTTCTTTGCCTACTCATGTTCCTTTTCTTTGCCTTCTCCTGTTCCTTTTCTTTGCCTTCTCCTCTTCCTCTTATTTGCCTTCTCCTGTTCCTCTTCATTGCCTTCTCCTGTTCCTATTCTTTGCCTTCTCCTGTTCCACTTCTTTGCCTACTCCTGTTTCTCTACTTTTCCTTCTCCTGTTCCTATTTTTTGCCTTCTCCTGTTCCTCTTCTTTGCCTTCTCCTGTTCCTTTTCTATGCCTTCTTCTGTTCCTCTTCTTTGCCTACTCCTGTTCCTTTTCTTTTCCTTTTCCTGTTCCTTTTCTTTGCCTTCTCCTGTTCCTCTTCTTTGCCTTCTCCTGTTCCTCTTCATTGCCTTCTCCTGTTCCTCTTCTTTGCCTTCTCCTGTTCCATTTCTTTGCCTTCTCCTGTTCATCTTCTTTGCCTTCTACTGTTCCTTTTATTTGCCTTCTCCTCTTCCTCATCTATGCCTTCCCCTCTTCCTTTTCTGTGCCTTCGCCTGTTCCTTTTCTTTGCCTTCTCCTGTTCCTCTTCTTTGCCTTCTCCTGTTCCTCTTCATTGCCTTCTCCTGTTCCTCTCCTTTGCCTCCTCCTGTTCCTTTTCTTTGCCTTCTCCTGCTCCTCTTCCTTGCCTTCTCCTGTAACTTTTCTTTGCCTTCACCTGTTCCTCTTCTTAGCCTTCTCCTGTTCCTCTTCGTTGCCTTCTCCTGTTCCTCTTCTTTGCCCTCTCCTGTTCCTCTTCGTTGCCTTCTCCTGTTCCTCTTTTTTGCCTTCTCCTGTTCAACTTCTTTGCTTTATCCTGTTCCTCTTCTTTGCCTTCTCCTGTTCCTTTTCCTTGCCTTCACCTGTTCCTTTTCTTTGCCTTCTCCTGTTCATCTTTTTGCCTTCTCCTGTTCCTATTCTTTGCCTTCTCCTCTTCCTAGTCTTTGCCTTCTCCTGTTCCTCTTCCTTGCCTTCTCCTGTTCCTCTTCTTTGCCATCTCCGTTTCCTCTTCTTTGCCTTCTCCTGTTCCTCTTCTTTGCCTTCTCCTGTTCCTTTTCTTTGCCTTCTCCTGTTCCTCATCCATGCCTTATCCTGTTCCTTTACTTTGCCTTCTGTTCCTTTTCTTTGCCTTCTGTTCCTTTTCTTTGCCTTCTCCTGTTCCTTTTTTTGCCTTCTGCTTTCCTCTTCTTTGCTTTCTCCTGTTCCTATTCTTTGCCTTCTCCTGTTCCACTTCTTTGCCTTATCCTGTTGCACTTCTTTGCCTTCTCCTGTTCCTCTTCTTTGCCTTCTCCTGTTCAACTTCTTTGTCTTCTCCTGTTCCATTTCTTTGCCTTCTCCTGTTCCTCTTCCTTGCCTTCTCCTGTTCCTTTTCTTAGCCTTCTCCTGTTCCTCTTTTTGTCTTCTCCTGTTCCTCTTCTTTGCCTTCTCCTGTTCCTATTCTTTGCCTTTTCCTGTTCCTTTTATTTGCCTTCTCCTGTTCCTCTTCTTTTCCTTCTCCTGTTCCTCTACTTTGCCTTCTCCTGTTCCTCTCTTTGCTTTCTCCTGTTCCTCTTCTTTGCCTTCTCCTGTTCCTCTTCCTTGCCTTCTCCTGTTCCTCTTCCTTGCCTTCTCCTGTTCCTCTTCTTTGCCTTCTCCTGTTCCTCCTATTTTCCTTCTGCTGTTCCTCTTCTTTGCCTTCTCCTGTTCCAATTATTTGCCTTCTCCTGTTCCTTTTCTTTGCCTTCTCCTGTTCCTTTTCTTTACCTTCATCCGTTCCTCTTCTTTGCCTTCTCCTGTTCCTCTTCTTTGCCTTCTCCTGTTCCTAATATTTGCCTTCTCCTGTTCCTCTTCTTTGCCTTCTACTGTTCCTCTTCTTTGCCTTCTCCTGTTCCTATTTTTTGCCTTCTCCTGTTCCTCTTCTTTGCCTTCTCCTGTTTCTTTTCTATGCCTTCTTCTGTTCCTCTTCTTTGCCTTCTCCTGTTCCTTTTCATTGCCTTCTCCTGTTCCTCTTCCTTGCCTTCTCCTGTTACTTTTCTTTGCCTTCACCTGTTCCTCTTCTTTGCCTTCTCCTATTCGTCTTATTTGCATTTCTCAGGTTCCTCTTCTTTGCATTCTCCTGTTCCTTTTCTTTGCCTTCTCCTGTTCCTCTTCTTGCCTTCTCCTGTTCCTCTTCCTTGCCTTCTCCTGTTCCTCTTCTTAGCCTTCTCCTGTTCCTCTTCGTTGCCTTCTCCTGTTCCTCTTCTTTGCCCTCTCCTGTTCATCTTCGTTGCCTTCTCCTGTTCCTCTTTTTTGCCTTCTCCTGTTCAACTTCTTTGCTTTATCCTGTTCCTCTTCTTTGCCTTCTCCTGTTCCATTTCCTTGCCTTCTCCTGTTCCTTTTCTTTGCTTTCTCCTGTTCATCTTTTTGCCTTCTCCTGTTCCTATTCTTTGCCTTCTCCTGTTCTTCTTCTTTGCCTTCTCCTGTTCCTTTTCTTTGCCTTCTCCTGTTCCTCTTCTTTGCCTTCTACTGTTCCTTTTATTTGCCTTCTCCTCTTCCTCATCTATGCCTTCCCCTCTTCCTTTTCTGTGCCTTCTCCTGTTCCTCTTCTTTGCTTTCTCCTGTTCCTTTTCATTGCCTTCTCCTGTTCCTCTTCCTTGCCTTCTCCTGTTACTTTTCTTTGCCTACACCTGTTCCTCTTCTTTGCCTTCTCCTGTTCGTCTTCTTTGCATTTCTCAGGTTCCTCTTCTTTGCCCTCTCCTGTTCCTCTTCGTTGCATTCTCCTGTTCCTTTTCTATGCCTTCTTCTGTTCCTTTTCTTTGCCTACTCCTGTTCCTTTTCTTTGCCTTCTCCTGTTCCTCTTCTTTGCCTTCTACTGTTCCTTTTATTTGCCTTCTCCTCTTCCTCATCTATGCCTTCCCCTCTTCCTTTTCTGTGCCTTCTCCTGTTCCTTTTCTTTGCCTTCTCCTGTTCCTCTTCTTTGCCTTCTCCTGTTCCTCTTCATTGCCTTCTCCTGTTCCTCTTCTTTGCCTTCTCCTGTTCCTTTTCTTTGCCTTCTCCTGCTCCTCTTCCTTGCCTTCTCCTGTTACTTTTCTTTGCCTTCACCTGTTCCTCTTCTTAGCCTTCTCCTGTTCCTCTTCGTTGCCTTCTCCTGTTCCTCTGCTTTGCCCTCTCCTGTTCCTCTTCGTTGCCTTCTCCTGTTCCTCTTTTTTGCCTTCTCCTGTTCAACTTCTTTGCTTTATCCTGTTCCTCTTCTTTGCCTTCTCCTGTTCCTTTTCCTTGCCTTCACCTGTTCCTTTTCTTTGCCTTCTCCTGTTCATCTTTTTGCCTTCTCCTGTTCCTATTCTTTGCCTTCGCCTCTTCCTAGTCTTTGCCTTCTCCTGTTCCACTTCCTTGCCTTCTCCTGTTCCTCTTCTTTGCCATCTCCGTTTCCTCTTCTTTGCCTTCTCCTGTTCCTCTTCTTTGCCTTCTCCTGTTCCTTTTCTTTGCCTTCTCCTGTTCCTCAACCATGCCTTATCCTGTTCCTTTACTTTGCCTTCTGTTCCTTTACTTTGCCTTCTCCTGTTCCTTTTCTTTGCCTTCTCCTGTTCCTTTTTTTGCCTTCTGCTTTCCTTTTCTTTGCTTTCTCCTGTTCCTATTCTTTGCCTTCTCCTGTTCCACTTCTTTGCCTTATCCTGTTCCACTTCTTTGCCTTCTCCTGTTCCTCTTCTTTGCCTTCTCCTGTTCAACTTCTTTGTCTTCTCCTGTTCCATTTCTTTGCCTTCTCCTGTTCCTCCTCCTTGCCTTCTCCTGTTCCTTTTCTTAGCCTTCTCCTGTTCCTCTTTTTGTCTTCTCCTGTTCCTCTTCTTTGCCTTCTCCTGTTCCTATTCTTTGCCTTTTCCTGTTCCTTTTATTTGCCTTCTCCTGTTCCTCTTCTTTGCCTTCTCCTGTTCCTCTCTTTGCTTTCTCCTGTTCCTCTTCTGTGCCTTCTCCTGTTCCTTTTCTTTGCCTTCTCCTGTTCCTCTTCTTTGCCTTCCCCTGTTCCTTTTCTTTGCCTTCTCCTGTTCCTCCTATTTTCCTTCTCCTGTTCCTCTTCTTTGCCTTCTCCTGTTCCAATTATTTGCCTTCTCCTGTTCCTTTTCTTTGCCTTCATCCGTTCCTCTTCTTTGCCTTCTCCTGTTCCTCTTCTTTGCCTTCTCCTGTTCCTAATATTTGCCTTCTCCTGTTCCTATTCTTTGCCTTCTACTGTTCCTCTTCTTTGCCTTCTCCTGTACCTATTTTTTGCCTTCTCCTGTTCCTCTTCTTTGCCTTCTCCTGTTCCTTTTCTATGCCTTCTTCTGTTCCTCTTCTTTGCCTACTCCTGTTCCTTTTCTTTTCCTTTTCCTGTTCCTTTTCTTTGCCTTCTCCTGTTCCTCTTCTTTGCCTTCTCCTGTTCCTCTTCATTGCCTTCTCCTGTTCCTCTTCTTTGCCTTCTCCTGTTCCTTTTCTTTGCCTTTTCCTGTTCCTCTTCTTTGCCTTCTACTGTTCCTTTTATTTGCCTTCTCCTCTTCCTCATCTATGCCTTCCCCTCTTCCTTTTCTGTGCCTTCTCCTGTTCCTCTTCTTTGCCTTCTGCTGTTCCTTTTCATTGCCTTCTCCTGTTCCTCTTCCTTGCCTTCTCCTGTTACTTTTCTTTGCCTTCACCTGTTCCTCTTCTTTGCCTTCTCCTGTTCGTCTTCTTTGCATTTCTCAGGTTCCTCTACTTTGCCTTCTCCTGTTCCTTTTCTTTGCTTTCTCCTGTTCCTCTTCTTGCCTTCTCCTGTTCCTCTTCCTTGCCTTCTCCTGTTCGTCTTCTTAGCCTTCTCCTGTTCCTCTTCGTTGCCTTCTCCTGTTCCTCTTCTTTGCCCTCTCCTGTTCCTCTTCGTTGCCTTCTCCTGTTCCTCTTCCTTGCCTTCTCCTGTTCAAATTCTTTGCTTTATCCTGTTCCTCTTCTTTGCCTTCTCCTGTTCCTATTCTTTGCCTTCTCCTGTTCCAAGTCTTTGCCTTCTCCTGTTCCTCTTCCTTGCCTTCTCCTGTTCCTTTTCTTTGCCTTCTCCTGTTCCTCATCCATGCCTTATCCTGTTCCTTTACTTTGCCTTCTGTTCCTCTTCTTTGCATTCTCCTGTTCATTTACTTTGCCTTCTCCTGTTCCTTTTTTTGCCTTCAACATTCCTATTCTTTGCCTTCTCCTGTTCCTATTCTTTGCCTTCTCCTGTTCTCCTTCTTTGCCTTCTCCTGTTCCTCTTCTTTGCCTTCTCCTGTTAAACTTCTTTGTCTTCTCCTGTTCCATTTCTTTGCCTTCTCCTGTTCCTCTTCCTTGTCTTCTCCTGTTCCTTTTCTTTGCCTTCATCCGTTCCTCTTCTTTGCCTTCTCCTGTTCCTCTTCTTTGCCTTCTCCTGTTCCTAATATTTGCCTTCTCCTGTTCCTCTTCTTTGCCTTCTACTGTTCCTCTTCTTTGCCTTCTTCTGTTCCTATTATTTGCCTTCTCCTGTTCCTCTTCTTTGCCTTCTCCTGTTCCTTTTCTACGCCTTCTTCTGTTCCTCTTCTTTGCCTACTCCTGTTCCTCTTCTTTTCCTTTTCCTGTTCCTTTTCTTTGCCTTCTCCTGTTCCTCTTCTTTGCCTTCTCCTGTTCCTCTTCATTGCCTTCTCCTGTTCCTCTTCTTTGCCTTCTCCTGTTCCTTTTCTTTGCCTTCTCATGTTCCTCTTCTTTGCCTTCTACTGCTCCTTTTATTTGCCTTCTCCTCTTCCTCATCTATGCCTCCCCCTCTTCCTTTTCTGTGCTTTCTCCTGTTCCTCTTCTTTGCCTTCTCCTGTTCCTTTTCATTGCCTTCTCCTGTTCCTCTTCCTTGCCTTCTCCTGTTACTTTTCTTTGCCTTCACCTGTTCCTCTTCTTTGCCTTCTCCTGTTCGTCTACTTTGCATTTCTCAGGTTCCTCTTCTTTGCCTTCTCATGTTCCTTTTCTTTGCCTTCTCCTGTTCCTCTTCTTGCCTTCTCCTGTTCCTCTTCCTTGCCTTCTCCTGTTCCTCTTCTTAGCCTTCTCCTCTTCCTCTTCGTTGCCTTCTCCTGTTCCTCGTCTTTGCCCTCTCCTGTTCCTCTTCGTTGCCTTCTCCTGTTCCTCTTTTTTGCCTTCTCCTGTTCAAATTCTTTGCTTTATCCTGTTCCTCTTCTTTGCCTTCTCCTGTTCATCTTTTTGCCTTCTCCTGTTCCTATTCTTTGCCTTCTCCTGTTCCTAGTCTTTGCCTTCTCCTGTTCCTCTTCCTTGCCATCTCCGGTTCCTCTTCTTTGCCTTCTCCTGTTCCTCTTCTTTGCCTTCTGTTGTTCCTTTTCTTTGCCTTCTCCTGTTCCTCTTCCATGCCTTATCCTGTTCCTTTTCTTTGCCTTCTGTTCCTCTTCTTTGCATTCTCCTGTTCCTTTTCTTTGCCTTCTCCTGTTCCTTTTTTTGCCTTCTCCTGTTCCTTTTTTTGCCTTCTCCTTTCCTCTTATTTGCCTTCTCCTGTTCCTATTCTTTGCCTTCTCCTGTTCCTCTTCTTTGCCTTAACCTCTTCCTCTTCTTTGCCTTCTCCTGTTCCTCTTCTTTGCCTTCTCCTGTTCCTCCTATTTTCCTTCTCCTGTTCCTCTTCTTTGCCTTCTCCTGTTCCTCTTCCTTGTCTTCTCCTGTTCCTTTTCTTAGCCTTCTCCTGTTCCTCTTTTTGTCTTCTCCTGTTCCTCGTCTTTGCCTTCTCCTGTTCCTATTCTTTGCCTTTTCCTGTTCCTTTTCTTTGCCTTCTCCTGTTCCTCTTCTTTGCCTTCTCCTGTTCCTCTACTTTGCCTTCTCCTGTTCCTCTCTTTGCCTTCTCCTGTTCCTCTTCCTTGCCTTCTCCTGTTCCTCTTCCTTGCCTTCTCCTGTTCCTCTTCTTTGCCTTCTCCTGTTCCTCCTATTTTCCTTCTCCTGTTCCTCTTCTTTGCCTTCTCCTGTTCCAATTATTTGCCTTCTCCTGTTCCTTTTCTTTGCCTTCTCCTGTTCCTTTTCTTTGCCTTCATCCGTTCCTCTTCTTTGCCTTCTCCTGTTCCTCTTCTTTGCCTTCTTCTGTTCCTAATATTTGCCTTCTCCTGTTCCTCTTCTTTGCCTTCTACTGTTCCTCTTCTTTGCCTTCTTCTGTTCCTATTTTTTGCCTTCTCCTGTTCCTCTTCTTTTCCTTCTCCTGTTCCTTTTCTATGCCTTCTTCTGTTCCTCTTCTTTGCCTACTCCTGTTCCTTTTCTTTTCCTTTTCCTGTTCCTTTTCTTTGCCTTCTCCTGTTCCTCTTCTTTGCCTTCTCCTGTTCCTCTTCATTGCCTTTTCCTGTTCCTCTTCTTTGCCTTCTCCTGTTCCTTTTCTTTGCCTTCTCATGTTCCTCTTCTTTGCCTTCTACTGCTCCTTTTATTTGCCTTCTCCTCTTCCTCATCTATGTCTCCCCCTCTTCCTTTTCTGTGCTTTCTCCTGTTCCTCTTCTTTGCCTTCTCCTGTTCCTTTTCATTGCCTTCTCCTGTTCCTCTTCCTTGCCTTCTCCTGTTACTTTTCTTTGCCTTCACCTGTTCCTCTTCTTTGCCTTCTCCTGTTCGTCTACTTTGCATTTCTCAGGTTCCTCTTCTTTGCCTTCTCATGTTCCTTTTCTTTGCCTTCTCCTGTTCCTCTTCTTGCCTTCTCCTGTTCCTCTTCCTTGCCTTCTCCTGTTCCTCTTCTTAGTCTTCTCCTGTTCCTCTTCGTTGCCTTCTCCTGTTCCTCGTCTTTGCCCTCTCCTGTTCCTCTTCGTTGCCTTCTCCTGTTCCTCTTTTTTGCCTTCTCCTGTTCAACTTCTTTGCTTTATCCTGTTCATCTTCTTTGCCTTCTCCTGTTCATCTTTTTGCCTTCTCCTGTTCCTATTCTTTGCCTTCTCCTGTTCCTAGTCTTTGCCTTCTCCTGTTCCTCTTCCTTGCCTTCTCCTGTTCCTCTTCTTTGCCATCTCCGGTTCCTCTTCTTTGCCTTCTCCTGTTCCTCTTCTTTGCCTTCTGTTGTTCCTTTTCTTTGCCTTCTCCTGTTCCTCTTCCATGCCTTATCCTGTTCCTTTTCTTTGCCTTCTGTTCCTCTTCTTTGCATTCTCCTGTTCCTTTTCTTTGCCTTCTCCTGTTCCTTTTTTTGCCTTCTCCTGTTCCTTTTTTTGCCTTCTCCTTTCCGCTTCTTTGCCTTCTCCTGTTCCTATTCTTTGCCTTCTCCTGTTCCTCTTCTTTGCCTTCTCCTGTTCCTTTTCTATGCCTTCTTCTGTTCCTCTTCTTTGCCTACTCCTGTTCCTTTTCTTTTCCTTTTCCTGTTCCTTTTCTTTGCCTTCTCCTGTTCCTCTTCTTTGCCTTCTCCTGTTCCTCTTCATTGCCTTCTCCTGTTCCTCTTCTTTGCCTTCTCCTGTTCCATTTCTTTGCCTTCTCCTGTTCATCTTCTTTGCCTTCTACTGTTCCTTTTATTTGCCTTCTCCTCTTCCTCATCTATGCCTTCCCCTCTTCCTTTTCTGTGCCTTCGCCTGTTCCTTTTCTTTGCCTTCTCCTGTTCCTCTTCTTTGCCTTCTCCTGTTCCTCTTCATTGCCTTCTCCTGTTCCTCTCCTTTGCCTCCTCCTGTTCCTTTTCTTTGCCTTCTCCTGCTCCTCTTCCTTGCCTTCTCCTGTTACTTTTCTTTGCCTTCACCTGTTCCTCTTCTTAGCCTTCTCCTGTTCCTCTTCGTTGCCTTCTCCTGTTCCTCTTCTTTGCCCTCTCCTGTTCCTCTTCGTTGCCTTCTCCTGTTCCTCTTTTTTGCCTTCTCCTGTTCAACTTCTTTGCTTTATCCTGTTCCTCTTCTTTGCCTTCTCCTGTTCCTTTTCCTTGCCTTCACCTGTTCCTTTTCTTTGCCTTCTCCTGTTCATCTTTTTGCCTTCTCCTGTTCCTATTCTTTGCCTTCTCCTCTTCCTAGTCTTTGCCTTCTCCTGTTCCTCTTCCTTGCCTTCTCCTGTTCCTCTTCTTTGCCATCTCCGTTTCCTCTTCTTTGCCTTCTCCTGTTCCTCTTCTTTGCCTTCTCCTGTTCCTTTTCTTTGCCTTCTCCTGTTCCTCATCCATGCCTTATCCTGTTCCTTTACTTTGCCTTCTGTTCCTTTTCTTTGCCTTCTGTTCCTTTTCTTTGCCTTCTCCTGTTCCTTTTTTTGCCTTCTGCTTTCCTCTTCTTTGCTTTCTCCTGTTCCTATTCTTTGCCTTCTCCTGTTCCACTTCTTTGCCTTATCCTGTTGCACTTCTTTGCCTTCTCCTGTTCCTCTTCTTTGCCTTCTCCTGTTCAACTTCTTTGTCTTCTCCTGTTCCATTTCTTTGCCTTCTCCTGTTCCTCTTCCTTGCCTTCTCCTGTTCCTTTTCTTAGCCTTCTCCTGTTCCTCTTTTTGTCTTCTCCTGTTCCTCTTCTTTGCCTTCTCCTGTTCCTATTCTTTGCCTTTTCCTGTTCCTTTTATTTGCCTTCTCCTGTTCCTCTTCTTTTCCTTCTCCTGTTCCTCTACTTTGCCTTCTCCTGTTCCTCTCTTTGCTTTCTCCTGTTCCTCTTCTTTGCCTTCTCCTGTTCCTCTTCCTTGCCTTCTCCTGTTCCTCTTCCTTGCCTTCTCCTGTTCCTCTTCTTTGCCTTCTCCTGTTCCTCCTATTTTCCTTCTGCTGTTCCTCTACTTTGCCTTCTCCTGTTCCAATTATTTGCCTTCTCCTGTTCCTTTTCTTTGCCTTCTCCTGTTCCTTTTCTTTACCTTCATCCGTTCCTCTTCTTTGCCTTCTCCTGTTCCTCTTCTTTGCCTTCTCCTGTTCCTAATATTTGCCTTCTCCTGTTCCTCTTCTTTGCCTTCCTCTTCTTTGCCTTCTCCTGTTCCTATTTTTTGCCTTCTCCTGTTCCTCTTCTTTGCCTTCTCCTGTTTCTTTTCTATGCCTTCTTCTGTTCCTCTTCTTTGCCTTCTCCTGTTCCTTTTCATTGCCTTCTCCTGTTCCTCTTCCTTGCCTTCTCCTGTTACTTTTCTTTGCCTTCACCTGTTCCTCTTCTTTGCCTTCTCCTATTCGTCTTATTTGCATTTCTCAGGTTCCTCTTCTTTGCATTCTCCTGTTCCTTTTCTTTGCCTTCTCCTGTTCCTCTTCTTGCCTTCTCCTGTTCCTCTTCCTTGCCTTCTCCTGTTCCTCTTCTTAGCCTTCTCCTGTTCCTCTTCGTTGCCTTCTCCTGTTCCTCTTCTTTGCCCTCTCCTGTTCATCTTCGTTGCCTTCTCCTGTTCCTCTTTTTTGCCTTCTCCTGTTCAACTTCTTTGCTTTATCCTGTTCCTCTTCTTTGCCTTCTCCTGTTCCATTTCCTTGCCTTCTCCTGTTCCTTTTCTTTGCTTTCTCCTGTTCATCTTTTTGCCTTCTCCTGTTCCTATTCTTTGCCTTCTCCTGTTCTTCTTCTTTGCCTTCTCCTGTTCCTTTTCTTTGCCTTCTCCTGTTCCTCTTCTTTGCCTTCTACTGTTCCTTTTATTTGCCTTCTCCTCTTCCTCATCTATGCCTTCCCCTCTTCCTTTTCTGTGCCTTCTCCTGTTCCTCTTCTTTGCTTTCTCCTGTTCCTTTTCATTGCCTTCTCCTGTTCCTCTTCCTTGCCTTCTCCTGTTACTTTTCTTTGCCTACACCTGTTCCTCTTCTTTGCCTTCTCCTGTTCGTCTTCTTTGCATTTCTCAGGTTCCTCTTCTTTGCCCTCTCCTGTTCCTCTTCGTTGCATTCTCCTGTTCCTTTTCTATGCCTTCTTCTGTTCCTTTTCTTTGCCTACTCCTGTTCCTTTTCTTTGCCTTCTCCTGTTCCTCTTCTTTGCCTTCTACTGTTCCTTTTATTTGCCTTCTCCTCTTCCTCATCTATGCCTTCCCCTCTTCCTTTTCTGTGCCTTCTCCTGTTCCTTTTCTTTGCCTTCTCCTGTTCCTCTTCTTTGCCTTCTCCTGTTCCTCTTCATTGCCTTCTCCTGTTCCTCTTCTTTGCCTTCTCCTGTTCCTTTTCTTTGCCTTCTCCTGCTCCTCTTCCTTGCCTTCTCCTGTTACTTTTCTTTGCCTTCACCTGTTCCTCTTCTTAGCCTTCTCCTGTTCCTCTTCGTTGCCTTCTCCTGTTCCTCTGCTTTGCCCTCTCCTGTTCCTCTTCGTTGCCTTCTCCTGTTCCTCTTTTTTGCCTTCTCCTGTTCAACTTCTTTGCTTTATCCTGTTCCTCTTCTTTGCCTTCTCCTGTTCCTTTTCCTTGCCTTCACCTGTTCCTTTTCTTTGCCTTCTCCTGTTCATCTTTTTGCCTTCTCCTGTTCCTATTCTTTGCCTTCGCCTCTTCCTAGTCTTTGCCTTCTCCTGTTCCACTTCCTTGCCTTCTCCTGTTCCTCTTCTTTGCCATCTCCGTTTCCTCTTCTTTGCCTTCTCCTGTTCCTCTTCTTTGCCTTCTCCTGTTCCTTTTCTTTGCCTTCTCCTGTTCCTCATCCATGCCTTATCCTGTTCCTTTACTTTGCCTTCTGTTCCTTTACTTTGCCTTCTCCTGTTCCTTTTCTTTGCCTTCTCCTGTTCCTTTTTTTGCCTTCTGCTTTCCTTTTCTTTGCTTTCTCCTGTTCCTATTCTTTGCCTTCTCCTGTTCCACTTCTTTGCCTTATCCTGTTCCACTTCTTTGCCTTCTCCTGTTCCTCTTCTTTGCCTTCTCCTGTTCAACTTCTTTGTCTTCTCCTGTTCCATTTCTTTGCCTTCTCCTGTTCCTCCTCCTTGCCTTCTCCTGTTCCTTTTCTTAGCCTTCTCCTGTTCCTCTTTTTGTCTTCTCCTGTTCCTCTTCTTTGCCTTCTCCTGTTCCTATTCTTTGCCTTTTCCTGTTCCTTTTATTTGCCTTCTCCTGTTCCTCTTCTTTGCCTTCTCCTGTTCCTCTCTTTGCTTTCTCCTGTTCCTCTTCTGTGCCTTCTCCTGTTCCTTTTCTTTGCCTTCTCCTGTTCCTCTTCTTTGCCTTCCCCTGTTCCTTTTCTTTGCCTTCTCCTGTTCCTCCTATTTTCCTTCTCCTGTTCCTCTTCTTTGCCTTCTCCTGTTCCAATTATTTGCCTTCTCCTGTTCCTTTTCTTTGCCTTCATCCGTTCCTCTTCTTTGCCTTCTCCTGTTCCTCTTCTTTGCCTTCTCCTGTTCCTAATATTTGCCTTCTCCTGTTCCTATTCTTTGCCTTCTACTGTTCCTCTTCTTTGCCTTCTCCTGTACCTATTTTTTGCCTTCTCCTGTTCCTCTTCTTTGCCTTCTCCTGTTCCTTTTCTTTGCCTTCTCCTGTTCCTCTTCTTTGCCTTCTCCTGTTCCTCTTCATTGCCTTCTCCTGTTCCTCTTCTTTGCCTTCTCCTGTTCCTTTTCTTTGCCTTTTCCTGTTCCTCTTCTTTGCCTTCTACTGTTCCTTTTATTTGCCTTCTCCTCTTCCTCATCTATGCCTTCCCCTCTTCCTTTTCTGTGCCTTCTCCTGTTCCTCTTCTTTGCCTTCTGCTGTTCCTTTTCATTGCCTTCTCCTGTTCCTCTTCCTTGCCTTCTCCTGTTACTTTTCTTTGCCTTCACCTGTTCCTCTTCTTTGCCTTCTCCTGTTCGTCTTCTTTGCATTTCTCAGGTTCCTCTACTTTGCCTTCTCCTGTTCCTTTTCTTTGCTTTCTCCTGTTCCTCTTCTTGCCTTCTCCTGTTCCTCTTCCTTGCCTTCTCCTGTTCCTCTTCTTAGCCTTCTCCTGTTCCTCTTCGTTGCCTTCTCCTGTTCCTCTTCTTTGCCCTCTCCTGTTCCTCTTCGTTGCCTTCTCCTGTTCCTCTTCCTTGCCTTCTCCTGTTCAAATTCTTTGCTTTATCCTGTTCCTCTTCTTTGCCTTCTCCTGTTCCTATTCTTTGCCTTCTCCTGTTCCAAGTCTTTGCCTTCTCCTGTTCCTCTTCCTTGCCTTCTCCTGTTCCTTTTCTTTGCCTTCTCCTGTTCCTCATCCATGCCTTATCCTGTTCCTTTACTTTGCCTTCTGTTCCTCTTCTTTGCATTCTCCTGTTCATTTACTTTGCCTTCTCCTGTTCCTTTTTTTGCCTTCAACATTCCTATTCTTTGCCTTCTCCTGTTCCTATTCTTTGCCTTCTCCTGTTCTCCTTCTTTGCCTTCTCCTGTTCCTCTTCTTTGCCTTCTCCTGTTAAACTTCTTTGTCTTCTCCTGTTCCATTTCTTTGCCTTCTCCTGTTCCTCTTCCTTGTCTTCTCCTGTTCCTTTTCTTTGCCTTCATCCGTTCCTCTTCTTTGCCTTCTCCTGTTCCTCTTCTTTGCCTTCTCCTGTTCCTAATATTTGCCTTCTCCTGTTCCTCTTCTTTGCCTTCTACTGTTCCTCTTCTTTGCCTTCTTCTGTTCCTATTATTTGCCTTCTCCTGTTCCTCTTCTTTGCCTTCTCCTGTTCCTTTTCTACGCCTTCTTCTGTTCCTCTTCTTTGCCTACTCCTGTTCCTCTTCTTTTCCTTTTCCTGTTCCTTTTCTTTGCCTTCTCCTGTTCCTCTTCTTTGCCTTCTCCTGTTCCTCTTCATTGCCTTCTCCTGTTCCTCTTCTTTGCCTTCTCCTGTTCCTTTTCTTTGCCTTCTCATGTTCCTCTTCTTTGCCTTCTACTGCTCCTTTTATTTGCCTTCTCCTCTTCCTCATCTATGCCTCCCCCTCTTCCTTTTCTGTGCTTTCTCCTGTTCCTCTTCTTTGCCTTCTCCTGTTCCTTTTCATTGCCTTCTCCTGTTCCTCTTCCTTGCCTTCTCCTGTTACTTTTCTTTGCCTTCACCTGTTCCTCTTCTTTGCCTTCTCCTGTTCGTCTACTTTGCATTTCTCAGGTTCCTCTTCTTTGCCTTCTCATGTTCCTTTTCTTTGCCTTCTCCTGTTCCTCTTCTTGCCTTCTCCTGTTCCTCTTCCTTGCCTTCTCCTGTTCCTCTTCTTAGCCTTCTCCTCTTCCTCTTCGTTGCCTTCTCCTGTTCCTCGTCTTTGCCCTCTCCTGTTCCTCTTCGTTGCCTTCTCCTGTTCCTCTTTTTTGCCTTCTCCTGTTCAAATTCTTTGCTTTATCCTGTTCCTCTTCTTTGCCTTCTCCTGTTCATCTTTTTGCCTTCTCCTGTTCCTATTCTTTGCCTTCTCCTGTTCCTAGTCTTTGCCTTCTCCTGTTCCTCTTCCTTGCCATCTCCGGTTCCTCTTCTTTGCCTTCTCCTGTTCCTCTTCTTTGCCTTCTGTTGTTCCTCTTCTTTGCATTCTCCTGTTCCTTTTCTTTGCCTTCTCCTGTTCCTTTTTTTGCCTTCTCCTGTTCCTTTTTTTGCCTTCTCCTTTCCTCTTCTTTGCCTTCTCCTGTTCCTATTCTTTGCCTTCTCCTGTTCCTCTTCTTTGCCTTAACCTCTTCCTCTTCTTTGCCTTCTCCTGTTCCTCTTCTTTGCCTTCTCCTGTTCCTCCTATTTTCCTTCTCCTGTTCCTCTTCTTTGCCTTCTCCTGTTCCTCTTCCTTGTCTTCTCCTGTTCCTTTTCTTAGCCTTCTCCTGTTCCTCTTTTTGTCTTCTCCTGTTCCTCGTCTTTGCCTTCTCCTGTTTCTATTCTTTGCCTTTTCCTGTTCCTTTTCTTTGCCTTCTCCTGTTCCTCTTCTTTGCCTTCTCCTGTTCCTCTACTTTGCCTTCTCCTGTTCCTCTCTTTGCCTTCTCCTGTTCCTCTTCCTTGCCTTCTCCTGTTCCTCTTCCTTGCCTTCTCCTGTTCCTCTTCTTTGCCTTCTCCTGTTCCTCCTATTTTCCTTCTCCTGTTCCTCTTCTTTGCCTTCTCCTGTTCCAATTATTTGCCTTCTCCTGTTCCTTTTCTTTGCCTTCTCCTGTTCCTTTTCTTTGCCTTCATCCGTTCCTCTTCTTTGCCTTCTCCTGTTCCTCTTCTTTGCCTTCTTCTGTTCCTAATATTTGCCTTCTCCTGTTCCTCTTCTTTGCCTTCTACTGTTCCTCTTCTTTGCCTTCTTCTGTTCCTATTTTTTGCCTTCTCCTGTTCCTCTTCTTTTCCTTCTCCTGTTCCTTTTCTATGCCTTCTTCTGTTCCTCTTCTTTGCCTACTCCTGTTCCTTTTCTTTTCCTTTTCCTGTTCCTTTTCTTTGCCTTCTCCTGTTCCTCTTCTTTGCCTTCTCCTGTTCCTCTTCATTGCCTTTTCCTGTTCCTCTTCTTTGCCTTCTCCTGTTCCTTTTCTTTGCCTTCTCATGTTCCTCTTCTTTGCCTTCTACTGCTCCTTTTATTTGCCTTCTCCTCTTCCTCATCTATGTCTCCCCCTCTTCCTTTTCTGTGCTTTCTCCTGTTCCTCTTCTTTGCCTTCTCCTGTTCCTTTTCATTGCCTTCTCCTGTTCCTCTTCCTTGCCTTCTCCTGTTACTTTTCTTTGCCTTCACCTGTTCCTCTTCTTTGCCTTCTCCTGTTCGTCTACTTTGCATTTCTCAGGTTCCTCTTCTTTGCCTTCTCATGTTCCTTTTCTTTGCCTTCTCCTGTTCCTCTTCTTGCCTTCTCCTGTTCCTCTTCCTTGCCTTCTCCTGTTCCTCTTCTTAGCCTTCTCCTGTTCCTCTTCGTTGCCTTCTCCTGTTCCTCGTCTTTGCCCTCTCCTGTTCCTCTTCGTTGCCTTCTCCTGTTCCTCTTTTTTGCCTTCTCCTGTTCAACTTCTTTGCTTTATCCTGTTCATCTTCTTTGCCTTCTCCTGTTCATCTTTTTGCCTTCTCCTGTTCCTATTCTTTGCCTTCTCCTGTTCCTAGTCTTTGCCTTCTCCTGTTCCTCTTCCTTGCCTTCTCCTGTTCCTCTTCTTTGCCATCTCCGGTTCCTCTTCTTTGCCTTCTCCTGTTCCTCTTCTTTGCCTTCTGTTGTTCCTTTTCTTTGCCTTCTCCTGTTCCTCTTCCATGCCTTATCCTGTTCCTTTTCTTTGCCTTCTGTTCCTCTTCTTTGCATTCTCCTGTTCCTTTTCTTTGCCTTCTCCTGTTCCTTTTTTTGCCTTCTCCTGTTCCTCTTCTTTGCCTTCTCCTTTCCGCTTCTTTGCCTTCTCCTGTTCCTATTCTTTGCCTTCTCCTGTTCCTCTTCTTTGCCTTAACCTCTTCCTCTTCTTTGCCTTCTCCTGTTCCTATTCTTTGCCTTCTCCTGTTCCTCCTATTTTCCTTTTCCTGTTCCTCTTCTTTGCCTTCTCCTGTTCCAATTATTTGCCTTCTCCTGTTCCTTTTCTTTGCCTTCTCCTGTTCCTTTTCTTTGCCTTCTCCTGTTCCTTTTCTTTGCCTTCATCCGTTCCTCTTCTTTGCCTTCTCCTGTTCCTCTTCTTTGCCTTCTCCTGTTCCTAATATTTGCCTTCTCCTGTTCCTCTTCTTTGCCTTCTCCTGTTCCTATTTTTTGCCTTCTCCTGTTCCTCTTCTTTGCCTTCTCCTGTTCCTTTTCTATGCCTTCTTCTGTACCTCTTCTTTGCCTACTCCTGTTCCTTTTATTTGCATTCTCCTGTTCCTTTTCTTTGCCTTCTCCTGTTCCTCTTATTTGCCTTCTCCTGTTCCTCTTCATTGCCTTCTCCTGTTCCTCTTCTTTGCCTTCTCCTGTTCCTTTTCTTTGCCTTCTCCTGTTCCTCTTCTTTGCCTTCTACTGCTCCTTTTATTTGCCTGCTCCTCTTCCTCATCTATGCCTTCCCCTCTTCCTTTTCTGTGCTTTCTCCTGTTCCTCTTCTTTGCCTTCTCCTGTTCCTTTTCATTGCCTTCTCCTGTTCCTCTTCCTTGCCTTCTCCTGTTACTTTTCTTTGCCTTCACCTGTTCCTCTTCTTTGCCTTCTCCTGTTCGTCTTCTTTGCATTTCTCAGGTTCCTCTTCTTTGCCTTCTCATGTTCCTTTTCTTTGCCTTCTCCTGTTCCTCTTCTTGCCTTCTCCTGTTCCTCTTCCTTGCCTTCTCCTGTTCCTCTTCTTAGCCTTCTCCTGTTCCTCTTCGTTGCCTTCTCCTGTTCCTCTTCTTTGCCCTCTCCTGTTCCTCTTCGTTGCCTTCTCCTGTTCCTCTTTTTTGCCTTCTCCTGTTCAACTTCTTTGCTTTATCCTGTTCCTCTTCTTTGCCTTCTCCTGTTCATCTTTTTGCCTTCTCCTGTTCCTATTCTTTGCCTTCTCCTGTTCCTAGTCTTTGCCTTCTCCTGTTCCTCTTCCTTGCCTTCTCCTGTTCCACTTCTTTGCCATCTCCGGTTCCTCTTCTTTGCCTTCTCCTGTTCCATTTCCTTGCCTTCTCCTGTTCCTTTTCTTTGCCTTCTCCTGTTCATCTTTTTGCCTTCTCCTGTTCCTATTCTTTGCCTTCTCCTGTTCCTAGTCTTTGCCTTCTCCTGTTCCTCTTCCTTGCCTTCTCCTGTTCCTCTTCTTTGCCATCTCCGGTTCCTCTTCTTTGCCTTCTCCTGTTCCTCTTCCTTGCCTTATCCTGTTCCTTTTCTTTGCCTTCTGTTCCTCTTCTTTGCATTCTACTGTTCCTTTTCTCTGCCTTCACCTGTCCCTTTTTTGGCCATCTCCTTTCCTCTTCTTTGCCTTCTCCTGTTCCTATTCTTTGCCTTCTCCTGTTCCACTTCTTTGACTTATCCTGTTCCTCTTCTTTGCCTTCTCCGGTTCCTCTTCTTTGCCTTCTCCTGTTCAACTTCTTTGTCTTCTCCTGTTCCATTTCTTTGCCTTCTCCTATTCCTCTTCCTTGCCTTCTCCTGTTCCTCTTCTTAGCCTTCTCCTGTTCCTCTTTTTGTCTTCTCCTGTTCCTCTTCTTTGCCTTCTCCTATTCCTATTCTTTGCCTTTTCCTGTTCCTTTTCTTTGCCTTCTCCTTTTCCTCTACTTTGCCTTCTCCTGTTCCTCTACTTTGCCTTCTCCTGTTCCTCACTTTGCCTTCTCCTGTTCCTCTTCTTTGCCTTCTCCTGTTCCTCTTTCTTGCCTTCTCCTGTTCCTCTTCCTTGCCTTCTCCTGTTCCTCTTCTTTGCCTTCTCCTGTTCCTCCTATTTTCCTTCTCCTGTTCCTCTTCTTTGCCTTCTCCTGTTCCAATTATTTGCCTTCTCCTGTTCCTTTTCTTTGCCTTCATCCGTTCCTCTTCTTTGCCTTCTCCTGTTCCTCTTCTTTGCCTTCTCCTGTTCCTAATATTTGCCTTCTCCTGTTCCTCTTCTTTGCCTTCTACTGTTCCTCTTCTTTGCCTTCTCCTGTACCTATTTTTTGCCTTCTCCTGTTCCTCTTCTTTGCCTTCTCCTGTTCCTTTTCTATGCCTTCTTCTGTTCCTCTTCTTTGCCTACTCCTGTTCCTTTTCTTTTCCTTTTCCTCTTCCTTTTCTTTGCCTTCTCCTGTTCCTCTTCTTTGCCTTCTCCTGTTCCTCTTCATTGCCTTATCCTGTTCCTCTTCTTTGCCTTCTCCTGTTCCTTTTCTTTGCCTTCTCCTGTTCCTCTTCTTTGCCTTCTACTGTTCCTTTTATTTGCCTTCTCCTCTTCCTCATCTATGCCTTCCCCTCTTCCTTTTCTGTGCCTTCTCCTGTTCCTCTTCTTTGCCTTCTGCTGTTCCTTTTCATTGCCTTCTCCTGTTCCTCTTCCTTGCCTTCTCCTGTTACTTTTCTTTGCCTTCACCTGTTCCTCTTCTTTGCCTTCTCCTGTTCGTCTTCTTTGCATTTCTCAGGTTCCACTTCTTTGCCTTCTCCTGTTCCTTTTCTTTGCCTTCTCCTGTTCCTCTTCTTTGCCTTCTCCTGTTCCTTTTCTTTGCCTTCTCCTGTTCCTCTTCTTTGCCTTCTACTGCTCCTTTTATTTGCCTGCTCCTCTTCCTCATCTATGCCTTCCCCTCTTCCTTTTCTGTGCTTTCTCCTGTTCCTCTTCTTTGCCTTCTCCTGTTCCTTTTCATTGCCTTCTCCTGTTCCTCTTCCTTGCCTTCTCCTGTTACTTTTCTTTGCCTTCACCTGTTCCTCTTCTTTGCCTTCTCCTGTTCGTCTTCTTTGCATTTCTCAGGTTCCTCTTCTTTGCCTTCTCATGTTCCTTTTCTTTGCCTTCTCCTGTTCCTCTTCTTGCCTTCTCCTGTTCCTCTTCCTTGCCTTCTCCTGTTCCTCTTCTTAGCCTTCTCCTGTTCCTCTTCGTTGCCTTCTCCTGTTCCTCTTCTTTGCCCTCTCCTGTTCCTCTTCGTTGCCTTCTCCTGTTCCTCTTTTTTGCCTTCTCCTGTTCAACTTCTTTGCTTTATCCTGTTCCTCTTCTTTGCCTTCTCCTGTTCATCTTTTTGCCTTCTCCTGTTCCTATTCTTTGCCTTCTCCTGTTCCTAGTCTTTGCCTTCTCCTGTTCCTCTTCCTTGCCTTCTCCTGTTCCACTTCTTTGCCATCTCCGGTTCCTCTTCTTTGCCTTCTCCTGTTCCATTTCCTTGCCTTCTCCTGTTCCTTTTCTTTGCCTTCTCCTGTTCATCTTTTTGCCTTCTCCTGTTCCTATTCTTTGCCTTCTCCTGTTCCTAGTCTTTGCCTTCTCCTGTTCCTCTTCCTTGCCTTCTCCTGTTCCTCTTCTTTGCCATCTCCGGTTCCTCTTCTTTGCCTTCTCCTGTTCCTCTTCCTTGCCTTATCCTGTTCCTTTTCTTTGCCTTCTGTTCCTCTTCTTTGCATTCTACTGTTCCTTTTCTCTGCCTTCACCTGTCCCTTTTTTGGCCATCTCCTTTCCTCTTCTTTGCCTTCTCCTGTTCCTATTCTTTGCCTTCTCCTGTTCCACTTCTTTGACTTATCCTGTTCCTCTTCTTTGCCTTCTCCGGTTCCTCTTCTTTGCCTTCTCCTGTTCAACTTCTTTGTCTTCTCCTGTTCCATTTCTTTGCCTTCTCCTATTCCTCTTCCTTGCCTTCTCCTGTTCCTCTTCTTAGCCTTCTCCTGTTCCTCTTTTTGTCTTCTCCTGTTCCTCTTCTTTGCCTTCTCCTATTCCTATTCTTTGCCTTTTCCTGTTCCTTTTCTTTGCCTTCTCCTTTTCCTCTACTTTGCCTTCTCCTGTTCCTCTACTTTGCCTTCTCCTGTTCCTCACTTTGCCTTCTCCTGTTCCTCTTCTTTGCCTTCTCCTGTTCCTCTTTCTTGCCTTCTCCTGTTCCTCTTCCTTGCCTTCTCCTGTTCCTCTTCTTTGCCTTCTCCTGTTCCTCCTATTTTCCTTCTCCTGTTCCTCTTCTTTGCCTTCTCCTGTTCCAATTATTTGCCTTCTCCTGTTCCTTTTCTTTGCCTTCATCCGTTCCTCTTCTTTGCCTTCTCCTGTTCCTCTTCTTTGCCTTCTCCTGTTCCTAATATTTGCCTTCTCCTGTTCCTCTTCTTTGCCTTCTACTGTTCCTCTTCTTTGCCTTCTCCTGTACCTATTTTTTGCCTTCTCCTGTTCCTCTTCTTTGCCTTCTCCTGTTCCTTTTCTATGCCTTCTTCTGTTCCTCTTCTTTGCCTACTCCTGTTCCTTTTCTTTTCCTTTTCCTCTTCCTTTTCTTTGCCTTCCCCTGTTCCTCTTCTTTGCCTTCTCCTGTTCCTCTTCATTGCCTTATCCTGTTCCTCTTCTTTGCCTTCTCCTGTTCCTTTTCTTTGCCTTCTCCTGTTCCTCTTCTTTGCCTTCTACTGTTCCTTTTATTTGCCTTCTCCTCTTCCTCATCTATGCCTTCCCCTCTTCCTTTTCTGTGCCTTCTCCTGTTCCTCTTCTTTGCCTTCTGCTGTTCCTTTTCATTGCCTTCTCCTGTTCCTCTTCCTTGCCTTCTCCTGTTACTTTTCTTTGCCTTCACCTGTTCCTCTTCTTTGCCTTCTCCTGTTCCTCTTCTTTGCCCTCTCCTGTTCCTCTTCGTTGCCTTCTCCTGTTCCTCTTCCTTGCCTTCTCCTGTTCAAATTCTTTGCTTTATCCTGTTCCTCTTCTTTGCCTTCTCCTGTTCCTATTCTTTGCCTTCTCCTGTTCCAAGTCTTTGCCTTCTCCTGTTCCTCTTCCTTGCCTTCTCCTGTTCCTTTTCTTTGCCTTCTCCTGTTCCTCATCCATGCCTTATCCTGTTCCTTTACTTTGCCTTCTGTTCCTCTTCTTTGCATTCTCCTGTTCATTTACTTTGCCTTCTCCTGTTCCTTTTTTTGCCTTCAACATTCCAATTCTTTGCCTTCTCCTGTTCCTATTCTTTGCCTTCTCCTGTTCCCCTTCTTTGCCTTATCCTGTTCCTCTTCTTTGCCTTCTCCTGTTCCTCTTCTTTGCCTTCTCCTGTTAAACTTCTTTGTCTTCTCCTGTTCCATTTCTTTGCCTTCTCCTGTTCCTCTTCCTTGTCTTCTCCTGTTCCTTTTCTTAGCCTTCTCCTGTTCCTCTTTTTGTCTTCTCCTGTTCCTCGTCTTTGCCTTCTCCTGTTCCTATTCTTTGCCTTTTCCTGTTCCTTTTCTTTGCCTTCTCCTGTTCCTCTTCTTTGCCTTCTCCTGTTCCTCTACTTTGCCTTCTCCTGTTCCTCTCTTTGCCTTCTCCTGTTCCTCTTCCTTGCCTTCTCCTGTTCCTCTTCCTTGCCTTCTCCTGTTCCTCTTCTTTGCCTTCTCCTGTTCCAATTATTTGCCTTCTCCTGTTCCTTTTCTTTGCCTTCTCCTGTTCCTTTTCTTTGCCTTCATCCGTTCCTCTTCTTTGCCTTCTCCTGTTCCTCTTCTTTGCCTTCTCCTGTTCCTAATATTTGCCTTCTCCTGTTCCTCTTCTTTGCCTTCTACTGTTCCTCTTCTTTGCCTTCTTCTGTTCCTATTTTTTGCCTTCTCCTGTTCCTCTTCTTTGCCTTCTCCTGTTCCTTTTCTATGCCTTCTTCTGTTCCTCTTCTTTGCCTACTCCTGTTCCTTTTCTTTTCCTTTTCCTGTTCCTTTTCTTTGCCTTCTCCTGTTCCTCTTCTTTGCTTTCTCCTGTTCCTCTTCGTTGCCTTCTCCTGTTCCTCCTCTTTGCCTTCTCCTGTTCCTTTTCTTTGCCTTCTCATGTTCCTCTTCTTTGCCTTCTACTTCTCCTTTTATTTGCCTTCTCCTCTTCCTCATCTATGCCTCCCCCTCTTCCTTTTCTGTGCTTTCTCCTGTTCCTCTTCTTTGCCTTCTCCTGTTCCTTTTCATTGCCTTCTCCTGTTCCTCTTCCTTGCCTTCTCCTGTTACTTTTCTTTGCCTTCACCTGTTCCTCTTCTTTGCCTTCTCCTGTTCGTCTACTTTGCATTTCTCAGGTTCCTCTTCTTTGCCTTCTCATGTTCCTTTTCTTTGCCTTCTCCTGTTCCTCTTCTTGCCTTCTCCTGTTCCTCTTCCTTGCCTTCTCCTGTTCCTCTTCTTAGCCTTCTCCTCTTCCTCTTCGTTGCCTTCTCCTGTTCCTCGTCTTTGCCCTCTCCTGTTCCTCTTCGTTGCCTTCTCCTGTTCCTCTTTTTTGCCTTCTCCTGTTCAACTTCTTTGCTTTATCCTGTTCCTCTTCTTTGCCTTCTCCTGTTCATCTTTTTGCCTTCTCCTGTTCCTATTCTTTGCCTTCTCCTGTTCCTAGTCTTTGCCTTCTCCTGTTCCTCTTCCTTGCCTTCTCCTGTTCCTCTTCTTTGCCATCTCCGGTTCCTCTTCTTTGCCTTCTCCTGTTCCTCTTCTTTGCCTTCTGTTGTTCCTTTTCTTTGCCTTCTCCTGTTCCTCTTCCATGCGTTATCCTGTTCCTTTTCTTTGCCTTCTGTTCCTCTTCTTTGCATTCTCCTGTTCCTTTTCTTTGCCTTCTCCTGTTCCTTTTTTTGCCTTCTCCTGTTCCTTTTTTTGCCTTCTCCTTTCCTCTTCTTTGCCTTCTCCTGTTCCTATTCTTTGCCTTCTCCTGTTCCTCTTCTTTGCCTTAACCTCTTCCTCTTCTTTGCCTTCTCCTGTTCCTCTTCTTTGCCTTCTCCTGTTCCTCCTATTTTCCTTCTCCTGTTCCTCTTCTTTGCCTTCTCCTGTTCCAATTATTTGCCTTCTCCTGTTCCTTTTCTTTGCCTTCTCCTGTTCCTTTTCTTTGCCTTCATCCGTTCCTCTTCTTTGCCTTCTCCTGTTCCTCTTCTTTGCCTTCTCCTGTTCCTAATATTTGCCTTCTCCTGTTCCTCTTCTTTGCCTTCTCCTGTTCCTATTTTTTGCCTTCTCCTGTTCCTCTTCTTTGCCTTCTCCTGTTCCTTTTCTATGCCTTCTTCTGTTCCTCTTCTTTGCCTACTCCTGTTCCTTTTATTTGCATTCTCCTGTTCCTTTTCTTTGCCTTCTCCTGTTCCTCTTATTTGCCTTCTCCTGTTCCTATTTTTTGCCTTCTCCTGTTCCTCTTCTTTGCCTTCTCCTGTTCCTTTTCTATGCCTTCTTCTGTTCCTCTTCTTTGCCTACTCCTGTTCCTTTTATTTGCATTCTCCTGTTCCTTTTCTTTGCCTTCTCCTGTTCCTCTTATTTGCCTTCTCCTGTTCCTCTTCATTGCCTTCTCCTGTTCCTCTTCTTTGCCTTCTCCTGTTCCTTTTCTTTGCCTTCTCCTGTTCCTCTTCTTTGCCTTCTACTGCTCCTTTTATTTGCCTGCTCCACTTCCTCATCTATGCCTTCCCCTCTTCCTTTTCTGTGCTTTCTCCTGTTCCTATTCTTTGCCTTCTCCTGTTCCTAGTCTTTGCCTTCTCCTGTTCCTCTTCCTTGCCTTCTCCTGTTCCACTTCTTTGCCATCTCCGGTTCCTCTTCTTTGCCTTCTCCTGTTCCATTTCCTTGCCTTCTCCTGTTCCTTTTCTTTGCCTTCTCCTGTTCATCTTTTTGCCTTCTCCTGTTCCTATTCTTTGCCTTCTCCTGTTCCTAGTCTTTGCCTTCTCCTGTTCCTCTTCCTTGCCTTCTCCTGTTCCTCTTCTTTGCCATCTCCGGTTCCTCTTCTTTGCCTTCTCCTGTTCCTCTTCCTTGCCTTATCCTGTTCCTTTTCTTTGCCTTCTGTTCCTCTTCTTTGCATTCTACTGTTCCTTTTCTCTGCCTTCACCTGTCCCTTTTTTGGCCATCTCCTTTCCTCTTCTTTGCCTTCTCCTGTTCCTATTCTTTGCCTTCTCCTGTTCCACTTCTTTGACTTATCCTGTTCCTCTTCTTTGCCTTCTCCGGTTCCTCTTCTTTGCCTTCTCCTGTTCAACTTCTTTGTCTTCTCCTGTTCCATTTCTTTGCCTTCTCCTATTCCTCTTCCTTGCCTTCTCCTGTTCCTCTTCTTAGCCTTCTCCTGTTCCTCTTTTTGTCTTCTCCTGTTCCTCTTCTTTGCCTTCTCCTATTCCTATTCTTTGCCTTTTCCTGTTCCTTTTCTTTGCCTTCTCCTTTTCCTCTACTTTGCCTTCTCCTGTTCCTCTACTTTGCCTTCTCCTGTTCCTCACTTTGCCTTCTCCTGTTCCTCTTCTTTGCCTTCTCCTGTTCCTCTTTCTTGCCTTCTCCTGTTCCTCTTCCTTGCCTTCTCCTGTTCCTCTTCTTTGCCTTCTCCTGTTCCTCCTATTTTCCTTCTCCTGTTCCTCTTCTTTGCCTTCTCCTGTTCCAATTATTTGCCTTCTCCTGTTCCTTTTCTTTGCCTTCATCCGTTCCTCTTCTTTGCCTTCTCCTGTTCCTCTTCTTTGCCTTCTCCTGTTCCTAATATTTGCCTTCTCCTGTTCCTCTTCTTTGCCTTCTACTGTTCCTCTTCTTTGCCTTCTCCTGTACCTATTTTTTGCCTTCTCCTGTTCCTCTTCTTTGCCTTCTCCTGTTCCTTTTCTATGCCTTCTTCTGTTCCTCTTCTTTGCCTACTCCTGTTCCTTTTCTTTTCCTTTTCCTCTTCCTTTTCTTTGCCTTCCCCTGTTCCTCTTCTTTGCCTTCTCCTGTTCCTCTTCATTGCCTTATCCTGTTCCTCTTCTTTGCCTTCTCCTGTTCCTTTTCTTTGCCTTCTCCTGTTCCTCTTCTTTGCCTTCTACTGTTCCTTTTATTTGCCTTCTCCTCTTCCTCATCTATGCCTTCCCCTCTTCCTTTTCTGTGCCTTCTCCTGTTCCTCTTCTTTGCCTTCTGCTGTTCCTTTTCATTGCCTTCTCCTGTTCCTCTTCCTTGCCTTCTCCTGTTACTTTTCTTTGCCTTCACCTGTTCCTCTTCTTTGCCTTCTCCTGTTCCTCTTCTTTGCCCTCTCCTGTTCCTCTTCGTTGCCTTCTCCTGTTCCTCTTCCTTGCCTTCTCCTGTTCAAATTCTTTGCTTTATCCTGTTCCTCTTCTTTGCCTTCTCCTGTTCCTATTCTTTGCCTTCTCCTGTTCCAAGTCTTTGCCTTCTCCTGTTCCTCTTCCTTGCCTTCTCCTGTTCCTTTTCTTTGCCTTCTCCTGTTCCTCATCCATGCCTTATCCTGTTCCTTTACTTTGCCTTCTGTTCCTCTTCTTTGCATTCTCCTGTTCATTTACTTTGCCTTCTCCTGTTCCTTTTTTTGCCTTCAACATTCCAATTCTTTGCCTTCTCCTGTTCCTATTCTTTGCCTTCTCCTGTTCCCCTTCTTTGCCTTATCCTGTTCCTCTTCTTTGCCTTCTCCTGTTCCTCTTCTTTGCCTTCTCCTGTTAAACTTCTTTGTCTTCTCCTGTTCCATTTCTTTGCCTTCTCCTGTTCCTCTTCCTTGTCTTCTCCTGTTCCTTTTCTTAGCCTTCTCCTGTTCCTCTTTTTGTCTTCTCCTGTTCCTCGTCTTTGCCTTCTCCTGTTCCTATTCTTTGCCTTTTCCTGTTCCTTTTCTTTGCCTTCTCCTGTTCCTCTTCTTTGCCTTCTCCTGTTCCTCTACTTTGCCTTCTCCTGTTCCTCTCTTTGCCTTCTCCTGTTCCTCTTCCTTGCCTTCTCCTGTTCCTCTTCCTTGCCTTCTCCTGTTCCTCTTCTTTGCCTTCTCCTGTTCCAATTATTTGCCTTCTCCTGTTCCTTTTCTTTGCCTTCTCCTGTTCCTTTTCTTTGCCTTCATCCGTTCCTCTTCTTTGCCTTCTCCTGTTCCTCTTCTTTGCCTTCTCCTGTTCCTAATATTTGCCTTCTCCTGTTCCTCTTCTTTGCCTTCTACTGTTCCTCTTCTTTGCCTTCTTCTGTTCCTATTTTTTGCCTTCTCCTGTTCCTCTTCTTTGCCTTCTCCTGTTCCTTTTCTATGCCTTCTTCTGTTCCTCTTCTTTGCCTACTCCTGTTCCTTTTCTTTTCCTTTTCCTGTTCCTTTTCTTTGCCTTCTCCTGTTCCTCTTCTTTGCTTTCTCCTGTTCCTCTTCGTTGCCTTCTCCTGTTCCTCCTCTTTGCCTTCTCCTGTTCCTTTTCTTTGCCTTCTCATGTTCCTCTTCTTTGCCTTCTACTTCTCCTTTTATTTGCCTTCTCCTCTTCCTCATCTATGCCTCCCCCTCTTCCTTTTCTGTGCTTTCTCCTGTTCCTCTTCTTTGCCTTCTCCTGTTCCTTTTCATTGCCTTCTCCTGTTCCTCTTCCTTGCCTTCTCCTGTTACTTTTCTTTGCCTTCACCTGTTCCTCTTCTTTGCCTTCTCCTGTTCGTCTACTTTGCATTTCTCAGGTTCCTCTTCTTTGCCTTCTCATGTTCCTTTTCTTTGCCTTCTCCTGTTCCTCTTCTTGCCTTCTCCTGTTCCTCTTCCTTGCCTTCTCCTGTTCCTCTTCTTAGCCTTCTCCTCTTCCTCTTCGTTGCCTTCTCCTGTTCCTCGTCTTTGCCCTCTCCTGTTCCTCTTCGTTGCCTTCTCCTGTTCCTCTTTTTTGCCTTCTCCTGTTCAACTTCTTTGCTTTATCCTGTTCCTCTTCTTTGCCTTCTCCTGTTCATCTTTTTGCCTTCTCCTGTTCCTATTCTTTGCCTTCTCCTGTTCCTAGTCTTTGCCTTCTCCTGTTCCTCTTCCTTGCCTTCTCCTGTTCCTCTTCTTTGCCATCTCCGGTTCCTCTTCTTTGCCTTCTCCTGTTCCTCTTCTTTGCCTTCTGTTGTTCCTTTTCTTTGCCTTCTCCTGTTCCTCTTCCATGCGTTATCCTGTTCCTTTTCTTTGCCTTCTGTTCCTCTTCTTTGCATTCTCCTGTTCCTTTTCTTTGCCTTCTCCTGTTCCTTTTTTTGCCTTCTCCTGTTCCTTTTTTTGCCTTCTCCTTTCCTCTTCTTTGCCTTCTCCTGTTCCTATTCTTTGCCTTCTCCTGTTCCTCTTCTTTGCCTTAACCTCTTCCTCTTCTTTGCCTTCTCCTGTTCCTCTTCTTTGCCTTCTCCTGTTCCTCCTATTTTCCTTCTCCTGTTCCTCTTCTTTGCCTTCTCCTGTTCCAATTATTTGCCTTCTCCTGTTCCTTTTCTTTGCCTTCTCCTGTTCCTTTTCTTTGCCTTCATCCGTTCCTCTTCTTTGCCTTCTCCTGTTCCTCTTCTTTGCCTTCTCCTGTTCCTAATATTTGCCTTCTCCTGTTCCTCTTCTTTGCCTTCTCCTGTTCCTATTTTTTGCCTTCTCCTGTTCCTCTTCTTTGCCTTCTCCTGTTCCTTTTCTATGCCTTCTTCTGTTCCTCTTCTTTGCCTACTCCTGTTCCTTTTATTTGCATTCTCCTGTTCCTTTTCTTTGCCTTCTCCTGTTCCTCTTATTTGCCTTCTCCTGTTCCTATTTTTTGCCTTCTCCTGTTCCTCTTCTTTGCCTTCTCCTGTTCCTTTTCTATGCCTTCTTCTGTTCCTCTTCTTTGCCTACTCCTGTTCCTTTTATTTGCATTCTCCTGTTCCTTTTCTTTGCCTTCTCCTGTTCCTCTTATTTGCCTTCTCCTGTTCCTCTTCATTGCCTTCTCCTGTTCCTCTTCTTTGCCTTCTCCTGTTCCTTTTCTTTGCCTTCTCCTGTTCCTCTTCTTTGCCTTCTACTGCTCCTTTTATTTGCCTGCTCCACTTCCTCATCTATGCCTTCCCCTCTTCCTTTTCTGTGCTTTCTCCTGTTCCTCTTCTTTGCCTTCTCCTGTTCCTTTTCATTGCCTTCTCCTGTTCCTCTTCCTTGCCTTCTCCTGTTACTTTTCTTTGCCTTCACCTGTTCCTCTTCTTTGCCTTCTCCTGTTCGTCTTCTTTGCATTTCTCAGGTTCCTCTTCTTTGCCTTCTCATGTTCCTTTTCTTTGCCTTCTCCTGTTCTTCTTCTTGCCTTCTCCTGTTCCTCTTCCTTGCCTTCTCCTGTTCCTCTTCTTAGCCTTCTCCTCTTCCTCCTCGTTGCCTTCTCCTGTTCCTCGTCTTTGCCCTCTCCTGTTCCTCTTCGTTGCCTTCTCCTGTTCCTCTTTTTTGCCTTCTCCTGTTCAACTTCTTTGCTTTATCCTGTTCCTCTTCTTTGCCTTCTCCTGTTCATCTTTTTGCCTTCTCCTGTTCCTATTCTTTGCCTTCTCCTGTTCCTAGTCTTTGCCTTCTCCTGTTCCTCTTCCTTGCCTTCTCCTGTTCCCCTTCTTTGCCATCTCCGGTTCTTCTTCTTTGCCTTCTCCTGTTCCTCTTCTTTGCCTTCTGTTGTTCCTTTTCTTTGCCTTCTCCTGTTCCTCTTCCATGCGTTCTCCTGTTCCTTTTCTTTGCCTTCTGTTCCTCTTCTTTGCATTCTCCTGTTCCCTTTCTTTGCCTTCTCCTGTTCCTTTTTTTGCCTTCTCCTGTTCCTTTTTTTGCCTTCTCCTTTCCTCTTCTTTGCCTTCTCCTGTTCCTATTCTTTGCCTTCTCCTGTTCCTCTTCTTTGCCTTAACCTCTTCCTCTTCTTTGCCTTCTCCTGTTCCTCTTCTTTGCCTTCTCCTGTTCCTCCTATTTTCCTTCTCCTGTTCCTCTTCTTTGCCTTCTCCTGTTCCAATTATTTGCCTTCTCCTGTTCCTTTTCTTTGCCTACTCCTGTTCCTTTTCTCTGCCTTCATCCGTTCATCTTCTCTGCCTTCTCCTGTTCCTCTTCTTTGCCTTCTCCTGTTCCTAATATTTGCCTTCTCCTGTTCCTCTTCTTTGCCTTCTCCTGTTCCTATTTTTTGCCTTCTCCTGTTCCTCTTCTTTGCCTTCTCCTGTTCCTTTTCTATGCCTTCTTCTGTTCCTCTTCTTTGCCTACTCCTGTTCCTTTTATTTGCATTCTCCTGTTCCTTTTCTTTGCCTTCTCCTGTTCCTCTTATTTGCCTTCTCCTGTTCCTCTTCATTGCCTTCTCCTGTTCCTCTTCTTTGCCTTCTCCTGTTCCTTTTCTTTGCCTTCTCCTGTTCCTCTTCTTTGCCTTCTACTGCTCCTTTTATTTGCCTGCTCCTCTTCCTCATCTATGCCTTCCCCTCTTCCTTTTCTGTGCTTTCTCCTGTTCCTCTTCTTTGCCTTCTCCTGTTCCTTTTCATTGCCTTCTCCTGTTCCTCTTCCTTGCCTTCTCCTGTTACTTTTCTTTGCCTTCACCTGTTCCTCTTCTTTGCCTTCTCCTGTTCGTCTTCTTTGCATTTCTCAGGTTCCTCTTCTTTGCCTTCTCATGTTCCTTTTCTTTGCCTTCTCCTGTTCCTCTTCTTGCCTTCTCCTGTTCCTCTTCCTTGCCTTCTCCTGTTCCTCTTCTTAGCCTTCTCCTGTTCCTCTTCGTTGCCTTCTCCTGTTCCTCTTCTTTGCCCTCTCATGTTCCTCTTCGTTGCCTTCTCCTGTTCCTCTTTTTTGCCTTCTCCTGTTCAACTTCTTTGCTTTATCCTGTTCCTCTTCTTTGCCTTCTCCTGTTCATCTTTTTGCCTTCTCCTGTTCCTATTCTTTGCCTTCTCCTGTTCCTAGTCTTTGCCTTCTCCTGTTCCTCTTCCTTGCCTTCTCCTGTTCCACTTCTTTGCCATCTCCGGTTCCTCTTCTTTGCCTTCTCCTGTTCCTATTCTTTGCCTTCTGCTGTTCCTCTTCTTTGCCTTCTCCTGTTCCTCTTCCATGCCTTATCCTGTTCCTTTTCTTTGCCTTCTGTTCCTCTTCTTTGCATTCTCCTGTTCCTTTTCTTTGCCTTCTCCTGTTCCTTTTTTTGCCTTCTCCTGTTCCTTTTTTTGCCTTCTCCTTTCCTCTTCTTTGCCTTCTCCTGTTCCTATTCTTTGCCTTCTCCTGTTCCACTTCTTTGCCTAATCCGGTTCCTCTTCTTTGCCTTCTCCTGTTCCTCTTCTTTGCCTTCTCCTGTTCCTCTTCTTTGCCTTCTCCTGTTCCTCTACTTTGCCTTCTCCTGTTCCTCTCTTTGCCTTCTCCTGTTCCTCTTCCTTGCCTTCTCCTGTTCCTCTTAATTGCCTTCTCCTGTTCCTCTTCTTTGCCTTCTCCTGTTCCTCCTATTTTCCTTCTCCTGTTCCTCTTCTTTGCCTTCTCCTGTTCTAATTATTTGCCTTCTCCTGTTCCTTTTCTTTGCCTTCTCCTGTTCCTTTTCTTTGCCTTCATCCGTTCCTCTTCTTTGCCTTCTCCTGTTCCTCTTCTTTGCCTTCTCCTGTTCCTAATATTTGCCTTCTCCTGTTCCTCTTCTTTGCCTTCTACTGTTCCTCTTCTTTGCCTCCTTCTGTTCCTATTATTTGCCTTCTCCTGTTCCTCTTCTTTGCCTTCTCCTGTTCCTTTTCTATGCCTGCTTCTGTTCCTCTTCTTTGCCTACTCCTGTTCCTCTTCTTTTCCTTTTCCTGTTCCTTTTCTTTGCCTTCTCCTGTTCCTCTTCTTTGCCTTCTCCTGTTCCTCTTCATTGCCTTCTCCTGTTCCTCTTCTTTGCCTTCTCCTGTTCCTTTTCTTTGCCTTCTCATGTTCCTCTTCTTTGCCTTCTACTGCTCCTTTTATTTGCCTTCTCCTCTTCCTCATCTATGCCTCCCCCTCTTCCTTTTCTGTGCTTTCTCCTGTTCCTCTTCTTTGCCTTCTCCTGTTCCTTTTCATTGCCTTCTCCTGTTCCTCTTCCTTGCCTTCTCCTGTTACTTTTCTTTCCCTTCACCTGTTCCTCTTCTTTGCCTTCTCCTGTTCGTCTACTTTGCATTTCTCAGGTTCCTCTTCTTTGCCTTCTCATGTTCCTTTTCTTTGCCTTCTCCTGTTCCTCTTCTTGCCTTCTCCTGTTCCTCTTCCTTGCCTTCTCCTGTTCCTCTTCTTAGCCTTCTCCTCTTCCTCTTCGTTGCCTTCTCCTGTTCCTCGTCTTTGCCCTCTCCTGTTCCTCTTCGTTGCCTTCTCCTGTTCCTCTTTTTTGCCTTCTCCTGTTCAACTTCTTTGCTTTATCCTGTTCCTCTTCTTTGCCTTCTCCTGTTCATCTTTTTGCCTTCTCCTGTTCCTATTCTTTGCCTTCTCCTGTTCCTAGTCTTTGCCTTCTCCTGTTCCTCTTCCTTGCCATCTCCGGTTCCTCTTCTTTGCCTTCTCCTGTTCCTCTTCTTTGCCTTCTGTTGTTCCTTTTCTTTGCCTTCTCCTGTTCCTCTTCCATGCCTTATCCTGTTCCTTTTCTTTGCCTTCTGTTCCTCTTCTTTGCATTCTCCTGTTCATTTTCTTTGCCTTCTCCTGTTCCTTTTTTTGCCTTCTCCTGTTCCTTTTTTTGCCTTCTCCTTTCCTCTTCTTTGCCTTCTCCTGTTCCTATTCTTTGCCTTCTCCTGTTCCTCTTCTTTGCCTTAACCTCTTCCTCTTCTTTGCCTTCTCCTGTTCCTCTTCTTTGCCTTCTCCTGTTCCTCCTATTTTCCTTCTCCTGTTCCTCTTCTTTGCCTTCTCCTGTTCCTCTTCCTTGTCTTCTCCTGTTCCTTTTCTTAGCCTTCTCCTGTTCCTCTTTTTGTCTTCTCCTGTTCCTCGTCTTTGCCTTCTCCTGTTCCTATTCTTTGCCTTTTCCTGTTCCTTTTCTTTGCCTTCTCCTGTTCCTCTTCTTTGCCTTCTCCTGTTCCTCTCTTTGCCTTCTCCTGTTCCTCTTCCTTGCCTTCTCCTGTTCCTCTTCCTTGCCTTCTCCTGTTCCTCTTCTTTGCCTTCTCCTGTTCCTCCTATTTTCCTTCTCCTGTTCCTCTTCTTTGCCTTCTCCTGTTCCAATTATTTGCCTTCTCCTGTTCCTTTTCTTTGCCTTCTCCTGTTCCTTTTCTTTGCCTTCATCCGTTCCTCTTCTTTGCCTTCTCCTGTTCCTCTTCTTTGCCTTCTCCTGTTCCTAATATTTGCCTTCTCCTGTTCCTCTTCTTTGCCTTCTACTGTTCCTCTTCTTTGCCTTCTTCTGTTCCTATTTTTTGCCTTCTCCTGTTCAACTTCTTTGCCTTCTCCTGTTCCTTTTCTATGCCTTCTTCTGTTCCTCTTCTTTGCCTACTCCTGTTCCTTTTCTTTTCCTTTTCCTGTTCCTTTTCTTTGCCTTCTCCTGTTCCTCTTCTTTGCCTTCACCTGTTCCTCTTCTTTGCCTTCTCCTGTTCGTCTACTTTGCATTTCTCAGGTTCCTCTTCTTTGCCTTCTCATGTTCCTTTTCTTTGCCTTCTCCTGTTCCTCTTCTTGCCTTCTCCTGTTCCTCTTCCTTGCCTTCTCCTGTTCCTCTTCTTAGCCTTCTCCTCTTCCTCTTCGTTGCCTTCTCCTGTTCCTCGTCTTTGCCCTCTCCTGTTCCTCTTCGTTGCCTTCTCCTGTTCCTCTTTTTTGCCTTCTCCTGTTCAACTTCTTTGCTTTATCCTGTTCCTCTTCTTTGCCTTCTCCTGTTCATCTTTTTGCCTTCTCCTGTTCCTCTTCTTTGCCATCTCCGGTTCCTCTTCTTTGCCTTCTCCTGTTCCTCTTCTTTGCCTTCTGTTGTTCCTTTTCTTTGCCTTCTCCTGTTCCTCTTCCAGGCCTTATCCTGTTCCTTTTCTTTGCCTTCTGTTCCTCTTCTTTGCATTCTCCTGTTCCTTTTCTTTGCCTTCTCCTGTTCCTTTTTTTGCCTTCTCCTGTTCCTTTTTATGCCTTCTCCTTTCCGCTTCTTTGCCTTCTCCTGTTCCTATTCTTTGCCTTCTCCTGTTCCTCTTCTTTGCCTTAACCTCTTCCTCTTCTTTGCCTTCTCCTGTTCCTCTTCTTTGCCTTCTCCTGTTCCTCCTATTTTCCTTTTCCTGTTCCTCTTCTTTGCCTTCTCCTGTTCCAATTATTTGCCTTCTCCTGTTCCTTTTCTTTGCCTTCTCCTGTTCCTTTTCTTTGCCTTCATCCGTTCCTCTTCTTTGCCTTCTCCTGTTCCTCTTCTTTGCCTTCTCCTGTTCCTAATATTTGCCTTCTCCTGTTCCTCTTCTTTGCCTTCTCCTGTTCCTATTTTTTGCCTTCTCCTGTTCCTCTTCTTTGCCTTCTCCTGTTCCTTTTCTATGCCTTCTTCTGTTCCTCTTCTTTGCCTACTCCTGTTCCTTTTATTTGCATTCTCCTGTTCCTTTTCTTTGCCTTCTCCTGTTCCTCTTATTTGCCTTCTCCTGTTCCTCTTCATTGCCTTCTCCTGTTCCTCTTCTTTGCCTTCTCCTGTTCCTTTTCTTTGCCTTCTCCTGTTCCTCTTCTTTGCCTTCTACTGCTCCTTTTATTTGCCTGCTCCTCTTCCTCTTCTATGCCTTCCCCTCTTCCTTTTCTGTGCTTTCTCCTGTTCCTCTTCTTTGCCTTCTCCTGTTCCTTTTCATTGCCTTCTCCTGTTCCTCTTCCTTGCCTTCTCCTGTTACTTTTCTTTGCCTTCACCTGTTCCTCTTCTTTGCCTTCTCCTGTTCGTCTTCTTTGCATTTCTCAGGTTCCTCTTCTTTGCCTTCTCATGTTCCTTTTCTTTGCCTTCTCCTGTTCCTCTTCTTGCCTTCTCTTGTTCCTCTTCCTTGCCTTCTCCTGTTCCTCTTCTTAGCCTTCTCCTGTTCCTCTTCGTTGCCTTCTCCTGTTCCTCTTCTTTGCCCTCTCTTGTTCCTCTTCGTTGCCTTCTCCTGTTCCTCTTTTTTGCCTTCTCCTGTTCAACTTCTTTGCTTTATCCTGTTCCTCTTCTTTGCCTTCTCCTGTTCCTATTCTTTGCCTTCTCCTGTTCCTAGTCTTTGCCTTCTCCTGTTCCTCTTCCTTGCCTTCTCCTGTTCCACTTCTTTGCCATCTCCGGTTCCTCTTCATTGCCTTATCCTGTTCCTTTTCTTTGCCTTCTGTTCCTCTTCTTTGCATTCTCCTGTTCCTTTTCTTTGCCTTCTCCTGTTCCTTTTTTTGCCTTCTCCTGTTCCTTTTTTTGCCTTCTCCTTTCCTCTTCTTTGCCTTCTCCTGTTCCTATTCTTTGCCTTCTCCTGTTCCACTTCTTTGCCTTATCCGGTTCCTCTTCTTTGCCTTCTCCTGTTCCTCTTCTTTGCCTTCTCCTGTTCAACTTCTTTGTGTTCTCCTGTTCCATTTCTTTGCCTTCTCCTGTTCCTCTTCCTTGCCTTCTCCTGTTCCTTTTCTTAGCCTTTTCCTGTTCCTCTTTTTGTCTTCTCCTGTTCCTCTTCTTTGCCTTCTCCTGTTCCTATTCTTTGCCTTTTCCTGTTCCTTTTCTTTGCCTTCTCCTGTTCCTCTTCTTTGCCTTCTCCTGTTCCATTTCCTTGCCTTCTCCTGTTCCTTTTCTTTGCCTTCTCCTGTTCATCTTTTTGCCTTCTCCTGTTCCTATTCTTTGCCTTCTCCTGTTCCTAGTCTTTGCCTTCTCCTGTTCCTCTTCCTTGCCTTCTCCTGTTCCTCTTCTTTGCCATCTCCGGTTCCTCTTCTTTGCCTTCTCCTGTTCCTCTTCCTTGCCTTATCCTGTTCCTTTTCTTTGCCTTCTGTTCCTCTTCTTTGCATTCTACTGTTCCTTTTCTCTGCCTTCACCTGTTCCTTTTTTGGCCATCTCCTTTCCTCTTCATTGCGTTCTCCTGTTCCTATTCTTTGCCTTCTCCTGTTCCACTTCTTTGACTTATCCTGTTCCTCTTCTTTGCCTTCTCCGGTTCCTCTTCTTTGCCTTCTCCTGTTCAACTTCTTTGTCTTCTCCTGTTCCATTTCTTTGCCTTATCCTATTCCTCTTCCTTGCCTTCTCCTGTTCCTCTTCTTAGCCTTCTCCTGTTCCTCTTTTTGTCTTCTCCTGTTCCTCTTCCTTGCCTTCTCCTGTTCCTCTTCTTTGCCTTCTCCTGTTCCTCCTATTTTCCTTCTCCTGTTCCTCTTCTTTGCCTTCTCCTGTTCCAATTATTTGCCTTCTCCTGTTCCTTTTCTTTGCCTTCTCCTGTTCCTTTTCTTTGCCTTCATCCGTTCCTCTTCTTTGCCTTCTCCTGTTCCTCTTCTTTGCCTTCTCCTGTTCCTAATATTTGCCTTCTCCTGTTCCTCTTCTTTGCCTTCTCCTGTTCCTTTTCTTTGCCTTCTCCTGTTCCTCTTCTTTGCCTTCTACTGCTCCTTTTATTTGCCTGCTCCTCTTCCTCATCTATGCCTTCCCCTCTTCCTTTTCTGTGCTTTCTCCTGTTCCTCTTCTTTGCCTTCTCCTGTTCCTTTTCATTGCCTTCTCCTGTTCCTCTTCCTTGCCTTCTCCTGTTACTTTTCTTTGCCTTCACCTGTTCCTCTTCTTTGCCTTCTCCTGTTTCGTCTTCTTTGCATTTCTCAGGTTCCTCTTCTTTGCCTTCTCATGTTCCTTTTCTTTGCCTTCTCCTGTTCCTCTTCTTGCCTTCTCCTGTTCCTCTTCCTTGCCTTCTCCTCTTCCTCTTCTTAGCCTTCTTCTGTTCCTCTTCGTTGCCTTCTCCTGTTCCTCTTCTTTGCCCTCTCCTGTTCCTCTTCGTTGCCTTCTCCTGTTCCTCTTTTTTGCCTTCTCCTGTTCAACTTCTTTGCTTTATCCTGTTCCTCTTCTTTGCCTTCTCCTGTTCATCTTTTTGCCTTCTCCTGTTCCTATTCTTTGCCTTCTCCTGTTCCTAGTCTTTGCCTTCTCCTGTTCCTCTTCCTTGCCTTCTCCTGTTCCACTTCTTTGCCATCTCCGGTTCCTCTTCTTTGCCTTCTCCTGTTCAACTTCTTTGCTTTATCCTGTTCCTCTTCTTTGCCTTCTCCTGTTCCTTTTTTTGCCTTCTCCTTTCCTCTTCTTTGCCTTCTCCTGTTCCTATTCTTTGCCTTCTCCTGTTCCACTTCTTTGCCTAATCCGGTTCCTCTTCTTTGCCTTCTCCTGTTCCTCTTCTTTGCCTTCTCCTGTTCCTCTTCTTTGCCTTCTCCTGTTCCTCTACTTTGCCTTCTCCTGTTCCTCTCTTTGCCTTCTCCTGTTCCTCTTCCTTGCCTTCTCCTGTTCCTCTTAATTGCCTTCTCCTGTTCCTCTTCTTTGCCTTCTCCTGTTCCTCCTATTTTCCTTCTCCTGTTCCTCTTCTTTGCCTTCTCCTGTTCTAATTATTTGCCTTCTCCTGTTCCTTTTCTTTGCCTTCTCCTGTTCCTTTTCTTTGCCTTCATCCGTTCCTCTTCTTTGCCTTCTCCTGTTCCTCTTCTTTGCCTTCTCCTGTTCCTAATATTTGCCTTCTCCTGTTCCTCTTCTTTGCCTTCTACTGTTCCTCTTCTTTGCCTCCTTCTGTTCCTATTATTTGCCTTCTCCTGTTCCTCTTCTTTGCCTTCTCCTGTTCCTTTTCTATGCCTGCTTCTGTTCCTCTTCTTTGCCTACTCCTGTTCCTCTTCTTTTCCTTTTCCTGTTCCTTTTCTTTGCCTTCTCCTGTTCCTCTTCTTTGCCTTCTCCTGTTCCTCTTCATTGCCTTCTCCTGTTCCTCTTCTTTGCCTTCTCCTGTTCCTTTTCTTTGCCTTCTCATGTTCCTCTTCTTTGCCTTCTACTGCTCCTTTTATTTGCCTTCTCCTCTTCCTCATCTATGCCTCCCCCTCTTCCTTTTCTGTGCTTTCTCCTGTTCCTCTTCTTTGCCTTCTCCTGTTCCTTTTCATTGCCTTCTCCTGTTCCTCTTCCTTGCCTTCTCCTGTTACTTTTCTTTCCCTTCACCTGTTCCTCTTCTTTGCCTTCTCCTGTTCGTCTACTTTGCATTTCTCAGGTTCCTCTTCTTTGCCTTCTCATGTTCCTTTTCTTTGCCTTCTCCTGTTCCTCTTCTTGCCTTCTCCTGTTCCTCTTCCTTGCCTTCTCCTGTTCCTCTTCTTAGCCTTCTCCCCTTCCTCTTCGTTGCCTTCTCCTGTTCCTCGTCTTTGCCCTCTCCTGTTCCTCTTCGTTGCCTTCTCCTGTTCCTCTTTTTTGCCTTCTCCTGTTCAACTTCTTTGCTTTATCCTGTTCCTCTTCTTTGCCTTCTCCTGTTCATCTTTTTGCCTTCTCCTGTTCCTATTCTTTGCCTTCTCCTGTTCCTAGTCTTTGCCTTCTCCTGTTCCTCTTCCTTGCCATCTCCGGTTCCTCTTCTTTGCCTTCTCCTGTTCCTCTTCTTTGCCTTCTGTTGTTCCTTTTCTTTGCCTTCTCCTGTTCCTCTTCCATGCCTTATCCTGTTCCTTTTCTTTGCCTTCTGTTCCTCTTCTTTGCATTCTCCTGTTCATTTTCTTTGCCTTCTCCTGTTCCTTTTTTTGCCTTCTCCTGTTCCTTTTTTTGCCTTCTCCTTTCCTCTTCTTTGCCTTCTCCTGTTCCTATTCTTTGCCTTCTCCTGTTCCTCTTCTTTGCCTTAACCTCTTCCTCTTCTTTGCCTTCTCCTGTTCCTCTTCTTTGCCTTCTCCTGTTCCTCCTATTTTCCTTCTCCTGTTCCTCTTCTTTGCCTTCTCCTGTTCCTCTTCCTTGTCTTCTCCTGTTCCTTTTCTTAGCCTTCTCCTGTTCCTCTTTTTGTCTTCTCCTGTTCCTCGTCTTTGCCTTCTCCTGTTCCTATTCTTTGCCTTTTCCTGTTCCTTTTCTTTGCCTTCTCCTGTTCCTCTTCTTTGCCTTCTCCTGTTCCTCTCTTTGCCTTCTCCTGTTCCTCTTCCTTGCCTTCTCCTGTTCCTCTTCCTTGCCTTCTCCTGTTCCTCTTCTTTGCCTTCTCCTGTTCCTCCTATTTTCCTTCTCCTGTTCCTCTTCTTTGCCTTCTCCTGTTCCAATTATTTGCCTTCTCCTGTTCCTTTTCTTTGCCTTCTCCTGTTCCTTTTCTTTGCCTTCATCCGTTCCTCTTCTTTGCCTTCTCCTGTTCCTCTTCTTTGCCTTCTCCTGTTCCTAATATTTGCCTTCTCCTGTTCCTCTTCTTTGCCTTCTACTGTTCCTCTTCTTTGCCTTCTTCTGTTCCTATTTTTTGCCTTCTCCTGTTCAACTTCTTTGCCTTCTCCTGTTCCTTTTCTATGCCTTCTTCTGTTCCTCTTCTTTGCCTACTCCTGTTCCTTTTCTTTTCCTTTTCCTGTTCCTTTTCTTTGCCTTCTCCTGTTCCTCTTCTTTGCCTTCACCTGTTCCTCTTCTTTGCCTTCTCCTGTTCGTCTACTTTGCATTTCTCAGGTTCCTCTTCTTTGCCTTCTCATGTTCCTTTTCTTTGCCTTCTCCTGTTCCTCTTCTTGCCTTCTCCTGTTCCTCTTCCTTGCCTTCTCCTGTTCCTCTTCTTAGCCTTCTCCTCTTCCTCTTCGTTGCCTTCTCCTGTTCCTCGTCTTTGCCCTCTCCTGTTCCTCTTCGTTGCCTTCTCCTGTTCCTCTTTTTTGCCTTCTCCTGTTCAACTTCTTTGCTTTATCCTGTTCCTCTTCTTTGCCTTCTCCTGTTCATCTTTTTGCCTTCTCCTGTTCCTATTCTTTGCCTTCTCCTGTTCCTAGTCTTTGCCTTCTCCTGTTCCTCTTCCTTGCCTTCTCCTGTTCCTCTTCTTTGCCATCTCCGGTTCCTCTTCTTTGCCTTCTCCTGTTCCTCTTCTTTGCCTTCTGTTGTTCCTTTTCTTTGCCTTCTCCTGTTCCTCTTCCAGGCCTTATCCTGTTCCTTTTCTTTGCCTTCTGTTCCTCTTCTTTGCATTCTCCTGTTCCTTTTCTTTGCCTTCTCCTGTTCCTTTTTTTGCCTTCTCCTGTTCCTTTTTATGCCTTCTCCTTTCCGCTTCTTTGCCTTCTCCTGTTCCTATTCTTTGCCTTCTCCTGTTCCTCTTCTTTCCCTTAACCTCTTCCTCTTCTTTGCCTTCTCCTGTTCCTCTTCTTTGCCTTCTCCTGTTCCTCCTATTTTCCTTTTCCTGTTCCTCTTCTTTGCCTTCTCCTGTTCCAATTATTTGCCTTCTCCTGTTCCTTTTCTTTGCCTTCTCCTGTTCCTTTTCTTTGCCTTCATCCGTTCCTCTTCTTTGCCTTCTCCTGTTCCTCTTCTTTGCCTTCTCCTGTTCCTAATATTTGCCTTCTCCTGTTCCTCTTCTTTGCCTTCTCCTGTTCCTATTTTTTGCCTTCTCCTGTTCCTCTTCTTTGCCTTCTCCTGTTCCTTTTCTATGCCTTCTTCTGTTCCTCTTCTTTGCCTACTCCTGTTCCTTTTATTTGCATTCTCCTGTTCCTTTTCTTTGCCTTCTCCTGTTCCTCTTATTTGCCTTCTCCTGTTCCTCTTCATTGCCTTCTCCTGTTCCTCTTCTTTGCCTTCTCCTGTTCCTTTTCTTTGCCTTCTCCTGTTCCTCTTCTTTGCCTTCTACTGCTCCTTTTATTTGCCTGCTCCTCTTCCTCTTCTATGCCTTCCCCTCTTCCTTTTCTGTGCTATCTCCTGTTCCTCTTCTTTGCCTTCTCCTGTTCCTTTTCATTGCCTTCTCCTGTTCCTCTTCCTTGCCTTCTCCTGTTACTTTTCTTTGCCTTCACCTGTTCCTCTTCTTTGCCTTCTCCTGTTCGTCTTCTTTGCATTTCTCAGGTTCCTCTTCTTTGCCTTCTCATGTTCCTTTTCTTTGCCTTCTCCTGTTCCTCTTCTTGCCTTCTCTTGTTCCTCTTCCTTGCCTTCTCCTGTTCCTCTTCTTAGCCTTCTCCTGTTCCTCTTCGTTGCCTTCTCCTGTTCCTCTTCTTTGCCCTCTCTTGTTCCTCTTCGTTGCCTTCTCCTGTTCCTCTTTTTTGCCTTCTCCTGTTCAACTTCTTTGCTTTATCCTGTTCCTCTTCTTTGCCTTCTCCTGTTCCTATTCTTTGCCTTCTCCTGTTCCTAGTCTTTGCCTTCTCCTGTTCCTCTTCCTTGCCTTCTCCTGTTCCACTTCTTTGCCATCTCCGGTTCCTCTTCTTTGCCTTATCCTGTTCCTTTTCTTTGCCTTCTGTTCCTCTTCTTTGCATTCTCCTGTTCCTTTTCTTTGCCTTCTCCTGTTCCTTTTTTTGCCTTCTCCTGTTCCTTTTTTTGCCTTCTCCTTTCCTCTTCTTTGCCTTCTCCTGTTCCTATTCTTTGCCTTCTCCTGTTCCACTTCTTTGCCTTATCCGGTTCCTCTTCTTTGCCTTCTCCTGTTCCTCTTCTTTGCCTTCTCCTGTTCAACTTCTTTGTGTTCTCCTGTTCCATTTCTTTGCCTTCTCCTGTTCCTCTTCCTTGCCTTCTCCTGTTCCTTTTCTTAGCCTTCTCCTGTTCCTCTTTTTGTCTTCTCCTGTTCCTCTTCTTTGCCTTCTCCTGTTCCTATTCTTTGCCTTTTCCTGTTCCTTTTCTTTGCCTTCTCCTGTTCCTCTTCTTTGCCTTCTCCTGTTCCATTTCCTTGCCTTCTCCTGTTCCTTTTCTTTGCCTTCTCCTGTTCATCTTTTTGCCTTCTCCTGTTCCTATTCTTTGCCTTCTCCTGTTCCTAGTCTTTGCCTTCTCCTGTTCCTCTTCCTTGCCTTCTCCTGTTCCTCTTCTTTGCCATCTCCGGTTCCTCTTCTTTGCCTTCTCCTGTTCCTCTTCCTTGCCTTATCCTGTTCCTTTTCTTTGCCTTCTGTTCCTCTTCTTTGCATTCTACTGTTCCTTTTCTCTGCCTTCACGTGTTCCTTTTTTGGCCATCTCCTTTCCTCTTCATTGCGTTCTCCTGTTCCTATTCTTTGCCTTCTCCTGTTCCACTTCTTTGACTTATCCTGTTCCTCTTCTTTGCCTTCTCCGGTTCCTCTTCTTTGCCTTCTCCTGTTCAACTTCTTTGTCTTCTCCTGTTCCATTTCTTTGCCTTCTCCTATTCCTCTTCCTTGCCTTCTCCTGTTCCTCTTCTTAGCCTTCTCCTGTTCCTCTTTTTGTCTTCTCCTGTTCCTCTTCCTTGCCTTCTCCTGTTCCTCTTCTTTGCCTTCTCCTGTTCCTCCTATTTTCCTTCTCCTGTTCCTCTTCTTTGCCTTCTCCTGTTCCAATTATTTGCCTTCTCCTGTTCCTTTTCTTTGCCTTCTCCTGTTCCTTTTCTTTGCCTTCATCCGTTCCTCTTCTTTGCCTTCTCCTGTTCCTCTTCTTTGCCTTCTCCTGTTCCTAATATTTGCCTTCTCCTGTTCCTCTTCTTTGCCTTCTCCTGTTCCTTTTCTTTGCCTTCTCCTGTTCCTCTTCTTTGCCTTCTACTGCTCCTTTTATTTGCCTGCTCCTCTTCCTCATCTATGCCTTCCCCTCTTCCTTTTCTGTGCTTTCTCCTGTTCCTCTTCTTTGCCTTCTCCTGTTCCTTTTCATTGCCTTCTCCTGTTCCTCTTCCTTGCCTTCTCCTGTTACTTTTCTTTGCCTTCACCTGTTCCTCTTCTTTGCCTTCTCCTGTTTCGTCTTCTTTGCATTTCTCAGGTTCCTCTTCTTTGCCTTCTCATGTTCCTTTTCTTTGCCTTCTCCTGTTCCTCTTCTTGCCTTCTCCTGTTCCTCTTCCTTGCCTTCTCCTCTTCCTCTTCTTAGCCTTCTTCTGTTCCTCTTCGTTGCCTTCTCCTGTTCCTCTTCTTTGCCCTCTCCTGTTCCTCTTCGTTGCCTTCTCCTGTTCCTCTTTTTTGCCTTCTCCTGTTCAACTTCTTTGCTTTATCCTGTTCCTCTTCTTTGCCTTCTCCTGTTCATCTTTTTGCCTTCTCCTGTTCCTATTCTTTGCCTTCTCCTGTTCCTAGTCTTTGCCTTCTCCTGTTCCTCTTCCTTGCCTTCTCCTGTTCCACTTCTTTGCCATCTCCGGTTCCTCTTCTTTGCCTTCTCCTGTTCCTATTCTTTGCCTTCTGCTGTTCCTCTTCTTTGCCTTCTCCTGTTCCTCTTCCATGCCTTATCCTGTTCCTTTTCTTTGCCGTCTGTTCCTCTTCTTTGCATTCTCCTGTTCCTTTTCTTTGCCTTCTCCTGTTCCTTTTTTTGCCTTCTCCTGTTCCTTTTTTTGCCTTCTCCTTTCCTCTTCTTTGCCTTCTCCTGTTCCTATTCTTTGCATTCTCCTGTTCCACTTCTTTGCCTTATCCGGTTCCTCTTCTTTGCCTTCTCCTGTTCCTCTTCTTTGCCTTCTCCTGTTCAATTTCTTGGTGTTCTCCTGTTCCATTTCTTTGCCTTCTCCTGTTCCTCTTCCTTGCCTTCTCCTGTTCCTTTTCTTAGCCTTCTCCTGTTCCTCTTTTTGTCTTCTCCTGTTCCTCTTCTTTGCCTTCTCCTGTTCCTATTCTTTGCCTTTTCCTGTTCCTTTTCTTTGCCTTCTCCTGTTCCTCTTCTTTGCCTTCTCCTGTTCCTCTACTTTGCCTTCTCCTGTTCCTCTCTTTGCCTTCTCCTGTTCCTCTTCCTTGCCTTCTCCTGTTCCTCTTCCTTGCCTTCTCCTGTTCCTCTTCTTTGACTTCTCCTGTTCCTCCTATTTTCCTTCTCCTGTTCCTCTTCTTTGCCTTCTCCTGTTCCAATTATTTGCCTTCTCCTGTTCCTTTTCTTTGCCTTCTCCTGTTCCTTTTCTTTGCCTTCATCCGTTCCTCTTCTTTGCCTTCTACTGTTCCTCTTTTTTGCCTTCTCCTGTTCCTATTTTTTGCCTTCTCCTGTTCCTCTTCTGTGCCTTCTCCTGTTCCTTTTCATTGCCTTCTCCTGTTCCTCTTCCTTGCCTTCTCCTGTTACTTTTCTTTGCCTTCACCTGTTCCTCTTCTTTGCCTTCTCCTGTTCGTCTACTTTGCATTTCTCAGGTTCCTCTTCTTTGCCTTCTCATGTTCCTTTTCTTTGCCTTCTCCTATTCCTCTTCTTGCCTTCTCCTGTTCCTCTTCCTTGCCTTCTCCTGTTCCTCTTCTTAGCCTTCTCCTCTTCCTCTTCGTTGCCTTCTCCTGTTCCTCGTCTTTGCCCTCTCCTGTTCCTCTTCGTTGCCTTCTCCTGTTCCTCTTTTTTGCCTTCTCCTGTTCAACTTCTTTGCTTTATCCTGTTCCTCTTCTTTGCCTTTTCCTGTTCATCTTTTTGCCTTCTCCTGTTCCTATTCTTTGCCTTCTCCTGTTCCTAGTCTTTGCCTTCTCCTGTTCCTCTTCCTTGCCTTCTCCTGTTCCTCTTCTTTGCCATCTTTGGTTCCTCTTCTTTGCCTTCTCCTGTTCCTCTTCTTTGCCTTCTGTTGTTCCTTTTCTTTGCCTTCTCCTGTTCCTCTTCCATGCCTTATCCTGTTCCTTTTCTTTGCCTTCTGTTCCTCTTCTTTGCATTCTCCTGTTCCTTTTCTTTGCCTTCTCCTGTTCCTTTTTTTGCCTTCTCCTGTTCCTTTTTTTGCCTTCTCCTTTCCTCTTCTTTGCCTTCTCCTGTTCCTATTCTTTGCCTTCTCCTGTTCCTATTTTTTGCCTTCTCCTGTTCCTCCTATTTTCCTTCTCCTGTTCCTCTTCTTTGCCTTCTCCTGTTCCAATTATTTGCCTTCTCCTGTTCCTTTTCTTTGCCTTCTCCTGTTCCTTTTCTTTGCCTTCATCCGTTCCTCTTCTTTGCCTTCTCCTGTTCCTCTTCTTTGCCTTCTGCTGTTCCTAATATTTGCATTCTCCTGTTCCTCTTCTTTGCCCTCTCCTGTTCCTATTTTTTGCCTTCTCCTGTTCCTCTTCTTTGCCTTCTCCTGTTCCTTTTCTATGCCTTCTTCTGTTCCTCTTCTTTGCCTACTCCTGTTCCTTTTATTTGCATTCTCCTGTTCCTTTTCTTTGCCTTCTCCTGTTCCTCTTATTTGCCTTCTCCTGTTCCTCTTCATTGCCTTCTCCTGTTCCTCTTCTTTGCCTTCTCCTGTTCCTTTTCTTTGCCTTCTCCTGTTCCTCTTCTTTGCCTTCTACTGCTCCTTTTATTTGCCTGCTCCTCTTCCTCATCTATGCCTTCCCCTCTTTCTTTTCTGTGCTTTCTCCTGTTCCTCTTCTTTGCCTTCTCCTGTTCCTTTTCATTGCCTTCTCCTGTTCCTCTTCCTTGCCTTCTCCTGTTACTTTTCTTTGCCTTCAACTGTTCCTCTTCTTTGCCTTCTCCTGTTCGTCTTCTTTGAATTTCTCAGGTTCCTCTTCTTTGCCTTCTCATGTTCCTTTTCTTTGCCTTCTCCTGTTCCTCTTCTTGCCTTCTCCTGTTCCTCTTCCTTGCCTTCTCCTGTTCCTCTTCTTAGCCTTCTCCTGTTCCTCTTCGTTGCCTTCTCCTGTTCCTCTTCTTTGCCCTCTCCTGTTCCTCTTCGTTGCCTTCTCCTGTTCCTCTTTTTTGCCTTCTCCTGTTCAACTTCTTTGCTTTATCCTGTTCCTCTTCTTTGCCTTCTCCTGTTCATCTTTTTGCCTTCTCCTGTTCCTATTCTTTGCCTTCTCCTGTTCCTAGTCTTTGCCTTCTCCTGTTCCTCTTCCTTGCCTTCTCCTGTTCCACTTCTTTGCCATCTCCGGTTCCTCTTCTTTGCCTTCTCCTGTTCCTATTTTTTGCCTTCTGCTGTTCCTCTTCTTTGCCTTCTCCTGTTCCTCTTCCATGCCTTATCCTGTTCCTTTTCTTTGCCTTCTGTTCCTCTTCTTTGCATTCTCCTGTTCCTTTTCTTTGCCTTCTCCTGTTCCTTTTTTTGCCTTCTCCTGTTCCTTTTTTTGCCTTCTCCTTTCCTCTTCTTTGCCTTCTCCTGTTCCTATTCTTTGCCTTCTCCTGTTCCACTTCTTTGCCTTATCCGGTTCCTCTTCTTTGCCTTCTCCTGTTCCTCTTCTTTGCCTTCTCCTGTTCAACTTCTTTGTGTTCTCCTGTTCCATTTCTTTGCCTTCTCCTGTTCCTCTTCCTTGCCTTCTCCTGTTCCTTTTCTTAGCCTTCTCCTGTTCCTCTTTTTGTCTTCTCCTGTTCCTCTTCTTTGCCTTCTCCTGTTCATATTCTTTGCCTTTTCCTGTTCCTTTTCTTTGCCTTCTCCTATTCCTCTTCTTTGCCTTCTCCTGTTCCTCTACTTTGCCTTCTCCTGTTCCTCTCTTTGCCTTCTCCTGTCCCTCTTCCTTGCCTTCTCCTGTTCCTCTTCCTTGCCTTCTCCTGTTCCTCTTCTTTGCCTTCTCCTGTTCCTCCTATTTTCCTTCTCCTGTTCCTCTTCTTTGCCTTCTCCTGTTCCAATTATTTGCCTTCTCCTGTTCCTTTTCTTTGCCTTCTCCTGTTCCTTTTCTTTGCCTTCTCCTGTTCCTTTTCTTTGCCTTCATCCGTTCCTCTTCTTTGCCTTCTCCTGTTCCTCTTCTTTGCCTTCTCCTGTTCCTAATATTTGCCTTCTCCTGTTCCTCTTCTTTGCCTTCTACTGTTCCTCTTTTTTGCCTTCTCCTGTTCCTATTTTTTGCCTTCTCCTGTTCCTCTTCTGTACCTTCTCCTGTTCCTTTTCTATGCCTTCTTCTGTTCCTCTTCTTTGCCTACTCCTGTTCCTTTTCTTTGCCTTCTCCTGTTCCTTTTCTTTGCCTTCTCCTCTTCCTCTTATTTGCCTTCTCCTGCTCCTCTTCATTGCCTTCTCCTGTTCCTATTCTTTGTCTTCCCCTGTTCCACTTCTTTGCCTTCTCCTGTTCCTCTACTTTGCCTTCTCCTATTCCTATTTTTTGCCTTCTCCTGTTCCTCTTCTTTGCCTTCTCCTGTTCCTTTTCTATGCCTTCTTCTGTTCCTCTTCTTTGCCTACTCCTGTTCCTTTTCTTTTCCTTTTCCTGTTCCTTTTCTTTGCCGTCTCCTGTTCCTCTTCTTTGCCTTCTCCTGTTCCTCTTCATTGCCTTCTCCTGTTCCTCTTCTTTGCCTTCTCCTGTTCCTTTTCTTTGCCTTCTCCTGTTCCTCTTCTTTGCCTTCTACTGTTCCTTTTCTTTGCCTTCTCCTGTTCCTCTTCTTGCCTTCTCCTGTTCCTCTTCCTTGCCTTCTCCTGTTCCTCTTCTTAGCCTTCTCCTCTTCCTCTTCGTTGCCTTCTCCTGTTCCTCGTCTTTGCCCTCTCCTGTTCCTCTTCGTTGCCTTCTCCTGTTCCTCTTTTTTGCCTTCTCCTGTTCAACTTCTTTGCTTTATCCTGTTCCTCTTCTTTGCCTTCTCCTGTTCATCTTTTTGCCTTCTCCTGTTCCTCTTCTTTGCCATCTCCGGTTCCTCTTCTTTGCCTTCTCCTGTTCCTCTTCTTTGCCTTCTGTTGTTCCTTTTCTTTGCCTTCTCCTGTTCCTCTTCCAGGCCTTATCCTGTTCCTTTTCTTTGCCTTCTGTTCCTCTTCTTTGCATTCTCCTGTTCCTTTTCTTTGCCTTCTCCTGTTCCTTTTTTTGCCTTCTCCTGTTCCTTTTTATGCCTTCTCCTTTCCGCTTCTTTGCCTTCTCCTGTTCCTATTCTTTGCCTTCTCCTGTTCCTCTTCTTTGCCTTAACCTCTTCCTCTTCTTTGCCTTCTCCTGTTCCTCTTCTTTGCCTTCTCCTGTTCCTCCTATTTTCCTTTTCCTGTTCCTCTTCTTTGCCTTCTCCTGTTCCAATTATTTGCCTTCTCCTGTTCCTTTTCTTTGCCTTCTCCTGTTCCTTTTCTTTGCCTTCATCCGTTCCTCTTCTTTGCCTTCTCCTGTTCCTCTTCTTTGCCTTCTCCTGTTCCTAATATTTGCCTTCTCCTGTTCCTCTTCTTTGCCTTCTCCTGTTCCTATTTTTTGCCTTCTCCTGTTCCTCTTCTTTGCCTTCTCCTGTTCCTTTTCTATGCCTTCTTCTGTTCCTCTTCTTTGCCTACTCCTGTTCCTTTTATTTGCATTCTCCTGTTCCTTTTCTTTGCCTTCTCCTGTTCCTCTTATTTGCCTTCTCCTGTTCCTCTTCATTGCCTTCTCCTGTTCCTCTTCTTTGCCTTCTCCTGTTCCTTTTCTTTGCCTTCTCCTGTTCCTCTTCTTTGCCTTCTACTGCTCCTTTTATTTGCCTGCTCCTCTTCCTCTTCTATGCCTTCCCCTCTTCCTTTTCTGTGCTTTCTCCTGTTCCTCTTCTTTGCCTTCTCCTGTTCCTTTTCATTGCCTTCTCCTGTTCCTCTTCCTTGCCTTCTCCTGTTACTTTTCTTTGCCTTCACCTGTTCCTCTTCTTTGCCTTCTCCTGTTCGTCTTCTTTGCATTTCTCAGGTTCCTCTTCTTTGCCTTCTCATGTTCCTTTTCTTTGCCTTCTCCTGTTCCTCTTCTTGCCTTCTCTTGTTCCTCTTCCTTGCCTTCTCCTGTTCCTCTTCGTTGCCTTCTCCTGTTCCTCTTCTTTGCCCTCTCTTGTTCCTCTTCGTTGCCTTCTCCTGTTCCTCTTTTTTGCCTTCTCCTGTTCAACTTCTTTGCTTTATCCTGTTCCTCTTCTTTGCCTTCTCCTGTTCCTATTCTTTGCCTTCTCCTGTTCCTAGTCTTTGCCTTCTCCTGTTCCTCTTCCTTGCCTTCTCCTGTTCCACTTCTTTGCCATCTCCGGTTCCTCTTCATTGCCTTATCCTGTTCCTTTTCTTTGCCTTCTGTTCCTCTTCTTTGCATTCTCCTGTTCCTTTTCTTTGCCTTCTCCTGTTCCTTTTTTTGCCTTCTCCTGTTCCTTTTTTTGCCTTCTCCTTTCCTCTTCTTTGCCTTCTCCTGTTCCTATTCTTTGCCTTCTCCTGTTCCACTTCTTTGCCTTATCCGGTTCCTCTTCTTTGCCTTCTCCTGTTCCTCTTCTTTGCCTTCTCCTGTTCAACTTCTTTGTGTTCTCCTGTTCCATTTCTTTGCCTTCTCCTGTTCCTCTTCCTTGCCTTCTCCTGTTCCTTTTCTTAGCCTTTTCCTGTTCCTCTTTTTGTCTTCTCCTGTTCCTCTTCTTTGCCTTCTCCTGTTCCTATTCTTTGCCTTTTCCTGTTCCTTTTCTTTGCCTTCTCCTGTTCCTCTTCTTTGCCTTCTCCTGTTCCATTTCCTTGCCTTCTCCTGTTCCTTTTCTTTGCCTTCTCCTGTTCATCTTTTTGCCTTCTCCTGTTCCTATTCTTTGCCTTCTCCTGTTCCTAGTCTTTGCCTTCTCCTGTTCCTCTTCCTTGCCTTCTCCTGTTCCTCTTCTTTGCCATCTCCGGTTCCTCTTCTTTGCCTTCTCCTGTTCCTCTTCCTTGCCTTATCCTGTTCCTTTTCTTTGCCTTCTGTTCCTCTTCTTTGCATTCTACTGTTCCTTTTCTCTGCCTTCACCTGTTCCTTTTTTGGCCATCTCCTTTCCTCTTCATTGCGTTCTCCTGTTCCTATTCTTTGCCTTCTCCTGTTCCACTTCTTTGACTTATCCTGTTCCTCTTCTTTGCCTTCTCCGGTTCCTCTTCTTTGCCTTCTCCTGTTCAACTTCTTTGTCTTCTCCTGTTCCATTTCTTTGCCTTATCCTATTCCTCTTCCTTGCCTTCTCCTGTTCCTCTTCTTAGCCTTCTCCTGTTCCTCTTTTTGTCTTCTCCTGTTCCTCTTCCTTGCCTTCTCCTGTTCCTCTTCTTTGCCTTCTCCTGTTCCTCCTATTTTCCTTCTCCTGTTCCTCTTCTTTGCCTTCTCCTGTTCCAATTATTTGCCTTCTCCTGTTCCTTTTCTTTGCCTTCTCCTGTTCCTTTTCTTTGCCTTCATCCGTTCCTCTTCTTTGCCTTCTCCTGTTCCTCTTCTTTGCCTTCTCCTGTTCCTAATATTTGCCTTCTCCTGTTCCTCTTCTTTGCCTTCTCCTGTTCCTTTTCTTTGCCTTCTCCTGTTCCTCTTCTTTGCCTTCTACTGCTCCTTTTATTTGCCTGCTCCTCTTCCTCATCTATGCCTTCCCCTCTTCCTTTTCTGTGCTTTCTCCTGTTCCTCTTCTTTGCCTTCTCCTGTTCCTTTTCATTGCCTTCTCCTGTTCCTCTTCCTTGCCTTCTCCTGTTACTTTTCTTTGCCTTCACCTGTTCCTCTTCTTTGCCTTCTCCTGTTTCGTCTTCTTTGCATTTCTCAGGTTCCTCTTCTTTGCCTTCTCATGTTCCTTTTCTTTGCCTTCTCCTGTTCCTCTTCTTGCCTTCTCCTGTTCCTCTTCCTTGCCTTCTCCTCTTCCTCTTCTTAGCCTTCTTCTGTTCCTCTTCGTTGCCTTCTCCTGTTCCTCTTCTTTGCCCTCTCCTGTTCCTCTTCGTTGCCTTCTCCTGTTCCTCTTTTTTGCCTTCTCCTGTTCAACTTCTTTGCTTTATCCTGTTCCTCTTCTTTGCCTTCTCCTGTTCATCTTTTTGCCTTCTCCTGTTCCTATTCTTTGCCTTCTCCTGTTCCTAGTCTTTGCCTTCTCCTGTTCCTCTTCCTTGCCTTCTCCTGTTCCACTTCTTTGCCATCTCCGGTTCCTCTTCTTTGCCTTCTCCTGTTCAACTTCTTTGCTTTATCCTGTTCCTCTTCTTTGCCTTCTCCTGTTCCTTTTTTTGCCTTCTCCTTTCCTCTTCTTTGCCTTCTCCTGTTCCTATTCTTTGCCTTCTCCTGTTCCACTTCTTTGCCTAATCCGGTTCCTCTTCTTTGCCTTCTCCTGTTCCTCTTCTTTGCCTTCTCCTGTTCCTCTTCTTTGCCTTCTCCTGTTCCTCTACTTTGCCTTCTCCTGTTCCTCTCTTTGCCTTCTCCTGTTCCTCTTCCTTGCCTTCTCCTGTTCCTCTTAATTGCCTTCTCCTGTTCCTCTTCTTTGCCTTCTCCTGTTCCTCCTATTTTCCTTCTCCTGTTCCTCTTCTTTGCCTTCTCCTGTTCTAATTATTTGCCTTCTCCTGTTCCTTTTCTTTGCCTTCTCCTGTTCCTTTTCTTTGCCTTCATCCGTTCCTCTTCTTTGCCTTCTCCTGTTCCTCTTCTTTGCCTTCTCCTGTTCCTAATATTTGCCTTCTCCTGTTCCTCTTCTTTGCCTTCTACTGTTCCTCTTCTTTGCCTCCTTCTGTTCCTATTATTTGCCTTCTCCTGTTCCTCTTCTTTGCCTTCTCCTGTTCCTTTTCTATGCCTGCTTCTGTTCCTCTTCTTTGCCTACTCCTGTTCCTCTTCTTTTCCTTTTCCTGTTCCTTTTCTTTGCCTTCTCCTGTTCCTCTTCTTTGCCTTCTCCTGTTCCTCTTCATTGCCTTCTCCTGTTCCTCTTCTTTGCCTTCTCCTGTTCCTTTTCTTTGCCTTCTCATGTTCCTCTTCTTTGCCTTCTACTGCTCCTTTTATTTGCCTTCTCCTCTTCCTCATCTATGCCTCCCCCTCTTCCTTTTCTGTGCTTTCTCCTGTTCCTCTTCTTTGCCTTCTCCTGTTCCTTTTCATTGCCTTCTCCTGTTCCTCTTCCTTGCCTTCTCCTGTTACTTTTCTTTCCCTTCACCTGTTCCTCTTCTTTGCCTTCTCCTGTTCGTCTACTTTGCATTTCTCAGGTTCCTCTTCTTTGCCTTCTCATGTTCCTTTTCTTTGCCTTCTCCTGTTCCTCTTCTTGCCTTCTCCTGTTCCTCTTCCTTGCCTTCTCCTGTTCCTCTTCTTAGCCTTCTCCCCTTCCTCTTCGTTGCCTTCTCCTGTTCCTCGTCTTTGCCCTCTCCTGTTCCTCTTCGTTGCCTTCTCCTGTTCCTCTTTTTTGCCTTCTCCTGTTCAACTTCTTTGCTTTATCCTGTTCCTCTTCTTTGCCTTCTCCTGTTCATCTTTTTGCCTTCTCCTGTTCCTATTCTTTGCCTTCTCCTGTTCCTAGTCTTTGCCTTCTCCTGTTCCTCTTCCTTGCCATCTCCGGTTCCTCTTCTTTGCCTTCTCCTGTTCCTCTTCTTTGCCTTCTGTTGTTCCTTTTCTTTGCCTTCTCCTGTTCCTCTTCCATGCCTTATCCTGTTCCTTTTCTTTGCCTTCTGTTCCTCTTCTTTGCATTCTCCTGTTCATTTTCTTTGCCTTCTCCTGTTCCTTTTTTTGCCTTCTCCTGTTCCTTTTTTTGCCTTCTCCTTTCCTCTTCTTTGCCTTCTCCTGTTCCTATTCTTTGCCTTCTCCTGTTCCTCTTCTTTGCCTTAACCTCTTCCTCTTCTTTGCCTTCTCCTGTTCCTCTTCTTTGCCTTCTCCTGTTCCTCCTATTTTCCTTCTCCTGTTCCTCTTCTTTGCCTTCTCCTGTTCCTCTTCCTTGTCTTCTCCTGTTCCTTTTCTTAGCCTTCTCCTGTTCCTCTTTTTGTCTTCTCCTGTTCCTCGTCTTTGCCTTCTCCTGTTCCTATTCTTTGCCTTTTCCTGTTCCTTTTCTTTGCCTTCTCCTGTTCCTCTTCTTTGCCTTCTCCTGTTCCTCTCTTTGCCTTCTCCTGTTCCTCTTCCTTGCCTTCTCCTGTTCCTCTTCCTTGCCTTCTCCTGTTCCTCTTCTTTGCCTTCTCCTGTTCCTCCTATTTTCCTTCTCCTGTTCCTCTTCTTTGCCTTCTCCTGTTCCAATTATTTGCCTTCTCCTGTTCCTTTTCTTTGCCTTCTCCTGTTCCTTTTCTTTGCCTTCATCCGTTCCTCTTCTTTGCCTTCTCCTGTTCCTCTTCTTTGCCTTCTCCTGTTCCTAATATTTGCCTTCTCCTGTTCCTCTTCTTTGCCTTCTACTGTTCCTCTTCTTTGCCTTCTTCTGTTCCTATTTTTTGCCTTCTCCTGTTCAACTTCTTTGCCTTCTCCTGTTCCTTTTCTATGCCTTCTTCTGTTCCTCTTCTTTGCCTACTCCTGTTCCTTTTCTTTTCCTTTTCCTGTTCCTTTTCTTTGCCTTCTCCTGTTCCTCTTCTTTGCCTTCACCTGTTCCTCTTCTTTGCCTTCTCCTGTTCGTCTACTTTGCATTTCTCAGGTTCCTCTTCTTTGCCTTCTCATGTTCCTTTTCTTTGCCTTCTCCTGTTCCTCTTCTTGCCTTCTCCTGTTCCTCTTCCTTGCCTTCTCCTGTTCCTCTTCTTAGCCTTCTCCTCTTCCTCTTCGTTGCCTTCTCCTGTTCCTCGTCTTTGCCCTCTCCTGTTCCTCTTCGTTGCCTTCTCCTGTTCCTCTTTTTTGCCTTCTCCTGTTCAACTTCTTTGCTTTATCCTGTTCCTCTTCTTTGCCTTCTCCTGTTCATCTTTTTGCCTTCTCCTGTTCCTATTCTTTGCCTTCTCCTGTTCCTAGTCTTTGCCTTCTCCTGTTCCTCTTCCTTGCCTTCTCCTGTTCCTCTTCTTTGCCATCTCCGGTTCCTCTTCTTTGCCTTCTCCTGTTCCTCTTCTTTGCCTTCTGTTGTTCCTTTTCTTTGCCTTCTCCTGTTCCTCTTCCAGGCCTTATCCTGTTCCTTTTCTTTGCCTTCTGTTCCTCTTCTTTGCATTCTCCTGTTCCTTTTCTTTGCCTTCTCCTGTTCCTTTTTTTGCCTTCTCCTGTTCCTTTTTATGCCTTCTCCTTTCCGCTTCTTTGCCTTCTCCTGTTCCTATTCTTTGCCTTCTCCTGTTCCTCTTCTTTGCCTTAACCTCTTCCTCTTCTTTGCCTTCTCCTGTTCCTCTTCTTTGCCTTCTCCTGTTCCTCCTATTTTCCTTTTCCTGTTCCTCTTCTTTGCCTTCTCCTGTTCCAATTATTTGCCTTCTCCTGTTCCTTTTCTTTGCCTTCTCCTGTTCCTTTTCTTTGCCTTCATCCGTTCCTCTTCTTTGCCTTCTCCTGTTCCTCTTCTTTGCCTTCTCCTGTTCCTAATATTTGCCTTCTCCTGTTCCTCTTCTTTGCCTTCTCCTGTTCCTATTTTTTGCCTTCTCCTGTTCCTCTTCTTTGCCTTCTCCTGTTCCTTTTCTATGCCTTCTTCTGTTCCTCTTCTTTGCCTACTCCTGTTCCTTTTATTTGCATTCTCCTGTTCCTTTTCTTTGCCTTCTCCTGTTCCTCTTATTTGCCTTCTCCTGTTCCTCTTCATTGCCTTCTCCTGTTCCTCTTCTTTGCCTTCTCCTGTTCCTTTTCTTTGCCTTCTCCTGTTCCTCTTCTTTGCCTTCTACTGCTCCTTTTATTTGCCTGCTCCTCTTCCTCTTCTATGCCTTCCCCTCTTCCTTTTCTGTGCTTTCTCCTGTTCCTCTTCTTTGCCTTCTCCTGTTCCTTTTCATTGCCTTCTCCTGTTCCTCTTCCTTGCCTTCTCCTGTTACTTTTCTTTGCCTTCACCTGTTCCTCTTCTTTGCCTTCTCCTGTTCGTCTTCTTTGCATTTCTCAGGTTCCTCTTCTTTGCCTTCTCATGTTCCTTTTCTTTGCCTTCTCCTGTTCCTCTTCTTGCCTTCTCTTGTTCCTCTTCCTTGCCTTCTCCTGTTCCTCTTCTTAGCCTTCTCCTGTTCCTCTTCGTTGCCTTCTCCTGTTCCTCTTCTTTGCCCTCTCTTGTTCCTCTTCGTTGCCTTCTCCTGTTCCTCTTTTTTGCCTTCTCCTGTTCAACTTCTTTGCTTTATCCTGTTCCTCTTCTTTGCCTTCTCCTGTTCCTATTCTTTGCCTTCTCCTGTTCCTAGTCTTTGCCTTCTCCTGTTCCTCTTCCTTGCCTTCTCCTGTTCCACTTCTTTGCCATCTCCGGTTCCTCTTCTTTGCCTTATCCTGTTCCTTTTCTTTGCCTTCTGTTCCTCTTCTTTGCATTCTCCTGTTCCTTTTCTTTGCCTTCTCCTGTTCCTTTTTTTGCCTTCTCCTGTTCCTTTTTTTGCCTTCTCCTTTCCTCTTCTTTGCCTTCTCCTGTTCCTATTCTTTGCCTTCTCCTGTTCCACTTCTTTGCCTTATCCGGTTCCTCTTCTTTGCCTTCTCCTGTTCCTCTTCTTTGCCTTCTCCTGTTCAACTTCTTTGTGTTCTCCTGTTCCATTTCTTTGCCTTCTCCTGTTCCTCTTCCTTGCCTTCTCCTGTTCCTTTTCTTAGCCTTCTCCTGTTCCTCTTTTTGTCTTCTCCTGTTCCTCTTCTTTGCCTTCTCCTGTTCCTATTCTTTGCCTTTTCCTGTTCCTTTTCTTTGCCTTCTCCTGTTCCTCTTCTTTGCCTTCTCCTGTTCCATTTCCTTGCCTTCTCCTGTTCCTTTTCTTTGCCTTCTCCTGTTCATCTTTTTGCCTTCTCCTGTTCCTATTCTTTGCCTTCTCCTGTTCCTAGTCTTTGCCTTCTCCTGTTCCTCTTCCTTGCCTTCTCCTGTTCCTCTTCTTTGCCATCTCCGGTTCCTCTTCTTTGCCTTCTCCTGTTCCTCTTCCTTGCCTTATCCTGTTCCTTTTCTTTGCCTTCTGTTCCTCTTCTTTGCATTCTACTGTTCCTTTTCTCTGCCTTCACCTGTTCCTTTTTTGGCCATCTCCTTTCCTCTTCATTGCGTTCTCCTGTTCCTATTCTTTGCCTTCTCCTGTTCCACTTCTTTGACTTATCCTGTTCCTCTTCTTTGCCTTCTCCGGTTCCTCTTCTTTGCCTTCTCCTGTTCAACTTCTTTGTCTTCTCCTGTTCCATTTCTTTGCCTTCTCCTATTCCTCTTCCTTGCCTTCTCCTGTTCCTCTTCTTAGCCTTCTCCTGTTCCTCTTTTTGTCTTCTCCTGTTCCTCTTCCTTGCCTTCTCCTGTTCCTCTTCTTTGCCTTCTCCTGTTCCTCCTATTTTCCTTCTCCTGTTCCTCTTCTTTGCCTTCTCCTGTTCCAATTATTTGCCTTCTCCTGTTCCTTTTCTTTGCCTTCTCCTGTTCCTTTTCTTTGCCTTCATCCGTTCCTCTTCTTTGCCTTCTCCTGTTCCTCTTCTTTGCCTTCTCCTGTTCCTAATATTTGCCTTCTCCTGTTCCTCTTCTTTGCCTTCTCCTGTTCCTTTTCTTTGCCTTCTCCTGTTCCTCTTCTTTGCCTTCTACTGCTCCTTTTATTTGCCTGCTCCTCTTCCTCATCTATGCCTTCCCCTCTTCCTTTTCTGTGCTTTCTCCTGTTCCTCTTCTTTGCCTTCTCCTGTTCCTTTTCATTGCCTTCTCCTGTTCCTCTTCCTTGCCTTCTCCTGTTACTTTTCTTTGCCTTCACCTGTTCCTCTTCTTTGCCTTCTCCTGTTTCGTCTTCTTTGCATTTCTCAGGTTCCTCTTCTTTGCCTTCTCATGTTCCTTTTCTTTGCCTTCTCCTGTTCCTCTTCTTGCCTTCTCCTGTTCCTCTTCCTTGCCTTCTCCTCTTCCTCTTCTTAGCCTTCTTCTGTTCCTCTTCGTTGCCTTCTCCTGTTCCTCTTCTTTGCCCTCTCCTGTTCCTCTTCGTTGCCTTCTCCTGTTCCTCTTTTTTGCCTTCTCCTGTTCAACTTCTTTGCTTTATCCTGTTCCTCTTCTTTGCCTTCTCCTGTTCATCTTTTTGCCTTCTCCTGTTCCTATTCTTTGCCTTCTCCTGTTCCTAGTCTTTGCCTTCTCCTGTTCCTCTTCCTTGCCTTCTCCTGTTCCACTTCTTTGCCATCTCCGGTTCCTCTTCTTTGCCTTCTCCTGTTCCTATTCTTTGCCTTCTGCTGTTCCTCTTCTTTGCCTTCTCCTGTTCCTCTTCCATGCCTTATCCTGTTCCTTTTCTTTGCCGTCTGTTCCTCTTCTTTGCATTCTCCTGTTCCTTTTCTTTGCCTTCTCCTGTTCCTTTTTTTGCCTTCTCCTGTTCCTTTTTTTGCCTTCTCCTTTCCTCTTCTTTGCCTTCTCCTGTTCCTATTCTTTGCATTCTCCTGTTCCACTTCTTTGCCTTATCCGGTTCCTCTTCTTTGCCTTCTCCTGTTCCTCTTCTTTGCCTTCTCCTGTTCAATTTCTTGGTGTTCTCCTGTTCCATTTCTTTGCCTTCTCCTGTTCCTCTTCCTTGCCTTCTCCTGTTCCTTTTCTTAGCCTTCTCCTGTTCCTCTTTTTGTCTTCTCCTGTTCCTCTTCTTTGCCTTCTCCTGTTCCTATTCTTTGCCTTTTCCTGTTCCTTTTCTTTGCCTTCTCCTGTTCCTCTTCTTTGCCTTCTCCTGTTCCTCTACTTTGCCTTCTCCTGTTCCTCTCTTTGCCTTCTCCTGTTCCTCTTCCTTGCCTTCTCCTGTTCCTCTTCCTTGCCTTCTCCTGTTCCTCTTCTTTGACTTCTCCTGTTCCTCCTATTTTCCTTCTCCTGTTCCTCTTCTTTGCCTTCTCCTGTTCCAATTATTTGCCTTCTCCTGTTCCTTTTCTTTGCCTTCTCCTGTTCCTTTTCTTTGCCTTCATCCGTTCCTCTTCTTTGCCTTCTACTGTTCCTCTTTTTTGCCTTCTCCTGTTCCTATTTTTTGCCTTCTCCTGTTCCTCTTCTGTGCCTTCTCCTGTTCCTTTTCATTGCCTTCTCCTGTTCCTCTTCCTTGCCTTCTCCTGTTACTTTTCTTTGCCTTCACCTGTTCCTCTTCTTTGCCTTCTCCTGTTCGTCTACTTTGCATTTCTCAGGTTCCTCTTCTTTGCCTTCTCATGTTCCTTTTCTTTGCCTTCTCCTATTCCTCTTCTTGCCTTCTCCTGTTCCTCTTCCTTGCCTTCTCCTGTTCCTCTTCTTAGCCTTCTCCTCTTCCTCTTCGTTGCCTTCTCCTGTTCCTCGTCTTTGCCCTCTCCTGTTCCTCTTCGTTGCCTTCTCCTGTTCCTCTTTTTTGCCTTCTCCTGTTCAACTTCTTTGCTTTATCCTGTTCCTCTTCTTTGCCTTTTCCTGTTCATCTTTTTGCCTTCTCCTGTTCCTATTCTTTGCCTTCTCCTGTTCCTAGTCTTTGCCTTCTCCTGTTCCTCTTCCTTGCCTTCTCCTGTTCCTCTTCTTTGCCATCTTTGGTTCCTCTTCTTTGCCTTCTCCTGTTCCTCTTCTTTGCCTTCTGTTGTTCCTTTTCTTTGCCTTCTCCTGTTCCTCTTCCATGCCTTATCCTGTTCCTTTTCTTTGCCTTCTGTTCCTCTTCTTTGCATTCTCCTGTTCCTTTTCTTTGCCTTCTCCTGTTCCTTTTTTTGCCTTCTCCTGTTCCTTTTTTTGCCTTCTCCTTTCCTCTTCTTTGCCTTCTCCTGTTCCTATTCTTTGCCTTCTCCTGTTCCTATTTTTTGCCTTCTCCTGTTCCTCCTATTTTCCTTCTCCTGTTCCTCTTCTTTGCCTTCTCCTGTTCCAATTATTTGCCTTCTCCTGTTCCTTTTCTTTGCCTTCTCCTGTTCCTTTTCTTTGCCTTCATCCGTTCCTCTTCTTTGCCTTCTCCTGTTCCTCTTCTTTGCCTTCTGCTGTTCCTAATATTTGCATTCTCCTGTTCCTCTTCTTTGCCCTCTCCTGTTCCTATTTTTTGCCTTCTCCTGTTCCTCTTCTTTGCCTTCTCCTGTTCCTTTTCTATGCCTTCTTCTGTTCCTCTTCTTTGCCTACTCCTGTTCCTTTTATTTGCATTCTCCTGTTCCTTTTCTTTGCCTTCTCCTGTTCCTCTTATTTGCCTTCTCCTGTTCCTCTTCATTGCCTTCTCCTGTTCCTCTTCTTTGCCTTCTCCTGTTCCTTTTCTTTGCCTTCTCCTGTTCCTCTTCTTTGCCTTCTACTGCTCCTTTTATTTGCCTGCTCCTCTTCCTCATCTATGCCTTCCCCTCTTTCTTTTCTGTGCTTTCTCCTGTTCCTCTTCTTTGCCTTCTCCTGTTCCTTTTCATTGCCTTCTCCTGTTCCTCTTCCTTGCCTTCTCCTGTTACTTTTCTTTGCCTTCAACTGTTCCTCTTCTTTGCCTTCTCCTGTTCGTCTTCTTTGAATTTCTCAGGTTCCTCTTCTTTGCCTTCTCATGTTCCTTTTCTTTGCCTTCTCCTGTTCCTCTTCTTGCCTTCTCCTGTTCCTCTTCCTTGCCTTCTCCTGTTCCTCTTCTTAGCCTTCTCCTGTTCCTCTTCGTTGCCTTCTCCTGTTCCTCTTCTTTGCCCTCTCCTGTTCCTCTTCGTTGCCTTCTCCTGTTCCTCTTTTTTGCCTTCTCCTGTTCAACTTCTTTGCTTTATCCTGTTCCTCTTCTTTGCCTTCTCCTGTTCATCTTTTTGCCTTCTCCTGTTCCTATTCTTTGCCTTCTCCTGTTCCTAGTCTTTGCCTTCTCCTGTTCCTCTTCCTTGCCTTCTCCTGTTCCACTTCTTTGCCATCTCCGGTTCCTCTTCTTTGCCTTCTCCTGTTCCTATTTTTTGCCTTCTGCTGTTCCTCTTCTTTGCCTTCTCCTGTTCCTCTTCCATGCCTTATCCTGTTCCTTTTCTTTGCCTTCTGTTCCTCTTCTTTGCATTCTCCTGTTCCTTTTCTTTGCCTTCTCCTGTTCCTTTTTTTGCCTTCTCCTGTTCCTTTTTTTGCCTTCTCCTTTCCTCTTCTTTGCCTTCTCCTGTTCCTATTCTTTGCCTTCTCCTGTTCCACTTCTTTGCCTTATCCGGTTCCTCTTCTTTGCCTTCTCCTGTTCCTCTTCTTTGCCTTCTCCTGTTCAACTTCTTTGTGTTCTCCTGTTCCATTTCTTTGCCTTCTCCTGTTCCTCTTCCTTGCCTTCTCCTGTTCCTTTTCTTAGCCTTCTCCTGTTCCTCTTTTTGTCTTCTCCTGTTCCTCTTCTTTGCCTTCTCCTGTTCATATTCTTTGCCTTTTCCTGTTCCTTTTCTTTGCCTTCTCCTATTCCTCTTCTTTGCCTTCTCCTGTTCCTCTACTTTGCCTTCTCCTGTTCCTCTCTTTGCCTTCTCCTGTCCCTCTTCCTTGCCTTCTCCTGTTCCTCTTCCTTGCCTTCTCCTGTTCCTCTTCTTTGCCTTCTCCTGTTCCTCCTATTTTCCTTCTCCTGTTCCTCTTCTTTGCCTTCTCCTGTTCCAATTATTTGCCTTCTCCTGTTCCTTTTCTTTGCCTTCTCCTGTTCCTTTTCTTTGCCTTCTCCTGTTCCTTTTCTTTGCCTTCATCCGTTCCTCTTCTTTGCCTTCTCCTGTTCCTCTTCTTTGCCTTCTCCTGTTCCTAATATTTGCCTTCTCCTGTTCCTCTTCTTTGCCTTCTACTGTTCCTCTTTTTTGCCTTCTCCTGTTCCTATTTTTTGCCTTCTCCTGTTCCTCTTCTGTACCTTCTCCTGTTCCTTTTCTATGCCTTCTTCTGTTCCTCTTCTTTGCCTACTCCTGTTCCTTTTCTTTGCCTTCTCCTGTTCCTTTTCTTTGCCTTCTCCTCTTCCTCTTATTTGCCTTCTCCTGCTCCTCTTCATTGCCTTCTCCTGTTCCTATTCTTTGTCTTCCCCTGTTCCACTTCTTTGCCTTCTCCTGTTCCTCTACTTTGCCTTCTCCTATTCCTATTTTTTGCCTTCTCCTGTTCCTCTTCTTTGCCTTCTCCTGTTCCTTTTCTATGCCTTCTTCTGTTCCTCTTCTTTGCCTACTCCTGTTCCTTTTCTTTTCCTTTTCCTGTTCCTTTTCTTTGCCGTCTCCTGTTCCTCTTCTTTGCCTTCTCCTGTTCCTCTTCATTGCCTTCTCCTGTTCCTCTTCTTTGCCTTCTCCTGTTCCTTTTCTTTGCCTTCTCCTGTTCCTCTTCTTTGCCTTCTACTGTTCCTTTTATTTGCCTTCTCCTCTTCCTCATCTATGCCTTCCCCTCTTCCATTTCTGTGCCTTCTCCTGTTCCTTTTGTTTGCCTTCTCCTGTTCCTCGTCTTTGCCTTCTCCTGTTCCTCTTCATTGCCTTCTCCTGCTCCTCTTCATTGCCTTTTCCTGTTCCTCTTCTTTGCCTTCTCCTGTTCCTCCTATTTTCCTTCTCCTGTTCCTCTTCTTTGCCTTCTCCTGTTACAATTATTTGCCTTCTCCTGTTCCTTTTCTTTGCCTTATCCTGTTCCTTTTTTTGCCTTCATCCGTTCCTCTTCTTTGCCTTCTCCTGTTCCTCTTCTTTGCCTTCTCCTGTTCCTAATATTTGCCTTCTCCTGTTCCTCTTCTTTGCCTTCTCCTGTTCCTATTTTTTGCCTTCTCCTGTTCCTCTTCTTTGCCTTCTCCTGTTCCTTTTCTATGCCTTCTTCTGTTCCTCTTCTTTGCCTACTCCTGTTCCTTTTATTTGCATTCTCCTGTTCCTCTTCTTTGCCTTCTCCTGTTCCTCTTCTTTGCCTTCTCCTGTTCCTAATATTTGCCTTCTCCTGTTCCTCTTCTTTGCCTTCTACTGTTCCTCTTCTTTGCCTTCTACTGTTCCTATTTTTTGCCTTCTCCTGTTCCTCTTCTTTGCCTTCTCCTGTTCCTTTTCTATGCCTTCTTCTGTTCCTCTTCTTTGCCTTCTCCTGTTCCTTTTCATTGCCTTCTCCTGTTCCTCTTCCTTGCCTTCTCCTGTTACTTTTCTTTGCCTTCACCTGTTCCTCTTCTTTGCCTTCTCCTGTTCGTCTTCTTTGCATTTCTGAGGTTCCTCTTCTTTACCTTCTCCTGTTCCTTTTCTTTGCCTTCTCCTGTTCCTCTTCTTGCCTTCTCCTGTTCTTCTTCCTTGCCTTCTCCTGTTCCTCTTCTTAGCCTTCTCCTGTTCCTCTTCCTTGCCTTCTCCTGTTCCTCTTCTTTGCCCTCTCCTGTTCATCTTCGTTGCCTTCTCCTGTTCCTCTTTTTTACCTTCTCCTGTTCAACTTCTTTGCTTTATCCTGTTCCTCTTCTTTGCCTTCTCCTGTTCCATTTCCTTGCCTTCTCCTGTTCCTTTTCTTTGCCTTCTCCTGTTCATCTTTTTGCCTTCTCCTGTTCCTATTCTTTGCCTTCTCCTGTTCCTAGTCTTTGCCTTCTCCTGTTCCTCTTCCTTGCCTTCTCCTGTTCCTCTTCTTTGCCATCTCCTGTTCCTCTTCTTTGCCTTCTCCTGTTCCTCTTCCTTGCCTTATCCTGTTCCTTTTCTTTGCCTTCTGTTCCTCTTCTTTGCATTCTACTGTTCCTTTTCTCTGCCTTCACCTGTTCCTTTTTTGGCCATCTCCTTTCCTCTTCTTTGCCTTCTCCTGTTCCTATTCTTTGCCTTCTCCTGTTCCACTTCTTTTACTTATCCTGTTCCTCTTCTTTGCCTTCTCCGGTTCCTCTTCTTTGCCTTCTCCTGTTCAACTTCTTTGTCTTCTCCTGTTCCATTTCTTTGCCTTCTCCTATTCCTCTTCCTTGCCTTCTCCTGTTCCTCTTCTTAGCCTTCTCCTGTTCCTCTTTTTGTCTTCTCCTGTTCCTCTTCTTTGCCTTCTCCTGTTCCTATTCTTTGCCTTTTCCTGTTCCTTTTCTTTGCCTTCTCCTTTTCCTCTACTTTGCCTTCTCCTGTTCCTCTACTTTGCCTTCTCCATTTCCTCACTTTGCCTTCTCCTGTTCCTCTTCTTTGCCTTCTCCTGTTCCTCTTTCTTGCCTTCTCCTGTTCCTCTTCCTTGCCTTCTCCTGTTCCTCTTCTTTGCCTTCTCCTGTTCCTCCTATTTTCCTTCTCCTGTTCCTCTTCTTTGCCTTCTCCTGTTCCAATTATTTGCCTTCTCCTGTTCCTTTTCTTTGCCTTCATCCGTTCCTCTTCTTTGCCTTCTCCTGTTCCTCTTCTTTGCCTTCTCCTGTTCCTAATATTTGCCTTCTCCTGTTCCTCTTCTTTGCCTTCTACTGTTCCTCTTCTTTGCCTTCTCCTGTACCTATTTTTTGCCTTCTCCTGTTCATCTTCTTTGCCTTCTCCTGTTCCTTTTCTATGCCTTCTTCTGTTCCTCTTCTTTGCCTACTCCTGTTCCTTTTCTTTTCCTTTTCCTGTTCCTTTTCTTTGCCTTCTACTGTTCCTCTTCTTTGCCTTCTCCTGTTCCTCTTCATTGCCTTCTCCTGTTCCTCTTCTTTGCCTTCTCCTATTCCTTTTCTTTGCCTTCTCCTGTTCCTCTTCTTTGCCTTCTACTGTTCCTTTTATTTGCCTTCTCCTCTTCCTCATCTATGCCTTCCCCTCTTCATTTTCTGTGCCTTCTCCTGTCCCCCTTCTTTGCCTTCTGCTGTTCCTTTTCATTGCCTTCTCCTGTTCCTCTTCCTTGCCTTCTCCTGTTACTTTTCTTTGCCTTCACCTGTTCCTCTTCTTTGCCTTCTCCTGTTCGTCTTCTTTGCATTTCTCAGGTTCCTCTTCTTTGCCTTCTCCTGTTCCTTTTCTTTGCTTTCTCCTGTTCCTCTACTTGCCTTCTCCTGTTCCTCTTCCTTGCCTTCTCCTGTTCCTCTTCTTAGCCTTCTCCTGTTCCTCTTCGTTGCCTTCTCCTGTTCCTCTTCTTTGCCCTCTCCTGTTCCTCTTCGTTGCCTTCTCCTGTTCCTCTTCCTTGCCTTCTCCTGTTCAAATTCTTTGCTTTATCCTGTTCCTCTTCTTTGCCTTCTCCTGTTCCTATTCTTTGCCTTCTCCTGTTCCAAGTCTTTGCCTTCTCCTGTTCCTCTTCCTTGCCTTCTCCTGTTCCTTTTCTTTGCCTTCTCCTGTTCCTCATCCATGCCTTATCCTGTTCCTTTACTTTGCCTTCTGTTCCTATTCTTTGCATTCTCCTGTTCATTTACTTTGCCTTCTCCTGTTCCTTTTTTTGCCTTCAACTTTCCTATTCTTTGCCTTCTCCTGTTCCTATTCTTTGCCTTCTCCTGTTCCCCTTCTTTGCCTTATCCTGTTCCTCTTCTTTGCCTTCTCCTGTTCCTCTTCTTTGCCTTCTCCTGTTAAACTTCTTTGTCTTCTCCTGTTCCATTTCTTTGCCTTCTCCTGTTCCTCTTCCTTGTCTTCTCCTGTTCCTTTTCTTAGCCTTCTCCTGTTCCTCTTTTTGTCTTCTCCTGTTCCTCGTCTTTGCCTTCTCCTGTTCCTATTTTGCCTTTTCCTGTTCCTTTTCTTTGCCTTCTCCTGTTCCTCTTCTTTGCCTTCTCCTGTTCCTCTACTTTGCCTTCTCCTGTTCCTCTCTTTGCCTTCTCCTGTTCCTCTTCCTTGCCTTCTCCTGTTCCTCTTCCTTGCCTTCTCCTGTTCCTCTTCTTTGCCTTCTCCTGTTCCTCCTATTTTCCTTCTCCTGTTCCTCTTCTTTGCCTTCTCCTGTTCCAATTATTTGCCTTCTCCTGTTCCTTTTCTTTGCCTTCTCCTGTTCCTTTTCTTTGCCTTCATCCGTTCCTCTTCTTTGCCTTCTCCTGTTCCTCTTCTTTGCCTTCTCCTGTTCCTAATATTTGCCTTCTCCTGTTCCTCTTCTTTGCCTTCTACTGTTCCTCTTCTTTGCCTTCTTCTGTTCCTATTTTTTGCCTTCTCTTGTTCCTCTTCTTTGCCTTCTCCTGTTCCTTTTCTATGCCTTCTTCTGTTCCTCTTCTTTGCCTACTCCTGTTCCTTTTCTTTTCCTTTTCCTGTTCCTTTTCTTTGCCTTCTCCTGTTCCTCTTCTTTGCCTTCTCCTGTTCCTCTTCATTGCCTTCTCCTGTTCCTCTTCTTTGCCTTCTCCTGTTCATTTTCTTTGCCTTCTCATGTTCCTCTTCTTTGCCTTCTACTGCTCCTTTTATTTGCCTTCTCCTCTTCCTCATATATGCCTCCCCCTCTTCCTTTTCTGTGCTTTCTCCTGTTCCTCTTCTTTGCCTTCTCCTGTTCCTTTTCATTGCCTTCTCCTGTTCCTCTTCCTTGCCTTCTCCTGTCACTTTTCTTTGCCTTCACCTGTTCCTCTTCTTTGCCTTCTCCTGTTCGTCTACTTTGCATTTCTCAGGTTCCACTTCTTTGCCTTCTCATGTTCCTTTTCTTTGCCTTCTCCTGTTCCTCTTCTTAGCCTTCTCCTCTTCCTCTTCGTTGCCTTCTCCTGTTCCTCGTCTTTGCCCTCTCCTGTTCCTCTTCGTTGCCTTCTCCTGTTCCTCTTTTTTGCCTTCTCCTGTTCAACTTCTTTGCTTTATCCTGTTCCTCTTCTTTGCCTTCTCCTGTTCATCTTTTTGCCTTCTCCTGTTCCTATTCTTTGCCTTCTCCTGTTCCTAGTCTTTGCCTTCTCCTGTTCCTCTTCCTTACCTTCTCCTGTTCCTCTTCTTTGCCATCTCCGGTTCCTCTTCTTTGCCTTCTCCTGTTCCTCTTCTTTGCCTTCTGTTGTTCCTTTTCTTTGCCTTCTCCTGTTCCTCTTCCATGCCTTATCCTGTTCCTTTTCTTTGCCTTCTGTTCCTCTTCTTTGCATTCTCCTGTTCCTTTTCTTTGCCTTCTCCTGTTCCTTTTTTTGCCTTCTCCTGTTCCTTTTTTTGCCTTCTCCTTTCCTCTTCTTTGCCTTCTCCTTTTCCTATTCTTTGCCTTCTCCTGTTCCTCTTCTTTGCCTTAACCTCTTCCTCTTCTTTGCCTTCTCCTGTTCCTCTTCTTTGCCTTCTCCTGTTCCTCCTATTTTCCTTCTCCTGTTCCTCTTCTTTGCCTTCTCCTGTTCCAATTATTTGCCTACTCCTGTTCCTTTTCTTTGCCTTCTCCTGTTCCTTTTCTTTGCCTTCATCCGTTCCTCTTCTTTGCCTTCTCCTGTTCCTCTTCTTTGCCTTCTCCTGTTCCTAATATTTGCCTTCTCCTGTTCCTCTTCTTTGCCTTCTCCTGTTCCTATTTTTTGCCTTCTCCTGTTCCTCTTCTTTGCCTTCTCCTGTTCCTTTTCTATGCCTTCTTCTGTTCCTCTTCTTTGCCTACTCCTGTTCCTTTTATTTGCATTCTCCTGTTCCTTTTCTTTGCCTTCTCCTGTTCCTCTTATTTGCCTTCTCCTGTTCCTCTTCATTGCCTTCTCCTGTTCCTCTTCTTTGCCTTCTCCTGTTCCTTTCCTTTGCCTTCTCCTGTTCCTCTTCTTTGCCTTCTACTGCTCCTTTTATTTGCCTGCTCCTCTTCCTCATCTATGCCTTCCCCTCTTCCTTTTCTGTGCTTTCTCCTGTTCCTCTTCTTTGCCTTCTCCTGTTCCTTTTCATTGCCTTCTCCTGTTCCTCTTCCTTGCCTTCTCCTCTTACTTTTCTTTGCCTTCACCTGTTCCTCTTCTTTGCCTTCTCCTGTTCGTCTTCTTTGCATTTCTCAGGTTCCTCTTCTTTGCCTTCTCATGTTCCTTTTCTTTGCCTTCTCCTGTTCCTCTTCTTGCCTTCTCCTGTTCCTCTTCCTTGCCTTCTCCTGTTCCTCTTCTTAGCCTTCTCCTGTTCCTCTTCGTTGCCTTCTCCTGTTCCTCTTCTTTGCCCTCTCCTGTTCCTCTTCGTTGCCTTCTCCTGTTCCTCTTTTTTGCCTTCTCCTGTTCAACTTCTTTGCTTTATCCTGTTCCTCTTCTTTGCCTTCTCCTGTTCATCTTTTTGCCTTCTCCTGTTCCTATTCTTTGCCTTCTCCTGTTCCTAGTCTTTGCCTTCTCCTGTTCCTCTTCCTTGCCTTCTCCTGTTCCACTTCTTTGCCATCTCCGGTTCCTCTTCTTTGCCTTCTCCTGTTCCTATTCTTTGCCTTCTGCTGTTCCTCTTCTTTGCCTTCTCCTGTTCCTCTTCCATGCCTTATCCTGTTCCTTTTCTTTGCCTTCTGTTCCTCTTCTTTGCATTCTCCTGTTCCCTTTCTTTGCCTTCTCCTGTTCCTTTTTTTGCCTTCTCCTGTTCCTTTTTTTGCCTTCTCCTTTCCTCTTCTTTGCCTTCTCCTGTTCCTATTATTTGCCTTCTCCTGTTCCACTTCTTTGCCTTATCCGGTTCCTCTTCTTTGCCTTCTCCTGTTCCTCTTCTTTGCCTTCTCCTGTTCAAATTCTTTGTGTTCTCCTGTTCCATTTCTTTGCCTTCTCCTGTTCCTCTTCCTTGCCTTCTCCTGTTCCTTTTCTTAGCCTTCTCCTGTTCCTCTTTTTGTCTTCTCCTGTTCCTCTTCTTTGCCTTCTCCTGTTCCTATTCTTTGCCTTTTCCTGTTCCTTTTCTTTGCCTTCTCCTGTTGCTCTTCTTTGCCTTCTCCTGTTCCTCTACTTTGCCTTCTCCTGTTCCTCTCTTTGCCTTCTCCTGTTCCTCTTCCTTGCCTTCTCCTGTTCCTCTTCCTTGCCTTCTCCTGTTCCTCTTCTTTGCCTTCTCCTGTTCCTCCTATTTTCCTTCTCCTGTTCCTCTTATTTGCCTTCTCCTGTTCCAATTATTTGCCTTCTCCTGTTCCTTTTCTTTGCCTTCTCCTGTTCCTTTTCTTTGCCTTCATCCGTTCCTCTTCTTTGCCTTCTCCTGTTCCTCTTCTTTGCCTTCTCCTGTTCCTAATATTTGCCTTCTCCTGTTCCTCTTCTTTGCCTTCTACTGTTCCTCTTTTTTGCCTTCTCCTGTTCCTATTTTTTGCCTTCTCCTGTTCCTCTTCTGTGCCTTCTCCTGTTCCTTTTCTATGCCTTCTTCTGTTCCTCTTCTTTGCCTACTCCTGTTCCTTTTCTTTGCCTTCTCCTGTTCCTTTTCTTTGCCTTCTCCTCTTCCTCTTATTTGCCTTCTCCTGCTCCTCTTCATTGCCTTCTCCTGTTCCTATTCTTTGTCTTCCCCTGTTCCACTTCTTTGCCTTCTCCTGTTCCTCTACTTTGCCTTCTCCTGTTCCTATTTTTTGCCTTCTCCTGTTCCTCTTCTTTGCCTTCTCCTGTTCCTTTTCTATGCCTTCTTCTGTTCCTCTTCTTTGCCTACTCCTGTTCCTTTTCTTTTCCTTTTCCTGTTCCTTTTCTTTGCCTTCTCCTGTTCCTCTTCTTTGCCTTCTCCTGTTCCTCTTCATTGCCTTCTCCTGTTCCTCTTCTTTGCCTTCTCCTGTTCCTTTTCTTTGCCTTCTCCTGTTCCTCTTCTTTGCCTTCTACTGTTCCTTTTATTTGCGTTCTCCTCTTCCTCATCTATGCCTTCCCCTCTTCCTTTTCTGTGCCTTCTCCTGTTCCTTTTCTTTGCCTTCTCCTGTTCCTCGTCTTTGCCTTCTCCTGTTCCTCTTCATTGCCTTCTCCTGTTCCTCTTCTTTGCCTTCTCCTGTTCCTTTTCTTTGCCTTCTCCTGTTCCTCTTCCTTGCCTTCTCCCGTTACTTTTTTTGCCTTCACCTGTTCCTCTTCTTTGCCTTCTCCTGTTCGTCTTCTTTGCATTTCTCAGGTTCCTCTTCTTTGCCTTCTCCTGTTCCTTTTCTTTGCCTTCTCCTGTTCCTCTTCTTGCCTTCTCCTGTTCCTCTTCCTTGCCTTCTCCTGTTCCTCTTCTTAGCCTTCTCCTCTTCCTCTTCGTTGCCTTCTCCTGTTCCTCTTCTTTGCCTTCTCCTGTTCCTCCTATTTTCCTTCTCCTGTTCCTTTTCTTTGCCTTCTCCTGTTCCTCTTCTTTGCCTTCTCCTGTTCCATTTATTTGCCTTCTCCTGTTCCTTTTCTTTGCCTTCTCCTGTTCCTTTTCTTTGCCTTCATCCGCTCCTCTTCTTTGCCTTCTCCTGTTCCTCTTCTTTGCCTTCTCCTGTTCCTAATATTTGCCTTCTCCTGTTCCTCTTCTTTGCCTTCTACTGTTCCTCTTCTTTGCCTTCTCCTGTTCCTATTTTTTGCCTTCTCCTGTTCCTATTCTTTGCCTTCTCCTGTTCCTTTTCTATAACTTCTTCTGTTCCTCTTATTTGCCTTCTCCTGTTCCTCTTCATTGCCTTCTCCTGTTCCTCTTCTTTCCGTTCTCCTGTTCCTTTTCTTTGCCTTCTCCTGTTCCTCTTCTTTGCCTTCTACTGTTCCTTTTATTTGCCTTCTCCTCTTCCTCACCTATGCCTTCCCCTCTTCCTTTTCTGTCCCTTCTCCTGTTCCTCTTCTTTGCCTTCTCCTGTTCCTTTTCATTGCCTTCTCCTGTTCCTCTTCCTTGCCTTCTCCTGTTACTTTTCTTTGCCTTCACCTGTTCCTCTTCTTTGCCTTCTCCTGTTCGTCTTCTTTGCATTTCTCCGGTTCCTCTTCTTTGCCTTCTCCTGTTCCTCTTCTTTGCCTTCTGTTGTTCCTTTTCTTTGCCTTCTCCTGTTCCTCTTCCATGCCTTATCCTGTTCCTTTTCTTTGCCTTCTGTTCCTCTTCTTTGCATTCTCCTGTTCCTTTTCTTTGCCTTCTCCTGTTCCTTTTTTTGCCTACTCCTGTTCCTTTTTTTGCCTTCTCCTTTCCTCTTCTTTGCCTTCTCCTGTTCCTATTCTTTGCCTTCTCCTGTTCCTCTTCTTTGCCTTAACCTCTTCCTCTTCTTTGCCTTCTCCTGTTCCTCTTCTTTGCCTTCTCCTGTTCCTCCTATTTTCCTTCTCCTGTTCCTCTTCTTTGCCTTCTCCTGTTCCAATTATTTGCCTACTCCTGTTCCTTTTCTTTGCCTTCTCCTGTTCCTTTTCTTTGCCTTCATCCGTTCCTCTTCTTTGCCTTCTCCTGTTCCTCTTCTTTGCCTTCTCCTGTTCCTCTTTATTGCCTTCTCCTGTTCCTCTTCTTTGCCTTCTCCTGTTCCTATTTTTTGCCTTCTCCTGTTCCTCTTCTTTGCCTTCTCCTGTTCCTTTTCTATGCCTTCTTCTGTTCCTCTTCTTTGCCTACTCCTGTTCCTTTTATTTGCATTCTCCTGTTCGTTTTCTTTGCCTTCTCCTGTTCCTCTTATTTGCCTTCTCCTGTTCCTCTTCATTGCCTTCTCCTGTTCCTCTTCTTTGCCTTCTCCTGTTCCTTTTCTTTGCCTTCTCCTGTTCCTCTTCTTTGCCTTCTACTGCTCCTTTTATTTGCCTGCTCCTCTTCCTCATCTATGCCTTCCCCTCTTCCTTTTCTGTGCTTTCTCCTGTTCCTCTTCTTTGCCTTCTCCTGTTCCTTTTCATTGCCTTCTCCTGTTCCTCTTCCTTGCCTTCTCCTGTTACTTTTCTTTGCCTTCACCTGTTCCTCTTCTTTGCCTTCTCCTGTTCGTCTTCTTTGCATTTTCAGGTTCCTCTTCTTTGCCTTCTCATGTTCCTTTTCTTTGCCTTTTCCTGTTCCTCTTCTTGCCTTCTCCTGTTCCTCTTCCTTGCCTTCTCCTGTTCCTCTTCTTAGCCTTCTCCTGTTCCTCTTCGTTGCCTTCTCCTGTTCCTCTTCTTTGCCCTCTCCTGTTCCTCTTCGTTGCCTTCTCCTGTTCCTCTTTTTTGCCTTCTCCTGTTCAACTTCTTTGCTTTATCCTGTTCCTCTTCTTTGCCTTCTCCTGTTCATCTTTTTGCCTTCTCCTGTTCCTATTCTTTGCCTTCTCCTGTTCCTAGTCTTTGCCTTCTCCTGTTCCTCTTCCTTGCCTTCTCCTGTTCCACTTCTTTGCCATCTCTGGTTCCTCTTCTTTGCCTTCTCCTGTTCCTATTCTTTGCCTTCTGCTGTTCCTCTTCTTTGCCTTCTCCTGTTCCTCTTCCATGCCTTATCCTGTTCCTTTTCTTTGCCTTCTGTTCCTCTTCTTTGCATTCTCCTGTTCCTTTTCTTTGCCTTCTCCTGTTCCTCTTCTTGCCTTCTCCTGTTCCTCTTCCTTGCCTTCTCCTGTTCCTCTTCTTAGCCTTCTCCTGTTCCTCTTCGTTGCCTTCTCCTGTTCCTCTTCTTTGCCCTCTCCTGTTCCTCTTCGTTGCCTTCTCCTGTTCCTCTTTTTTGCCTTCTCCTGTTCAACTTCTTTGCTTTATCCTGTTCCTCTTCTTTGCCTTCTCCTGTTCATCTTTTTGCCTTCTCCTGTTCCTATTCTTTGCCTTCTCCTGTTCCTAGTCTTTGCCTTCTCCTGTTCCTCTTCCTTGCCTTCTCCTGTTCCACTTCTTTGCCATCTCCGGTTCCTCTTCTTTGCCTTCTCCTGTTCCTATTCTTTGCCTTCTGCTGTTCCTCTTCTTTGCCTTCTCCTGTTCCTCTTCCATGCCTTATCCTGTTCCTTTTCTTTGCCTTCTGTTCCTCTTCTTTGCATTCTCCTGTTCCTTTTCTTTGCCTTCTCCTGTTCCTTTTTTTGCCTTCTCCTGTTCCTTTTTTTGCCTTCTCCTTTCCTCTTCTTTGCCTTCTCCTGTTCCTATTATTTGCCTTCTCCTGTTCCACTTCTTTGCCTTATCCGGTTCCTCTTCTTTGCCTTCTCCTGTTCCTCTTCTTTGCCTTCTCCTGTTCAACTTCTTTGTGTTCTCCTGTTCCATTTCTTTGCCTTCTCCTGTTCCTCTTCCTTGCCTTCTCCTGTTCCTTTTCTTAGCCTTCTCCTGTTCCGCTTTTTGTCTTCTCCTGTTCCTCTTCTTTGCCTTCTCCTGTTCCTATTCTTTGCCTTTTCCTGTTCCTTTTCTTTGCCTTCTCCTGTTCCTCTTCTTTGCCTTCTCCTGTTCCTCTACTTTGCCTTCTCCTGTTCCTCTCTTTGCCTTCTCCTGTTCCTCTTCCTTGCCTTCTCCTGTTCCTCTTCCTTGCCTTCTCCTGTTCCTCTTCTTTGCCTTCTCCTGTTCCTCCTATTTTCCTTCTCCTGTTCCTCTTCTTTGCCTTCTCCTGTTCCAATTATTTGCCTTCTCCTGTTCCTTTTCTTTGCCTTCTCCTGTTCCTTTTCTTTGCCTTCATCCGTTCCTCTTCTTTGCCTTCTCCTGTTCCTCTTCTTTGCCTTCTCCTGTTCCTAATATTTACCTTCTCCTGTTCCTCTTCTTTGCCTTCTACTGTTCCTCTTTTTTGCCTTCTCCTGTTCCTATTTTTTGCCTTCTCCTGTTCCTCTTCTGTGCCTTCTCCTGTTCCTTTTCTATGCCTTCTTCTGTTCCTCTTCTTTGCCTACTCCTGTTCCTTTTCTTTGCCTTCTCCTGTTCCTTTTCTTTGCCTTCTCCTCTTCCTCTTATTTGCCTTCTCCTGCTCCTCTTCATTGCCTTCTCCTGTTCCTATTCTTTGTCTTCCCCTGTTCCACTTCTTTGCCTTCTCCTGTTCCTCTACATTGCCTTCTCCTGTTCCTATTTTTTGCCTTCTCCTGTTCCTCTTCTTTGCCTTCTCCTGTTCCTTTTCTATGCCTTCTTCTGTTCCTCTTCTTTGCCTACTCCTGTTCCTTTTCTTTTCCTTTTCCTGTTCCTTTTCTTTGCCTTCTCCTGTTCCTCTTCTTTGCCTTCTCCTGTTCCTCTTCATTGCCTTCTCCTGTTCCTCTTCTTTGCCTTCTCCTGTTCCTTTTCTTTGCCTTCTCCTGTTCCTCTTCTTTGCCTTCTACTGTTCCTTTTATTTGCGTTCTCCTCTTCCTCATCTATGCCTTCCCCTCTTCCTTTTCTGTGCCTTCTCCTGTTCCTTTTCTTTGCCTTCTCCTGTTCCTCGTCTTTGCCTTCTCCTGTTCCTCTTCATTGCCTTCTCCTGTTCCTCTTCTTTGCCTTCTCCTGTTCCTTTTCTTTGCCTTCTCCTGTTCCTCTTCCTTGCCTTATCCCGTTACTTTTCTTTGCCTTCACCTGTTCCTCTTCTTTGCCTTCTCCTGTTCGTCTTCTTTGCATTTCTCAGGTTCCTCTTCTTTGCCTTCTCCTGTTCCTTTTCTTTGCCTTCTCCTGTTCCTCTTCTTGCCTTCTCCTGTTCCTCTTCCTTGCCTTCTCCTGTTCCTCTTCTTAGCCTTCTCCTCTTCCTCTTCGTTGCCTTCTCCTGTTCCTCTTCTTTGCCTTCTCCTGTTCCTCCTATTTTCCTTCTCCTGTTCCTCTTCTTTGCCTTCTCCTGTTCCAATTATTTGCCTTCTCCTGTTCCTTTTCTTTGCCTTCTCCTGTTCCTTTTCTTTGCCTTCATCCGCTCCTCTTCTTTGCCTTCTCCTGTTCCTCTTCTTTGCCTTCTCCTGTTCCTAATATTTGCCTTCTCCTGTTCCTCTTCTTTGCCTTCTACTGTTCCTCTTCTTTGCCTTCTCCTGTTCCTATTTTTTGCCTTCTCCTGTTCCTATTCTTTGCCTTCTCCTGTTCCTTTTCTATGCCTTCTTCTGTTCCTCTTATTTGCCTTCTCCTGTTCCTCTTCATTGCCTTCTCCTGTTCCTCTTCTTTCCCTTCTCCTGTTCCTTTTCTTTGCCTTCTCCTGTTCCTCTTCTTTGCCTTCTACTGTTCCTTTTATTTGCCTTCTCCTCTTCCTCATCTATGCCTTCCCCTCTTCCTTTTCTGTCCCTTCTCCTGTTCCTCTTCTTTGCCTTCTCCTGTTCCTTTTCATTGCCTTCTCCTGTTCCTCTTCCTTGCCTTCTCCTGTTACTTTTCTTTGCCTTCACCTGTTCCTCTTCTTTGCCTTCTCCTGTTCGTCTTCTTTGCATTTCTCCGGTTCCTCTTCTTTGCCTTCTCCTGTTCCTCTTCTTTGCCTTCTGTTGTTCCTTTTCTTTGCCTTCTCCTGTTCCTCTTCCATGCCTTATCCTGTTCCTTTTCTTTGCCTTCTGTTCCTCTTCTTTGCATTCTCCTGTTCCTTTTCTTTGCCTTCTCCTGTTCCTTTTTTTTGCCTACTCCTGTTCCTTTTTTTGCCTTCTCCTTTCCTCTTCTTTGCCTTCTCCTGTTCCTATTCTTTGCCTTCTCCTGTTCCTCTTCTTTGCCTTAACCTCTTCCTCTTCTTTGCCTTCTCCTGTTCCTCTTCTTTGCCTTCTCCTGTTCCTCCTATTTTCCTTCTCCTGTTCCTCTTCTTTGCCTTCTCCTGTTCCAATTATTTGCCTACTCCTGTTCCTTTTCTTTGCCTTCTCCTGTTCCTTTTCTTTGCCTTCATCCGTTCCTCTTCTTTGCCTTCTCCTGTTCCTCTTCTTTGCCTTCTCCTGTTCCTCTTTATTGCCTTCTCCTGTTCCTCTTCTTTGCCTTCTCCTGTTCCTATTTTTTGCCTTCTCCTGTTCCTCTTCTTTGCCTTCTCCTGTTCCTTTTCTATGCCTTCTTCTGTTCCTCTTCTTTGCCTACTCCTGTTCCTTTTATTTGCATTCTCCTGTTCCTTTTCTTTGCCTTCTCCTGTTCCTCTTATTTGCCTTCTCCTGTTCCTCTTCATTGCCTTCTCCTGTTCCTCTTCTTTGCCTTCTCCTGTTCCTTTTCTTTGCCTTCTCCTGTTCCTCTTCTTTGCCTTCTACTGCTCCTTTTATTTGCCTGCTCCTCTTCCTCATCTATGCCTTCCCATCTTCCTTTTCTGTGCTTTCTCCTGTTCCTCTTCTTTGCCTTCTCCTGTTCCTTTTCATTGCCTTCTCCTGTTCCTCTTCCTTGCCTTCTCCTGTTACTTTTCTTTGCCTTCACCTGTTCCTCTTCTTTGCCTTCTCCTGTTCGTCTTCTTTGCATTTCTCAGGTTCCTCTTCTTTGCCTTCTCATGTTCCTTTTCTTTGCCTTTTCCTGTTCCTCTTCTTGCCTTCTCCTGTTCCTCTTCCTTGCCTTCTCCTGTTCCTCTTCTTAGCCTTCTCCTGTTCCTCTTCGTTGCCTTCTCCTGTTCCTCTTCTTTGCCCTCTCCTGTTCCTCTTCGTTGCCTTCTCCTGTTCCTCTTTTTTGCCTTCTCCTGTTCAACTTCTTTGCTTTATCCTGTTCCTCTTCTTTGCCTTCTCCTGTTCATCTTTTTGCCTTCTCCTGTTCCTATTCTTTGCCTTCTCCTGTTCCTAGTCTTTGCCTTCTCCTGTTCCTCTTCCTTGCCTTCTCCTGTTCCACTTCTTTGCCATCTCCTGTTCCTTTTCATTGCCTTCTCCTGTTCCTCTTCCTTGCCTTCTCCTGTTACTTTTCTTTGCCTTCACCTGTTCCTCTTCTTTGCCTTCTCTTGTTCGTCTTCTTTGCATTTCTCAGGTTCCTCTTCTGTGCCTTCTCCTGTTCCTTTTCTATGCCTTCTTCTGTTCCTCTTCTTTGCCTACTCCTGTTCCTTTTCTTTGCCTTCTCCTGTTCCTTTTCTTTGCCTTCTCCTCTTCCTCTTATTTGCCTTCTCCTGCTCCTCTTCATTGCCTTCTCCTGTTCCTATTCTTTGTCTTCCCCTGTTCCACTTCTTTGCCTTCTCCTGTTCCTCTACTTTGCCTTCTCCTGTTCCTATTTTTTGCCTTCTCCTGTTCCTCTTCTTTGCCTTCTCCTGTTCCTTTTCTATGCCTTCTTCTGTTCCTCTTCTTTGCCTACTCCTGTTCCTTTTCTTTTCCTTTTCCTGTTCCTTTTCTTTGCCTTCTCCTGTTCCTCTTCTTTGCCTTCTCCTGTTCCTCTTCATTGCCTTCTCCTGTTCCTCTTCTTTGCCTTCTCCTGTTCCTTTTCTTTGCCTTCTCCTGTTCCTCTTCTTTGCCTTCTACTGTTCCTTTTATTTGCGTTCTCCTCTTCCTCATCTATGCCTTCCCCTCTTCCTTTTCTGTGCCTTCTCCTGTTCCTTTTCTTTGCCTTCTCCTGTTCCTCGTCTTTGCCTTCTCCTGTTCCTCTTCATTGCCTTCTCCTGTTCCTCTTCTTTGCCTTCTCCTGTTCCTTTTCTTTGCCTTCTCCTGTTCCTCTTCCTTGCCTTCTCCCGTTACTTTTCTTTGCCTTCACCTGTTCCTCTTCTTTGCCTTCTCCTGTTCGTCTTCTTTGCATTTCTCAGGTTCCTCTTCTTTGCCTTCTCCTGTTCCTTTTCTTTGCCTTCTCCTGTTCCTCTTCTTGCCTTCTCCTGTTCCTCTTCCTTGCCTTCTCCTGTTCCTCTTCTTAGCCTTCTCCTCTTCCTCTTCGTTGCCTTCTCCTGTTCCTCTTCTTTGCCTTCTCCTGTTCCTCCTATTTTCCTTCTCCTGTTCCTCTTCTTTGCCTTCTCCTGTTCCAATTATTTGCCTTCTCCTGGTCCTTTTCTTTGCCTTTTCCTGTTCCTTTTCTTTGCCTTCATCCGCTCCTCTTCTTTGCCTTCTCCTGTTCCTCTTCTTTGCCTTCTCCTGTTCCTAATATTTGCCTTCTCCTGTTCCTCTTCTTTGCCTTCTACTGTTCCTCTTCTTTGCCTTCTCCTGTTCCTATTTTTTGCCTTCTCCTGTTCCTATTCTTTGCCTTCTCCTGTTCCTTTTCTATGCCTTCTTCTGTTCCTCTTCTTTGCCTACTCCTGTTCCTTTTCTTTGCCTTCTCCTGTTCCTTTTCTTTGCCTTCTCCTGTTCCTCTTATTTGCCTTCTCCTGTTCCTCTTCATTGCCTTCTCCTGTTCCTCTTCTTTCCCTTCTCCTGTTCCTTTTCTTTGCCTTCTCCTGTTCCTCTTCTTTGCCTTCTACTGTTCCTTTTATTTGCCTTCTCCTCTTCCTCATCTATGCCTTCCCCTCTTCCTTTTCTGTCGCTTCTCCTGTTCCTCTTCTTTGCCTTCTCCTGTTCCTTTTCATTGCCTTCTCCTGTTCCTCTTCCTTGCCTTCTCCTGTTACTTTTCTTTGCCTTCACCTGTTCCTCTTCTTTGCCTTCTCCTGTTCGTCTTCTTTGCATTTCTCAGGTTCCTCTTCTTTGCCCTCTCCTGTTCCTCTTCGTTGCCTTCTCCTGTTCCTGTTTTTTGCCTTCTCCTGTTCAACTTCTTTGCTTTATCCTGTTCCACTTCCTTGCCTTCTCCTGTTCCATTTCCTTGCCTTATCCTGTTCCTTTTCTTTGCCTTCTCCTGTTCATCTTTTTGCCTTCTCCTGTTCCTATTCTGTGCCTTCTCCTGTTCCTAGTCTTTGCCTTCTCCTGTTCCTCTTCCTTGCCTTCTCCTGTTCCTCTTCTCTGCCATCTCCGGTTCCTCTTCTTTGCCTTCTCCTGTTCCTCTTCTTTGTCTTCTCCTGTTCCTTTTCTTTGCCTTCTCCTGTTCCTCTTCCTTGCCTTCTCCTGTTCCTTTTCTTTGCCTTCTGTTCCTCTTCTTTGCCTTCTACTTTTACTTCTCTTTGCCTTCTCCTGTTCCTTTTTTTGCCTTGTCCTTTCCTCTTCTTTGCCTTCTCCTGTTCCTCATCTTTGCCTTCTCCTGTTTCTCTTCTTTGCCTTCTCCTGTTCAACTTCTTTGTCTTCTCCTGTTCCATTTCTTTGCCTTCTCCTGTTCCTTTTCTTAGCCTTCTCCTGTTCCTCTTTTTGTCTTCTCCTGTTCCTCTTCTTTGCCTTCTCCTGTTCCTATTCTTTGCCTTTTCCTGTTCCATTTATTTGCCTTCTCCTGTTCCTCTTCTTTGTCTTCTCCTGTTCCTCTACCTTGCCTTCTCCTGTTCCTCTCTTTGCGTTCTCCTGTTCCTCTTCTTTGCCTTCTCCTGTTCCTTTTCTTTGCCTTCTCCTGTTCCTCTTCCTTGCCTTCTCCTGTTCCTTTTCTTTGCCTTCTGTTCCTCTTCTTTGCCTTCTACTTTTCCTCTTCTTTGTCTTCTCCTGTTCCTCTTCCTTGCCTTCTCCTGTTCCTCTTCCTTGCCTTTTCCTGTTCCTCTTCTTTGCCTTCTCCTGTTCCTCTTCTTTGCCTTCTCCAGTTCCAATTATTTGCCTTCTCCTGTTCCTATTCTTTGCCTTCATCCGTTCCTCTTCTTTGCCTTCTCCTGTTCCTATTCTTTGCCTTCTCCTGTTCCTATTTTTTGCCTTCTCCTGTTCCTCCTCTTTGCATTCTCCTGTTCCTTTTCTATGCCTTCTTCTGTTCCTCTTCTTTGCCTTCTCCTGTTCCTTTTCATTGCCTTCTCCTGTTCCTCTTCCTTGCCTTCTCCTGTTACTTTTCTTTGCCTTCACCTGTTCCTCTTCTTTGCCTTCTCTTGTTCGTCTTCTTTGCATTTCTCAGGTTCCTCTTCTTTGCATTTTCCTGTTCCTTTTCTTTGCCTTCTCCTGTTCCTCTTCTTGCCTTCTCTTGTTCCTCTTCCTTGCCTTCTCCTGTTCCTCTTCTTAGCCTTCTCCTGTTCCTCTTCGTTGCCTTCTCCTGTTCCTCTTCTTTGCCCTCTCCTGTTCATCTTCGTTGCCTTCTCCTGTTCCTCTTTTTTGCCTTCTCCTGTTCAACTTCTTTGCTTTATCCTGTTCCTCTTCTTTGCCTTCTCCTGTTCCATTTCCTTGCCTTCTCCTGTTCCTTTTCTTTGCCTTCTCCTGTTCATCTTTTTGCCTTCTCCTGTTCCTATTCTTTGCCTTCTCCTGTTCCCAGTCTTTGCCTTCTCCTGTTCCTCTTCCTTGCCTTCTCCTGTTCCTCTTCTTTGCCATCTCCGGTTCCTCTTCTTTGCCTTCTCCTGTTCCTCTTCCTTGCCTTATCCTGTTCCTTTTCTTTGTCTTCTGTTCCTCTTCTTTGCCTTCTACTGTTCCTTTTCTTTGCCTTCTCCTGTTCCTTTTTTTGCCTTCTCCTGTTCCTCTTCTTTGCCTTCTCCTGTTCAACTTCTTTGTCTTCTCCTGTTCCATTTCTTTGCCTTCTCCTGTTCCTCTTCCTTGCCTTCTCCTGTTCCTCTTCTTTGCCTTCTCCTGTTCCTATTCTTTGCCTTTTCCTGTTCCTTTTATTAGCCTTCTCCTGTTCCTCTTCTTTGCCTTCTCCTGTTCCTCTACTTTGCCTTCTCCTGTTCCTCTCTTTGCCTTCTCCTGTTCCTCTTCTTTGCCTTCTCCTGTTCCTCTTCCTTGCCTTCTCCTGTTCCTCTTCTTTGCCTTTTCCTGTTCCTCTTCTTTGCCTTCTCCTGTTCCTCCTATTTTCCTTCTCCTGTTCCTCTTCTTTGCCTTCTCCTGTTACAATTATTTGCCTTCTCCTGTTCCTTTTCTTTGCCTTCTCCTGTTCCTTTTCTTTACCTTCATCCGTTCCTCTTCTTTGCCTTCTCCTGTTCCTCTTCTTTGCCTTCTCCTGTTCCTAATATTTGCCTTCTCCTGTTCCTCTTCTTTGCCTTCTACTGATCCTCTTCTTTGCCTTCTCCTGTTCCTATTTTTTGCCTTCTCCTGTTCCTCTTCTTTGCCTTCTCCTGTTCCTTTTCTATGCCTTCTTCTGTTCCTCTTCTTGCCTTCTCCTGTTCTTCTTCCTTGCCTTCTCCTGTTCCTCTTCTTAGCCTTCTCCTGTTCCTCTTCGTTGCCTTCTCCTGTTCCTCTTCTTTGCCCTCTCCTGTTCATCTTCGTTGCCTTCTCCTGTTCCTCTTTTTTGCCTTCTCCTGTTCAACTTCTTTGCTTTATCCTGTTCCTCTTCTTTGCCTTCTCCTGTTCCATTTCCTTGCCTTCTCCTGTTCCTTTTCTTTGCCTTCTCCTGTTCATCTTTTTGCCTTCTCCTGTTCCTATTCTTTGCCTTCTCCTGTTCCTAGTCTTTGCCTTCTCCTGTTCCTCTTCCTTGCCTTCTCCTGTTCCCCTTCTTTGCCATCTCCGGTTCCTCTTCTTTGCTTTCTCCTGTTCCTCTTCCTTGCCTTATCCTGTTCCTTTTCTTTGCCTTCTCCTGTTCCTAATATTTGCCTTCTCCTGTTCCTCTTCTTTGCCTTCTACTGTTCCTCTTCTGCGCCTTCTCCTGTTCCTTTTCTATGCCTTCTTCTGTTCCTCTTCTTTGCCTAATCCTGTTCCTTTTCTTTGCCTTCTCCTGTTCCTTTTCTTTGCCTTCTCCTGTTCCTCTTATTTGCCTTCTCCTGTTCCTCTTCATTGCCTTCTCCTGTTCCTATTCTTTGCCTTCCCCTGTTCCACTTCTTTGCCTTTCTCCTGTTCCTCTACTTTGCCTTCTCCTGTTCCTTTTTTTTGCCTTCTCCTGTTCCTCTTCTTTGCCTTCTCCTGTTCCTTTTCTATGCCTTCTTCTGTTCCTCTTCTTTGCCTACTCCTGTTCCTTTTCTTTTCCTTTTCCTGTTCCTTTTCTTTGCCTTCTCCTGTTCCTCTTCTTTGCCTTCTCCTGTTCCTCTTCATTGCCTTCTCCTGTTCCTCTTCTTTGCCTTCTCCTGTTCCTTTTCTTTGCCTTCTCCTGTTCCTCTTCTTTGCCTTCTACTGTTCCTTTTATTTGCCTTCTCCTCTTCCTCATCTATGCCTTCCCCTCTTCCTTTTCTGTGCCTTCTCCTGTTCCTTTTCTTTGCCTTCTCCTGTTCCTCTTCTTTGCCTTCTCCTGTTCCTCTTCATTGCCTTCTCCTGTTCCTCTTCTTTGCCTTCTCCTGTTCCTTTTCTTTGCCTTCTCCTGTTCCTCTTCTTGCCTTCTCCTGTTCCTCTTCCTTGCCTTCTCCTGTTTCTCTTCTTAGCCTTCTCCTGTTCCTCTTCGTTGCCTTCTCCTGTTCCTCTTCTTTGACCTCTCCTGTTCCTCTTCGTTGCCTTCTCCTGTTCCTCTTCTTTGCCTTCTCCTGTTCAACTTCTTTGCTTTATCCTGTTCCTCTTCTTTGCCTTCTCCTGTTCCTTTTCCTTGCCTTCTCCTGTTCCTTTTCTTTGCCTTCTCCTGTTCATCTTTTTGCCTTCTCCTGTTCCTATTCTTTGCCTTCTCCTGTTCCTAGTCTTTGCCTTCTCCTGTTCCTCTTCCTTGCCTTCTCCTGTTCCTCTTCTTTGCCATCTCCGTTTCCTCTTCTTTGCCTTCTCCTGTTCCTTTTCTTTGCCTTCTCCTGTTCCTTTTCTTTGCCTTCATCCGTTCCTCTTCTTTGCCTTCTCCTGTTCCTCTTCTTTGCCTTCTCCTGTTCCTAATATTTGCCTTCTCCTGTTCCTCTTCTTTGCCTTCTACTGTTCCTCTTCTTTGCCTTCTCCTGTTCCTATTTTTTGCCTTCTCCTGTTCCTCTTCTTTGCCTTCTCCTGTTCCTTTTCTATGTCTTCTTCTGTTCCTCTTCTTTGCCTACACCTGTTCCTTTTCTTTTCCTTTTCCTGTTCCTTTTCTTTGCCTTCTCCTGCTCCTCTTCTTTGCCTTCTCCTGTTCCTCTTCTTTGCCTTCTCCTGTTCCTCTTTTTTGCCTTCTCCTGTTCAACTTCTTTGCTTTATCCTGTTCCTCTTCTTTGCCTTCTCCTGTTCATCTTTTTGCCTTCTCCTGTTCCTATTCTTTGCCTTCTCCTGTTCCTAGTCTTTGCCTTCTCCTGTTCCTCTTCTTTGCCTTCTCCTGTTCCTCCTATTTTCCTTCTCCTGTTCCTCTTCTTTGCCTTCTCCTGTTCCAATTATTTGCCTTCTCCTGTTCCTTTTCTTTGCCTTCTCCTGTTCCTTTTCTTTGCCTTCATCCGTTCCTCTTCTTTGCCTTCTCCTGTTCCTCTTCTTTGCCTTCTCCTGTTCCTAATATTTGCCTTCTCCTGTTCCTCTTCTTTGCCTTCTACTGTTCCTCTTTTTTGCCTTCTCCTGTTCCTATTTTTTGCCTTCTCCTGTTCCTCTTATGTGCCTTCTCCTGTTCCTTTTCTATGCCTTCTTCTGTTCCTATTCTTTGCCTACTCCTGTTCCTTTTCTTTGCCTTCTCCTGTTCCTTTTCTTTGCCTTCTCCTCTTCCTCTTATTTGCCTTCTCCTGCTCCTCTTCATTGCCTTCTCCTGTTCCTATTCTTTGTCTTCCCCTGTTCCACTTCTTTGCCTTCTCCTGTTCCTCTACTTTGCCTTCTCCTGTTCCTATTTTTTGCCTTCTCCTGTTCCTCTTCTTTGCCTTCTCCTGTTCCTTTTCTATGCCTTCTTCTGTTCCTCTTCTTTGCCTACTCCTGTTCCTTTTCTTTTCCTTTTCCTGTTCCTTTTCTTTGCCTTCTCCTGTTCCTCTTCTTTGCCTTCTCCTGTTCCTCTTCATTGCCTTCTCCTGTTCCTCTTCTTTGCCTACTCCTGTTCCTTTTCTTTGCCTTCTCCTGTTCCTTTTCTTTGCCTTCTCCTCTTCCTCTTATTTGCCTTCTCCTGCTCCTCTTCATTGCCTTCTCCTGTTCCTATTCTTTGTCTTCCCCTGTTCCACTTCTTTGCCTTCTCCTGTTCCTCTACTTTGCCTTCTCCTGTTCCTATTTTTTGCCTTCTCCTGTTCCTCTTCATTGCCTTCTCCTGTTCCTCTTCTTTGCCTTCTCCTGTTCGTCTTCTTTGCATTTCTCAGGTTCCTCTTCTTTGCCTTCTCCTGTTCCTTTTCTTTGCCTTCTCCTGTTCCTCTTCTTGCCTTCTCCTGTTCCTCTTCCTTGCCTTCTCCTGTTCCTCTTCTTAGCCTTCTCCTCTTCCTCTTCGTTGCCTTCTCCTGTTCCTCTTCTTTGCCTTCTCCTGTTCCTCCTATTTTCCTTCTCCTGTTCCTCTTCTTTGCCTTCTCCTGTTCCAATTATTTGCCTTCTCCTGTTCCTTTTCTTTGCCTTTTCCTGTTCCTTTTCTTTGCCTTCATCCGCTCCTCTTCTTTGCCTTCTCCTGTTCCTCTTCTTTGCCTTCTCCTGTTCCTAATATTTGCCTTCTCCTGTTCCTCTTCTTTGCCTTCTACTGTTCCTCTTCTTTGCCTTCTCCTGTTCCTATTTTTTGCCTTCTCCTGTTCCTATTCTTTGCCTTCTCCTGTTCCTTTTCTATGCCTTCTTCTGTTCCTCTTCTTTGCCTACTCCTGTTCCTTTTCTTTGCCTTCTCCTGTTCCTTTTCTTTGCCTTCTCCTGTTCCTCTTATTTGCCTTCTCCTGTTCCTCTTCATTGCCTTCTCCTGTTCCTCTTCTTTCCCTTCTCCTGTTCCTTTTCTTTGCCTTCTCCTGTTCCACTTCTTTGCCTTCTACTGTTCCTTTTATTTGCCTTCTCCTCTTCCTCATCTATGCCTTCCCCTCTTCCTTTTCTGTCCCTTCTCCTGTTCCTCTTCTTTGCCTTCTCCTGTTCCTTTTCATTGCCTTCTCCTGTTCCTCTTCCTTGCCTTCTCCTGTTACTTTTCTTTGCCTTCACCTGTTCCTCTTCTTTGCCTTCTCCTGTTCGTCTTCTTTGCATTTCTCAGGTTCCTCTTCTTTGCCCTCTCCTGTTCCTCTTCGTTGCCTTCTCCTGTTCCTGTTTTTTGCCTTCTCCTGTTCAACTTCTTTGCTTTATCCTGTTCCACTTCCTTGCCTTCTCCTGTTCCATTTCCTTGCCTTCTCCTGTTCCTTTTCTTTGCCTTCTCCTGTTCATCTTTTTGCCTTCTCCTGTTCCTATTCTGTGCCTTCTCCTGTTCCTACTCTGTGCCTTCTCCTGTTCCTAGTCTTTGCCTTCTCCTGTTCCTCTTCCTTGCCTTCTCCTGTTCCTCTTCTCTGCCATCTCCGGTTCCTCTTCTTTGCCTTCTCCTGTTCCTCTTCTTTGTCTTCTCCTGTTCCTTTTCTTTGCCTTCTCCTGTTCCTCTTCCTTGCCTTCTCCTGTTCCTTTTCTTTGCCTTCTGTTCCTCTTCTTTGCCTTCTACTTTTCCTTTTCTTTGCCTTCTCCTGTTCCTCATCTTTGCCTTCTCCTGTTCCTCTTCTTTGCCTTCTCCTGTTCAACTTCTTTGTCTTCTCCTGTTCCATTTCTTTGCCTTCTCCTGTTCCTTTTCTTAGCCTTCTCCTGTTCCTCTTTTTGTCTTCTCCTGTTCCTCTTCTTTGCCTTCTCCTGTTCCTATTCTTTGCATTTTCCTGTTCCTTTTATTTGCCTTCTCCTGTTCCTCTTCTTTGTCTTCTCCTGTTCCTCTACTTTGCCTTCTCCTGTTCCTCTCTTTGCCTTCTCCTGTTCCTCTTCTTTGCCTTCTCCTGTTCCTTTTCTTTGCCTTCTCCTGTTCCTCTTCCTTGCCTTCTCCTGTTCCTTTTCTTTGCCTTCTGTTCCTCTTCTTTGCCTTCTACTTTTCCTCTTCTTTGTCTTCTCCTGTTCCTCTTCCTTGCCTTCTCCTGTTCCTCTTCCTTGCCTTTTCCTGTTCCTCTTCTTTGCCTTCTCCTGTTCCTCTTCTTTGCCTTCTCCAGTTCCAATTATTTGCCTTCTCCTGTTCCTTTTTTTGCCTCCTCCTGTTCCTTTTCTTTGCCTTCATCCGTTCCTCTTCTTTGCCTTCTCCTGTTCCTATTCTTTGCCTTCTCCTGTTCCTATTTTTTGCCTTCTCCTGTTCCTCCTCTTTGCATTCTCCTGTTCCTTTTCTATGCCTTCTTCTGTTCCTCTTCTTTGCCTTCTCCTGTTCCTTTTCATTGCCTTCTCCTGTTCCTCTTCCTTGCCTTCTCCTGTTACTTTTCTTTGCCTTCACCTGTTCCTCTTCTTTGCCTTCTCTTGTTCGTCTTCTTTGCATTTCTCAGGTTCCTCTTCTTTGCATTTTCCTGTTCCTTTTCTTTGCCTTCTCCTGTTCCTCTTCTTGCCTTCTCTTGTTCCTCTTCCTTGCCTTCTCCTGTTCCTCTTCTTAGCCTTCTCCTGTTCCTCTTCGTTGCCTTCTCCTGTTCCTCTTCTTTGCCCTCTCCTGTTCATCTTCGTTGCCTTCTCCTGTTCCTCTTTTTTGCCTTCTCCTGTTCAACTTCTTTGCTTTATCCTGTTCCTCTTCTTTGCCTTCTCCTGTTCCATTTCCTTGCCTTCTCCTGTTCCTTTTCTTTGCCTTCTCCTGTTCATCTTTTTGCCTTCTCCTGTTCCTATTCTTTGCCTTCTCCTGTTCCCAGTCTTTGCCTTCTCCTGTTCCTCTTCCTTGCCTTCTCCTGTTCCTCTTCTTTGCCATCTCCGGTTCCTCTTCTTTGCCTTCTCCTGTTCCTCTTCCTTGCCTTATCCTGTTCCTTTTCTTTGTCTTCTGTTCCTCTTCTTTGCCTTCTACTGTTCCTCTTCTTTGCCTTCTCCTGTTCCTTTTTTTGCCTTCTCCTGTTCCTCTTCTTTGCCTTCTCCTGTTCAACTTCTTTGTCTTCTCCTGTTCCATTTCTTTGCCTTCTCCTGTTCCTCTTCCTTGCCTTCTCCTGTTCCTCTTCTTTGCCTTCTCCTGTTCCTATTCTTTGCCTTTTCCTGTTCCTTTTATTAGCCTTCTCCTGTTCCTCTTCTTTGCCTTCTCCTGTTCCTCTACTTTGCCTTCTCCTGTTCCTCTCTTTGCCTTCTCCTGTTCCTCTTCTTTGCCTTCTCCTGTTCCTCTTCCTTGCCTTCTCCTGTTCCTCTTCTTTGCCTTTTCCTGTTCCTCTTCTTTGCCTTCTCCTGTTCCTCCTATTTTCCTTCTCCTGTTCCTCTTCTTTGCCTTCTCCTGTTACAATTATTTGCCTTCTCCTGTTCCTTTTCTTTGCCTTCTCCTGTTCCTTTTCTTTGCCTTCATCCGTTCCTCTTCTTTGCCTTCTCCTGTTCCTCTTCTTTGCCTTCTCCTGTTCCTAATATTTGCCTTCTCCTGTTCCTCTTCTTTGCCTTCTACTGATCCTCTTCTTTGCCTTCTCCTGTTCCTATTTTTTGCCTTCTCCTGTTCCTCTTCTTTGCCTTCTCCTGTTCCTTTTCTATGCCTTCTTCTGTTCCTCTTCTTGCCTTCTCCTGTTCTTCTTCCTTGCCTTCTCCTGTTCCTCTTCTTAGTCTTCTCCTGTTCCTCTTCGTTGCCTTCTCCTCTTCCTCTTCTTTGCCCTCTCCTGTTCATCTTCGTTGCCTTCTCCTGTTCCTCTTTTTTGCCTTCTCCTGTTCAACTTCTTTGCTTTATCCTGTTCCTCTTCTTTGCCTTCTCCTGTTCCATTTCCTTGCCTTCTCCTGTTCCTTTTCTTTGCCTTCTCCTGTTCATCTTTTTGCCTTCTCCTGTTCCTATTCTTTGCCTTCTCCTGTTCCTAGTCTTTGCCTTCTCCTGTTCCTCTTCCTTGCCTTCTCCTGTTCCCCTTCTTTGCCATCTCCGGTTCCTCTTCTTTGCCTTCTCCTGTTCCTCTTCCTTGCCTTATCCTGTTCCTTTTCTTTGCCTTCTGTTCCTCTTCTTTGCATTCTACTGTTCCTTTTCTTTGCCTTCACATGTTCCTTTTTTGGCCATCTCCTTTCCTCTTCTTTGCCTTCTCCTGTTCCTATTCTTTGCCTTCTCCTGTTCCACTTCTTTGACTTATCCTGTTCCTCTTTATTGCCTTCTCCTGTTCCTCTTCTTTGCCTTCTCCTGTTCAACTTCTTTGTCTTCTCCTGTTCCATTTCTTTGCCTTCTCCTATTCCTCTTCCTTGCCTTCTCCTGTTCCTTTTCTTAGCCTTCTCCTGTTCCTCTTTTTGTCTTCTCCTGTTCCTCTTCTTTGCCTTCTCCTGTTCCTATTCTTTGCCTTTTCCTGTTCCTTTTCTTTGCCTTCTCCTGTTCCTCTACTTTGCCTTCTCCTGTTCCTCTACTTTGCCTTCTCCTGTTCCTCACTTTGCCTTCTCCTGTTCCTCTTCTTTGCCTTCTCTTGTTCCTCTTACTTGCCTTCTCCTGTTCCTCTTCCTTGCCTTCTCCTGTTCCTCTTCTTTCCCTTCTCCTGTTCCTCCTATTTTCCTTCTCCTGTTCCTCTTCTTTGCCTTCTCCTGTTCCAATTATTTGCCTTCTCCTGTTCCAATTATTTGCCTTCTCCTGTTCCTTTTCTTTGCCTTCATCCGTTCCTCTTCTTTGCCTTCTCCTGTTCCTCTTCTTTGCCTTCTCCTGTTCCTAATATTTGCCTTCTCCTGTTCCTCTTCTTTGCCTTCTACTGTTCCTCTTCTTTGCCTTCTCCTGTACCTATTTTTTGCCTTCTCCTGTTCCTCTTCACTGCCTTCTCCTGTTCCTTTTCTATGCCTTCTTCGTTTCCTCTTCTTTGCCTACTCCTGTTCCTTTTCTTTTCCTTTTCCTGTTCCTTTTCTTTGCCTTCTCCTGTTCCTCTTCTTTGCCTTCTCCTGTTCCTCTTCATTGCCTTCTCCTGTTCCTCTTCTTTGCCTTCTCCTGTTCCTTTTCTTTGCCTTCTCCTGTTCCCCTTCTTTGCCTTCTACTGTTCCTTTTATTTGCCTTCTCCTCTTCCTCATCTATGCCTTCCCCTCTTCCTTTTCTGTGCTTTATCCTGTTCCTCTTTTTTGCCTTCTCCTGTTCCTTTTCATTGCCTTCTCCTGTTCCTCTTCCTTGCCTTCTCCTGTTACTTTTCTTTGCCTTCACCTGTTACTCTTCTTTGCCTTCTCCTGTTCGTCTTCTTTGCATTTCTCAGGTTCCTCTTCTTTGCCTTCTCATGTTCCTTTTCTTTGCCTTCTCCTGTTCCTCTTCTTGCCTTCTCCTGTTCCTCTTCGTTGCCTTCTCCTGTTCCTCTTCTTAGCCTTCTCCTGTTCCTCTTCGTTGCCTTCTCCTGTTCCTCTTCTTTGCCCTCTCCTGTTCCTCTTCGTTGCCTTCTCCTGTCCCTCTTTTTTGCCTTCTCCTGTTCAACTTCTTTGCTTTATCCTGTTCCTCTTCTTTGCCTTCTCCTGTTCATCTTTTTGCCTTCTCCTGTTCCTATTCTTTGCCTTCTCCTGTTCCTAGTCTTTGCCTTCTCCTGTTCCTCTTCCTTGCCTTCTCCTGTTCCTCTTCTTTGCCATCTCCGGTTCCTCTTCTTTGCCTTCTCCTGTTCCTCTTCTTTGCCTTCTGCTGTTCCTTTTCTTTGCCTTCTCCTGTTCCTCTTCCATGCCTTATCCTGTTCCTTTTCTTTGCCTTCTGTTCCTCTTCTTTGCATTCTCCTGTTCCTTTTCTTTGCCTTCTCCTGTTCCTTCTTTGCCTTCTCCTGTTCCTATTCTTTGCCTTCTCCTGTTCCTCTTCTTTGCCTTATCTTGTTCCTCTTCTTTGCCTCCTCCTGTTCCTCTTCTTTCCCTTCTCCTGTTCAACTTCTTTGTCTTCTCCTGTTCCATTTCTTTGCCTTCTCCTGTTCCTCTTCCTTGCCTTCTCCTGTTCCTTTTCTTAGCCTTCTCCTGTTCCTCTTTTTGTCTTCTCCTGTTCCTCTTCTTTGCCTTCTCCTGTTCCTATTCTTTGCCTTTTCCTGTTCCTCTACTTTGCCTTCTCCTGTTCCTCTCTTTGCCTTCTCCTGTTCCTCTTCCTTGCCTTCTCCTGTTCCTCTTCCTTGCCTTCTCCTGTTCCTCTTCTTTGCCTTCTCCTGTTCCTCCTATTTTCCTTCTCGTGTTCCTCTTCTTTGCCTTCTCCTGTTCCAATTATTTGCCTTCTCCTGTTCCTTTTCTTTGCCTTCTCCTGTTCCTTTTCTTTGCCTTCTCATGTTCCTTTCCTTTGCCTTCTCCTGTTCCTCTTCTTCCCTTCTCCTGTTCCTCTTCTTTGCCCTCTCCTGTTCCTCTTCGTTGCCTTCTCCTGTTCCTCTTTTTTGCCTTCTCCTATTCAACTTCTTTGCTTTATCCTGTTCCTCTTCTTTGCCTTCTCCTGTTCATCTTTTTGCCTTCTCCTGTTCCTATTATTTGGCTTCTCCTGTTCCTAGTCTTTGCCTTCTCCTGTTCCTCATCCTTGCCTTCTCCTGTTCCTCTTCTTTGCGATCTCCGGTTACTCTTCTTTGCCTTCTCCTGTTCCTCTTCTTTGCCTTCTGCTGTTCCTCTTCTTTGCCTTCTCCTGTTCCATTTCCTTGCCTTCTCCTGTTCCTTTTCTTTGCCTTCTCCTGTTCATCTTTTTGCCTTCTCCTGTTCCTATTCTTTGCCTTCTCCTGTTCCCAGTCTTTGCCTTCTCCTGTTCCTCTTCCTTGCCTTCTCCTGTTCCTCTTCTTTGCCATCTCCGGTTCCTCTTCTTTGCCTTCTCCTGTTCCTCTTCCTTGCCTTATCCTGTTCCTTTTCTTTGTCTTCTGTTCCTCTTCTTTGCCTTCTACTGTTCCTCTTCTTTGCCTTCTCCTGTTCCTTTTTTTGCCTTCTCCTGTTCCTCTTCTTTGCCTTCTCCTGTTCAACTTCTTTGTCTTCTCCTGTTCCATTTCTTTGCCTTCTCCTGTTCCTCTTCCTTGCCTTCTCCTGTTCCTCTTCTTTGCCTTCTCCTGTTCCTATTCTTTGCCTTTTCCTGTTCCTTTTATTAGCCTTCTCCTGTTCCTCTTCTTTGCCTTCTCCTGTTCCTCTACTTTGCCTTCTCCTGTTCCTCTCTTTGCCTTCTCCTGTTCCTCTTCTTTGCCTTCTCCTGTTCCTCTTCCTTGCCTTCTCCTGTTCCTCTTCTTTGCCTTTTCCTGTTCCTCTTCTTTGCCTTCTCCTGTTCCTCCTATTTTCCTTCTCCTGTTCCTCTTCTTTGCCTTCTCCTGTTACAATTATTTGCCTTCTCCTGTTCCTTTTCTTTGCCTTCTCCTGTTCCTTTTATTTGCCTTCATCCGTTCCTCTTCTTTGCCTTCTCCTGTTCCTCTTCTTTGCCTTCTCCTGTTCCCTATATTTGCCTTCTCCTGTTCCTCTTCTTTGCCTTCTACTGATCCTCTTCTTTGCCTTCTCCTGTTCCTATCTTTTGCCTTCTCCTGTTCCTCTTCTTTGCCTTCTCCTGTTCCTTTTCTATGCCTTCTTCTGTTCCTCTTCTTGCCTTCTCCTGTTCTTCTTCCTTGCCTTCTCCTGTTCCTCTTCTTAGCCTTCTCCTGTTCCTCTTCGTTGCCTTCTCCTGTTCCTCTTCTTTGCCCTCTCCTGTTCATCTTCGTTGCCTTCTCCTGTTCCTCTTTTTTGCCTTCTCCTGTTCAACTTCTTTGCTTTATCCTGTTCCTCTTCTTTGCCTTCTCCTGTTCCATTTCCTTGCCTTCTCCTGTTCCTTTTCTTTGCCTTCTCCTGTTCATCTTTTTGCCTTCTCCTGTTCCTATTCTTTGCCTTCTCCTGTTCCTAGTCTTTGCCTTCTCCTGTTCCCCTTCCTTGCCTTCTCCTGTTCCCCTTCTTTGCCATCTCCTGTTCCTCTTCCTTGCCTTATCCTGTTCCTTTTCTTTGCCTTCTGTTCCTCTTCTTTGCATTCTACTGTTCCTTTTCTTTGCCTTCACATGTTCCTTTTTTGGCCATCTCCTTTCCTCTTCTTTGCCTTCTCCTGTTCCTATTCTTTGCCTTCTCCTGTTCCACTTCTTTGACTTATCCTGTTCCTCTTTATTGCCTTCTCCTGTTCCTCTTCTTTGCCTTCTCCTGTTCAACTTCTTTGTCTTCTCCTGTTCCATTTCTTTGCCTTCTCCTATTCCTCTTCCTTGCCTTCTCCTGTTCCTTTTCTTAGCCTTCTCCTGTTCCTCTTTTTGTCTTCTCCTGTTCCTCTTCTTTGCCTTCTCCTGTTCCTATTCTTTGCCTTTTCCTGTTCCTTTTCTTTGCCTTCTCCTGTTCCTCTACTTTGCCTTCTCCTGTTCCTCTACTTTGCCTTCTCCTGTTCCTCACTTTGCCTTCTCCTGTTCCTCTTCTTTGCCTTCTCTTGTTCCTCTTACTTGCCTTCTCCTGTTCCTCTTCCTTGCCTTCTCCTGTTCCTCTTCTTTGCCTTCTCCTGTTCCTCCTATTTTCCTTCTCCTGTTCCTCTTCTTTGCCTTCTCCTGTTCCAATTATTTGCCTTCTCCTGTTCCAATTATTTGCCTTCTCCTGTTCCTTTTCTTTGCCTTCATCCGTTCCTCTTCTTTGCCTTCTCCTGTTCCTCTTCTTTGCCTTCTCCTGTTCCTAATATTTGCCTTCTCCTGTTCCTCTTCTTTGCCTTCTACTGTTCCTCTTCTTTGCCTTCTCCTGTACCTATTTTTTGCCTTCTCCTGTTCCTCTTCTCTGCCTTCTCCTGTTCCTTTTCTATGCCTTCTTCGTTTCCTCTTCTTTGCCTACTCCTGTTCCTTTTCTTTTCCTTTTCCTGTTCCTTTTCTTTGCCTTCTCCTGTTCCTCTTCTTTGCCTTCTCCTGTTCCTCTTCATTGCCTTCTCCTGTTCCTCTTCTTTGCCTTCTCCTGTTCCTTTTCTTTGCCTTCTCCAGTTCCCCTTCTTTGCCTTCTACTGTTCCTTTTATTTGCCTTCTCCTCTTCCTCATCTATGCCTTCCCCTCTTCCTTTTCTGTGCTTTCTCCTGTTCCTCTTTTTTGCCTTCTCCTGTTCCTTTTCATTGCCTTCTCCTGTTCCTCTTCCTTGCCTTCTCCTGTTACTTTTCTTTGCCTTCACCTGTTACTCTTCTTTGCCTTCTCCTGTTCGTCTTCTTTGCATTTCTCAGGTTCCTCTTCTTTGCCTTCTCATGTTCCTTTTCTTTGCCTTCTCCTGTTCCTCTTCTTGCCTTCTCCTGTTCCTCTTCGTTGCCTTCTCCTGTTCCTCTTCTTAGCCTTCTCCTGTTCCTCTTCGTTGCCTTCTCCTGTTCCTCTTCTTTGCCCTCTCCTGTTCCTCTTCGTTGCCTTCTCCTGTTCCTCTTTTTTGCCTTCTCCTGTTCAACTTCTTTGCTTTATCCTGTTCCTCTTCTTTGCCTTCTCCTGTTCATCTTTTTGCCTTCTCCTGTTCCTATTCTTTGCCTTCTCCTGTTCCTAGTCTTTGCCTTCTCCTGTTCCTCTTCCTTGCCTTCTCCTGTTCCTCTTCTTTGCCATCTCCGGTTCCTCTTCTTTGCCTTCTCCTGTTCCTCTTCTTTGCCTTCTGCTGTTCCTTTTCTTTGCCTTCTCCTGTTCCTCTTCCATGCCTTATCCTGTTCCTTTTCTTTGCCTTCTGTTCCTCTTCTTTGCATTCTCCTGTTCCTTTTCTTTGCCTTCTCCTGTTCCTTTTTTGTCTTCTCCTGTTCCTTTTTTTGCCTTCTCCTTTCCTCTTCCTTGCCTTCTCCTGTTCCTTTTCTTAGCCTTCTCCTGTTCCTCTTTTTGTCTTCTCCTGTTCCTCTTCTTTGCCTTCTCCTGTTCCTATTCTTTGCCTTTTCCTGTTCCTCTACTTTGCCTTCTCCTGTTCCTCTCTTTGCCTTCTCCTGTTCCTCTTCCTTGCCTTCTCCTGTTCCTCTTCCTTGCCTTCTCCTGTTCCTCTTCTTTGCCTTCTCCTGTTCCTCCTATTTTCCTTCTCGTGTTCCTCTTCTTTGCCTTCTCCTGTTCCAATTATTTGCCTTCTCCTGTTCCTTTTCTTTGCCTTCTCCTGTTCCTTTTCTTTGCCTTCTCATGTTCCTTTCCTTTGCCTTCTCCTGTTCCTCTTCTTCCCTTCTCCTGTTCCTCTTCTTTGCCCTCTCCTGTTCCTCTTCGTTGCCTTCTCCTGTTCCTCTTTTTTGCCTTCTCCTATTCAACTTCTTTGCTTTATCCTGTTCCTCTTCTTTGCCTTCTCCTGTTCATCTTTTTGCCTTCTCCTGTTCCTATTATTTGGCTTCTCCTGTTCCTAGTCTTTGCCTTCTCCTGTTCCTCATCCTTGCCTTCTCCTGTTCCTCTTCTTTGCGATCTCCGGTTCCTCTTCTTTGCCTTCTCCTGTTCCTCTTCTTTGCCTTCTGCTGTTCCTCTTCTTTGCCTTCTCCTGTTCCTCTTCCATGCCTTATCCTGTTCCTTTTCTTTGCCTTCTGTTCCTCTTCTTTGCATTCTTCTGTTCCTTTTCTTTGCCTTCTCCTGTTCCTTTTTTGCCTTCTCCTGTTCCTTTTTTTTGCCTTCTCCTTTCCTCTTCTTTGCCTTCTCCTGTTCCTATTCTTTGCCTTCTCCTGTTCCACTTCTTTGCCTTATCCTGTTCCTCTTTTTGTCTTCTCCTGTTCCTCTTTTTGGCTTCTCCTGTTCCTATTCTTTGCCTTTTCCTGTTCCTTTTCTTTGCCTTCTCCTGTTCCTCTTCTTTGCCTTCTCCTATTCCTCTACTTTGCCTTCTCCTGTTCCTCTCTTTGCCTTCTCCTGTTCCTCTTCCTTGCCTTCTCCTGTTCCTCTTCCTTGCCTTCTCCTGTTCCTCTTCTTTGCCTTCTCCTGTTCCTCCTATTTTCCTTCTCCTGTTCCTCTTTTTGCCTTCTCCTGTTACAATTATTTGCCTTCTCCTGTTCCTTTTCTTTGCCTTCATCCATTCCTCTTCTATGCCTTCTCCTGTTCCTCATCTTTGCCTTCTCCTGTTCCTAATATTTGCCTTCTCCTGTTCCTCTTCTATGCCTTCTCCTGTTCCTTTTCTATGCCTTCTTCTGTTCCTCTTCTTTGCCTAATCCTGTTCCTTTTCTTTGCCTTCTCCTGTTCCTTTTCTTTGCCTTCTCCTGTTCCTCTTATTTGCCTTCTCCTGTTCCTCTTCATTGCCTTCTCCTGTTCCTATTCTTTGCCTTCCCCTGTTCCACTTCTTTGCCTTTCTCCTGTTCCTCTACTTTGCCTTCTCCTGTTCCTTTTTTTTGCCTTCTCCTGTTCCTCTTCTTTGCCTTCTCCTGTTCCTTTTCTATGCCTTCTTCTGTTCCTCTTCTTTGCCTACTCCTGTTCCTTTTCTTTTCCTTTTCCTGTTCCTTTTCTTTGCCTTCTCCTGTTCCTCTTCTTTGCCTTCTCCTGTTCCTCTTCATTGCCTTCTCCTGTTCCTCTTCTTTGCCTTCTCCTGTTCCTTTTCTTTGCCTTCTCCTGTTCCTCTTCTTTGCCTTCTACTGTTCCTTTTATTTGCCTTCTCCTCTTCCTCATCTATGCCTTCCCCTCTTCCTTTTCTGTGCCTTCTCCTGTTCCTTTTCTTTGCCTTCTCCTGTTCCTCTTCTTTGCCTTCTCCTGTTCCTCTTCATTGCCTTCTCCTGTTCCTCTTCTTTGCCTTCTCCTGTTCCTTTTCTTTGCCTTCTCCTGTTCCTCTTCTTGCCTTCTCCTGTTCCTCTTCCTTGCCTTCTCCTGTTTCTCTTCTTAGCCTTCTCCTGTTCCTCTTCGTTGCCTTCTCCTGTTCCTCTTCTTTGCCCTCTCCTGTTCCTCTTCGTTGCCTTCTCCTGTTCCACTATTTTGCCTTCTCCTGTTCAACGTCTTTGCTTTATCCTGTTCCTCTTCTTTGCCTTCTCCTGTTCCTTTTCCTTGCCTTCTCCTGTTCCTTTTCTTTGCCTTCTCCTGTTCATCTTTTTGCCTTCTCCTGTTCCTATTCTTTGCCTTCTCCTGTTCCTAGTCTTTGCCTTCTCCTGTTCCTCTTCCTTGCCTTCTCCTGTTCCTCTTCTTGGCCATCTCCGTTTCCTCTTCTTTGCCTTCTCCTGTTCCTCTTTTTGCCTTCTCCTGTTCCTTTTCTTTGCCTTCTCCTGTTCCTTTTCTTTGCCTTCATCCGTTCCTCTTCTTTGCCTTCTCCTGTTCCTCTTCTTTGCCTTCTCCTGTTCCTAATATTTGCCTTCTCCTGTTCCTCTTCTTTGCCTTCTACTGTTCCTCTTCTTTGCCTTCTCCTGTTCCTATGTTTTGCCTTCTCCTGTTCCTCTTCTTTGCCTTCTCCTGTTCCTTTTCTATGTCTTCTTCTGTTCCTCTTCTTTGCCTACACCTGTTCCTTTTCTTTTCCTTTTCCTGTTCCTTTTCTTTGCCTTCTCCTGCTCCTCTTCTTTGCCTTCTCCTGTTCCTCTTCATTGCCTTCTCCTGTTCCTCTTCTTTGCCTTCTCCTGTTCCTTTTCTTTGCCTTCTCCTGTTCCTCTTCTTTGCCTTCTACTGCTCCTTTTATTTGCCTTCTCCTCTTCCTCATCTATGCCTTCCCCTCTTCCTTTTCTGTGCTTTCTCCTGTTCCTCTTCTTTGCCTTCTCCTGTTCCTTTTCATTGCCTTCTCCTGTTCCTCTTCCTTGCCTTCTCCTGTTACTTTTCTTTGCCTTCACCTGTTCCTCTTCTTTGCCTTCTCCTGTTCATCTTTTTGCCTTCTCCTGTTCCTATTCTTTGCCTTCTCCTGTTCCTAGTCTTTGCCTTCTCCTGTTCCTCTTCTTTGCCTTCTCCTGTTCCTCCTATTTTCCTTCTCCTGTTCCTCTTCTTTGCCTTCTCCTGTTCCAATTATTTGCCTTCTCCTGTTCCTTTTCTTTGCCTTCTCCTGTTCCTTTTCTTTGCCTTCATCCGTTCCTCTTCTTTGCCTTCTCCTGTTCCTCTTCTTTGCCTTCTCCTGTTCCTAATATTTGCCTTCTCCTGTTCCTCTTCTTTGCCTTCTACTGTTCCTCTTTTTTGCCTTCTCCTGTTCCTATTTTTTGCCTTCTCTTGTTCCTCTTATGTGCCTTCTCCTGTTCCTTTTCTATGCCTTCTTCTGTTCCTATTCTTTCCCTACTCCTGTTCCTTTTCTTTGCCTTCTCCTGTTCCTTTTCTTTGCCTTCTCCTCTTCCTCTTATTTGCCTTCTCCTGCTCCTCTTCATTGCCTTCTCCTGTTCCTATTCTTTGTCTTCCCCTGTTCCACTTCTTTGCCTTCTCCTGTTCCTCTACTTTGCCTTCTCCTGTTCCACTTCTTTGACTTATCCTGTTCCTCTTTATTGCCTTCTCCTGTTCCTCTTCTTTGCCTTCTCCTGTTCAACTTCTTTGTCTTCTCCTGTTCCATTTCTTTGCCTTCTCCTATTCCTCTTCCTTGCCTTCTCCTGTTCCTTTTCTTAGCCTTCTCCTGTTCCTCTTTTTGTCTTCTCCTGTTCCTCTTCTTTGCCTTCTCCTGTTCCTATTCTTTGCCTTTTCCTGTTCCTTTTCTTTGCCTTCTCCTGTTCCTCTACTTTGCCTTCTCCTGTTCCACTACTTTGCCTTCTCCTGTTCCTCACTTTGCCTTCTCCTGTTCCTCTTCTTTGCCTTCTCTTGTTCCTCTTACTTGCCTTCTCCTGTTCCTCTTACTTGCCTTCTCCTGTTCCTCTTCTTTGCCTTCTCCTGTTCCTCCTATTTTCCTTCTCCTGTTCCTCTTCTTTGCCTTCTCCTGTTCCAATTATTTGCCTTCTCCTGTTCCAATTATTTGCCTTCTCCTGTTCCTTTTCTTTGCCTTCATCCGTTCCTCTTCTTTGCCTTCTCCTGTTCCTCTTCTTTGCCTTCTCCTGTTCCTAATATTTGCCTTCTCCTGTTCCTCTTCTTTGCCTTCTACTGTTCCTCTTCTTTGCCTTCTCCTGTACCTATTTTTTGCCTTCTCCTGTTCCTCTTCTCTGCCTTCTCCTGTTCCTTTTCTATGCCTTCTTCGTTTCCTCTTCTTTGCCTACTCCTGTTCCTCTTCGTTGCCTTCTCCTGTTCCTCTTCTTTGCCCTCTCCTGTTCCTCTTCGTTGCCTTCTCCTGTTCCACTATTTTGCCTTCTCCTGTTCAACGTCTTTGCTTTATCCTGTTCCTCTTCTTTGCCTTCTCCTGTTCCTTTTCCTTGCCTTCTCCTGTTCCTTTTCTTTGCCTTCTCCTGTTCATCTTTTTGCCTTCTCCTGTTCCTATTCTTTGCCTTCTCCTGTTCCTAGTCTTTGCCTTCTCCTGTTCCTCTTCCTTGCCTTCTCCTGTTCCTCTTCTTGGCCATCTCCGTTTCCTCTTCTTTGCCTTCTCCTGTTCCTCTTTTTGCCTTCTCCTGTTCCTTTTCTTTGCCTTCTCCTGTTCCTTTTCTTTGCCTTCATCCGTTCCTCTTCTTTGCCTTCTCCTGTTCCTCTTCTTTGCCTTCTCCTGTTCCTAATATTTGCCTTCTCCTGTTCCTCTTCTTTGCCTTCTACTGTTCCTCTTCTTTGCCTTCTCCTGTTCCTATGTTTTGCCTTCTCCTGTTCCTCTTCTTTGCCTTCTCCTGTTCCTTTTCTATGTCTTCTTCTGTTCCTCTTCTTTGCCTACACCTGTTCCTTTTCTTTTCCTTTTCCTGTTCCTTTTCTTTGCCTTCTCCTGCTCCTCTTCTTTGCCTTCTCCTGTTCCTCTTCATTGCCTTCTCCTGTTCCTCTTCTTTGCCTTCTCCTGTTCCTTTTCTTTGCCTTCTCCTGTTCCTCTTCTTTGCCTTCTACTGCTCCTTTTATTTGCCTTCTCCTCTTCCTCATCTATGCCTTCCCCTCTTCCTTTTCTGTGCTTTCTCCTGTTCCTCTTCTTTGCCTTCTCCTGTTCCTTTTCATTGCCTTCTCCTGTTCCTCTTCCTTGCCTTCTCCTGTTACTTTTCTTTGCCTTCACCTGTTCCTCTTCTTTGCCTTCTCCTGTTCATCTTTTTGCCTTCTCCTGTTCCTATTCTTTGCCTTCTCCTGTTCCTAGTCTTTGCCTTCTCCTGTTCCTCTTCTTTGCCTTCTCCTGTTCCTCCTATTTTCCTTCTCCTGTTCCTCTTCTTTGCCTTCTCCTGTTCCAATTATTTGCCTTCTCCTGTTCCTTTTCTTTGCCTTCTCCTGTTCCTTTTCTTTGCCTTCATCCGTTCCTCTTCTTTGCCTTCTCCTGTTCCTATTCTTTGTCTTCCCCTGTTCCACTTCTTTGCCTTCTCCTGTTCCTCTACTTTGCCTTCTCCTGTTCCACTTCTTTGACTTATCCTGTTCCTCTTTATTGCCTTCTCCTGTTCCTCTTCTTTGCCTTCTCCTGTTCAACTTCTTTGTCTTCTCCTGTTCCATTTCTTTGCCTTCTCCTATTCCTCTTCCTTGCCTTCTCCTGTTCCTTTTCTTAGCCTTCTCCTGTTCCTCTTTTTGTCTTCTCCTGTTCCTCTTCTTTGCCTTCTCCTGTTCCTATTCTTTGCCTTTTCCTGTTCCTTTTCTTTGCCTTCTCCTGTTCCTCTACTTTGCCTTCTCCTGTTCCTCTACTTTGCCTTCTCCTGTTCCTCACTTTGCCTTCTCCTGTTCCTCTTCTTTGCCTTCTCTTGTTCCTCTTACTTGCCTTCTCCTGTTCCTCTTCCTTGCCTTCTCCTGTTCCTCTTCTTTGCCTTCTCCTGTTCCTCCTATTTTCCTTCTCCTGTTCCTCTTCTTTGCCTTCTCCTGTTCCAATTATTTGCCTTCTCCTGTTCCAATTATTTGCCTTCTCCTGTTCCTTTTCTTTGCCTTCATCCGTTCCTCTTCTTTGCCTTCTCCTGTTTCTCTTCTTTGCCTTCTCCTGTTCCTAATATTTGCCTTCTCCTGTTCCTCTTCTTTGCCTTCTACTGTTCCTCTTCTTTGCCTTCTCCTGTACCTATTTTTTGCCTTCTCCTGTTCCTCTTCTCTGCCTTCTCCTGTTCCTTTTCTATGCCTTCTTCGTTTCCTCTTCTTTGCCTACTCCTGTTCCTTTTCTTTTCCTTTTCCTGTTCCTTTTCTTTGCCTTCTCCTGTTCCTCTTCTTTGCCTTCTCCTGTTCCTCTTCATTGCCTTCTCCTGTTCCTCTTCTTTGCCTTCTCCTGTTCCTTTTCTTTGCCTTCTCCTGTTCCCCTTCTTTGCCTTCTACTGTTCCTTTTATTTGCCTTCTCCTCTTCCTCATCTATGCCTTCCCCTCTTCCTTTTCTGTGCTTTCTCCTGTTCCTCTTTTTTGCCTTCTCCTGTTCCTTTTCATTGCCTTCTCCTGTTCCTCTTCCTTGCCTTCTCCTGTTACTTTTCTTTGCCTTCACCTGTTACTCTTCTTTGCCTTCTCCTGTTCGTCTTCTTTGCATTTCTCAGGTTCCTCTTCTTTGCCTTCTCATGTTCCTTTTCTTTGCCTTCTCCTGTTCCTCTTCTTGCCTTCTCCTGTTCCTATTCGTTGCCTTCTCCTGTTCCTCTTCTTAGCCTTCTCCTGTTCCTCTTCGTTGCCTTCTCCTGTTCTTCTTCTTTGCCCTCTCCTGTTCCTCTTCGTTGCCTTCTCCTGTTCCTCTTTTTTGCCTTCTCCTGTTCAACTTCTTTGCTTTATCCTGTTCCTCTTCTTTGCCTTCTCCTGTTCATCTTTTTGCCTTCTCCTGTTCCTATTCTTTGCCTTCTCCTGTTCCTAGTCTTTGCCTTCTCCTGTTCCTCTTCCTTGCCTTCTCCTGTTCCTCTTCTTTGCCTTCTCCGGTTCCTCTTCTTTGCCTTCTCCTGTTCCTCTTCTTTGCCTTCTGCTGTTCCTTTTCTTTGCCTTCTCCTGTTCCTCTTCCATGCTTTATCCTGTTCCTTTTCTTTGCCTTCTGTTCCTCTTCTTTGCATTCTCCTGTTCCTTTTCTTTGCCTTCTCCTGTTCCTTTTTTGCCTTCTCCTGTTCCTTTTTTTGCCTTCTCCTTTCCTCTTCTTTGCCTTCTCCTGTTCCTATTCTTTGCCTTCTCCTGTTCCTCTTCTTTGCCTTATCTTGTTCCTCTTCTTTGCCTCCTCCTGTTCCTCTTCTTTCCCTTCTCCTGTTCAACTTCTTTGTCTTCTCCTGTTCCATTTCTTTGCCTTCTCCTGTTCCTCTTCCTTGCCTTCTCCTGTTCCTTTTCTTAGCCTTCTCCTGTTCCTCTTTTTGTCTTCTCCTGTTCCTCTTCTTTGCCTTCTCCTGTTCCTATTCTTTGCCTTTTCCTGTTCCTCTACTTTGCCTTCTCCTGTTCCTCTCTTTGCCTTCTCCTGTTCCTCTTCCTTGCCTTCTCCTGTTCCTCTTCCTTGCCTTCTCCTGTTCCTCTTCTTTGCCTTCTCCTGTTCCTCCTATTTTCCTTCTCGTGTTCCTCTTCTTTGCCTTCTCCTGTTCCAATTATTTGCCTTCTCCTGTTCCTTTTCTTTGCCTTCTCCTGTTCCTTTTCTTTGCCTTCTCATGTTCCTTTCCTTTGCCTTCTCCTGTTCCTCTTCTTCCCTTCTCCTGTTCCTCTTCTTTGCCCTCTCCTGTTCCTCTTCGTTGCCTTCTCCTGTTCCTCTTTTTTGCCTTCTCCTATTCAACTTCTTTGCTTTATCCTGTTCCTCTTCTTTGCCTTCTCCTGTTCATCTTTTTGCCTTCTCCTGTTCCTATTATTTGGCTTCTCCTGTTCCTAGTCTTTGCCTTCTCCTGTTCCTCATCCTTGCCTTCTCCTGTTCCTCTTCTTTGCGATCTCCGGTTCCTCTTCTTTGCCTTCTCCTGTTCCTCTTCTTTGCCTTCTCCTGTTCGTCTTCTTTGCATTTCTCAGGTTCCTCTTCTTTGCCTTCTCCTGTTCCTTTTCTTTGCCTTCTCCTGTTCCACTTCTTTGACTTATCCTGTTCCTCTTTATTGCGTTCTCCTGTTCCTCTTCTTTGCCTTCTCCTGTTCAACTTCTTTGTCTTCTCCTGTTCCATTTCTTTGCCTTCTCCTATTCCTCTTCCTTGCCTTCTCCTGTTCCTTTTCTTAGCCTTCTCCTGTTCCTCTTTTTGTCTTCTCCTGTTCCTCTTCTTTGCCTTCTCCTGTTCCTATTCTTTGCCTTTTCCTGTTCCTTTTCTTTGCCTTCTCCTGTTCCTCTACTTTGCCTTCTCCTGTTCCTCTACTTTGCCTTCTCCTGTTCCTCACTTTGCCTTCTCCTGTTCCCCTTCTTTGCCTTCTCTTGTTCCTCTTACTTGCCTTCTCCTGTTCCTCTTCCTTGCCTTCTCCTGTTCCTCTTCTTTGCCTTCTCCTGTTCCTCCTATTTTCCTTCTCCTGTTCCTCTTCTTTGCCTTCTCCTGTTCCAATTATTTGCCTTCTCCTGTTCCAATTATTTGCCTTCTCCTGTTCCTTTTCTTTGCCTTCATCCGTTCCTCTTCTTTGCCTTCTCCTGTTCCTCTTCTTTGCCTTCTCCTGTTCCTAATATTTGCCTTCTCCTGTTCCTCTTCTTTGCCTTCTACTGTTCCTCTTCTTTGCCTTCTCCTGTACCTATTTTTTGCCTTCTCCTGTTCCTCTTCTCTGCCTTCTTCTGTTCCTTTTCTATGCCTTCTTCGTTTCCTCTTCTTTGCCTACTCCTGTTCCTTTTCTTTTCCTTTTCCTGTTCCTTTTCTTTGCCTTCTCCTGTTCCTCTTCTTTGCCTTCTCCTGTTCCTCTTCATTGCCTTCTCCTGTTCCTCTTCTTTGCCTTCTCCTGTTCCTTTTCTTTGCCTTCTCCTGTTCCCCTTCTTTGCCTTCTACTGTTCCTTTTATTTGCCTTCTCCTCTTCCTCATCTATGCCTTCCCCTCTTCCTTTTCTGTGCTTTCTCCTGTTCCTCTTTTTTGCCTTCTCCTGTTCCTTTTCATTGCCTTCTCCTGTTCCTCTTCCATGCCTTCTCCTGTTACTTTTCTTTGCCTTCACCTGTTACTCTTCTTTGCCTTCTCCTGTTCGTCTTCTTTGCATTTCTCAGGTTCCTCTTCTTTGCCTTCTCATGTTCCTTTTCTTTGCCTTCTCCTGTTCCTCTTCTTGCCTTCTCCTGTTCCTCTTCGTTGCCTTCTCCTGTTCCTCTTCTTAGCCTTCTCCTGTTCCTCTTCGTTGCCTTCTCCTGTTCTTCTTCTTTGCCCTCTCCTGTTCCTCTTCGTTGCCTTCTCCTGTTCCTCTTTTTTGCCTTCTCCTGTTCAACTTCTTTGCTTTATCCTGTTCCTCTTCTTTGCCTTCTCCTGTTCATCTTTTTGCCTTCTCCTGTTCCTATTCTTTGCCTTCTCCTGTTCCTAGTCTTTGCCTTCTCCTGTTCCTCTTCCTTGCCTTCTCCTGTTCCTCTTCTTTGCCATCTCCGGTTCCTCTTCTTTGCCTTCTCCTGTTCCTCTTCTTTGCCTTCTGCTGTTCCTTTTCTTTCCCTTCTCCTGTTCCTCTTCCATGCCTTATCCTGTTCCTTTTCTTTGCCTTCTGTTCCTCTTCTTTGCATTCTCCTGTTCCTTTTCTTTGCCTTCTCCTGTTCCTTTTTTGCCTTCTCCTGTTCCTTTTTTTGCCTTCTCCTTTCCTCTTCTTTGCCTTCTCCTGTTCCTATTCTTTGCCTTCTCCTGTTCCTCTTCTTTGCCTTATCTTGTTCCTCTTCTTTGCCTCCTCCTGTTCCTCTTCTTTCCCTTCTCCTGTTCAACTTCTTTGTCTTCTCCTGTTTCATTTCTTTGCCTTCTCCTGTTCCTCTTCCTTGCCTTCTCCTGTTCCTTTTCTTAGCCTTCTCCTGTTCCTCTTTTTGTCTTCTCCTGTTCCTCTTCTTTGCCTTCTCCTGTTCCTATTCTTTGCCTTTTCCTGTTCCTCTACTTTGCCTTCTCCTGTTCCTCTCTTTGCCTTCTCCTGTTCCTCTTCCTTGCCTTCTCCTGTTCCTCTTCCTTGCCTTCTCCTGTTCCTCTTCTTTGCCTTCTCCTGTTCCTCCTATTTTCCTTCTCGTGTTCCTCTTCTTTGCCTTCTCCTGTTCCAATTATTTGCCTTCTCCTGTTCCTTTTCTTTGCCTTCTCCTGTTCCTTTTCTTTGCCTTCTCATGTTCCTTTCCTTTGCCTTCTCCTGTTCCTCTTCTTCCCTTCTCCTGTTCCTCTTCTTTGCCCTCTCCTGTTCCTCTTCGTTGCCTTCTCCTGTTCCTCTTTTTTGCCTTCTCCTATTCAACTTCTTTGCTTTATCCTGTTCCTCATCTTTGCCTTCTCCTGTTCATCTTTTTGCCTTCTCCTGTTCCTATTATTTGGCTTCTCCTGTTCCTAGTCTTTGCCTTCTCCTGTTCCTCATCCTTGCCTTCTCCTGTTCCTCTTCTTTGCGATCTCCGGTTCCTCTTCTTTGCCTTCTCCTGTTCCTCTTCCATGCCTTATCCTGTTCCTTTTCTTTGCCTTCTGTTCCTTTTCTTTGCCTTCTCCTGTTCCTTTTTTGCCTTCTCCTGTTCCTTTTTTTGCCTTCTCCTTTCCTCTTCTTTGCCTTCTCCTGTTCCTATTCTTTGCCTTCTCCTGTTCCACTTCTTTGCCTAATCCTGTTCCTTTTCGTTGCCTTCTCCTGTTCCTTTTCTTTGCCTTCTCCTGTTCCTCTTATTTGCCTTCTCCTGTTCCTCTTCATTGCCTTCTCCTGTTCCTATTCTTTGCCTTCCCCTGTTCCACTTCTTTGCCTTTCTCCTGTTCCTCTACTTTGCCTTCTCCTGTTCCTTTTTTTTGCCTTCTCCTGTTCCTCTTCTTTGCCTTCTCCTGTTCCTTTTCTATGCCTTCTTCTGTTCCTCTTCTTTGCCTACTCCTGTTCCTTTTCTTTTCCTTTTCCTGTTCCTTTTCTTTGCCTTCTCCTGTTCCTCTTCTTTGCCTTCTCCTGTTCCTCTTCATTGCCTTCTCCTGTTCCTCTTCTTTGCCTTCTCCTGTTCCTCTTCTTTGCCTTCTACTGTTCCTTTTATTTGCCTTCTCCTCTTCCTCATCTATGCCTTCCCCTCTTCCTTTTCTGTGCCTTCTCCTGTTCCTTTTCTTTGCCTTCTCCTGTTCCTTTTCTTTGCCTTCTCCTGTTCCTCTTCTTTGCCTTCTCCTGTTCCTCTTCTTTGCCTTCTCCTGTTCCTTTTCTTTGCCTTCTCCTGTTCCTCTTCTTGCCTTCTCCTGTTCCTCTTCCTTGCCTTCTCCTGTTTCTCTTCTTAGCCTTCTCCTGTTCCTCTTCGTTGCCTTCTCCTGTTCCTCTTCTTTGCCCTCTCCTGTTCCTCTTCGTTGCCTTCTCCTGTTCCTCTTTTTTGCCTTCTCCTGTTCAACTTCTTTGCTTTATCCTGTTCCTCTTCTTTGCCTTCTCCTGTTCCTTTTCCTTGCCTTCTCCTGTTCCTTTTCTTTGCCTTCTCGTGTTCATCTTTTTGCCTTCTCCTGTTCCTATTCTTTGCCTTCTCCTGTTCCTCTTCTTTGCCTTCTGCTGTTCCTTTTCTTTGCCTTCTCCTGTTCCTCTTCCATGCCTTATCCTGTTCCTTTTCTTTGCCTTCTGTTCCTCTTCTTTGCATTCTCCTGTTCCTTTTCTTTGCCTTCTCCTGTTCCTTTTTTGCCTTCTCCTGTTCCTTTTTTTGCCTTCTCCTTTCCTCTTCTTTGCCTTCTCCTGTTCCTATTCTTTGCCTTCTCCTGTTCCTCTTCTTTGCCTTATCTTGTTCCTCTTCTTTGCCTCCTCCTGTTCCTCTTCTTTCCCTTCTCCTGTTCAACTTCTTTGTCTTCTCCTGTTCCATTTCTTTGCCTTCTCCTGTTCCTCTTCCTTGCCTTCTCCTGTTCCTTTTCTTAGCCTTCTCCTGTTCCTCTTTTTGTCTTCTCCTGTTCCTCTTCTTTGCCTTCTCCTGTTCCTATTCTTTGCCTTTTCCTGTTCCTCTACTTTGCCTTCTCCTGTTCCTCTCTTTGCCTTCTCCTGTTCCTCTTCCTTGCCTTCTCCTGTTCCTCTTCCTTGCCTTCTCCTGTTCCTCTTCTTTGCCTTCTCCTGTTCCTCCTATTTTCCTTCTCGTGTTCCTCTTCTTTGCCTTCTCCTGTTCCAATTATTTGCCTTCTCCTGTTCCTTTTCTTTGCCTTCTCCTGTTCCTTTTCTTTGCCTTCTCATGTTCCTTTCCTTTGCCTTCTCCTGTTCCTCTTCTTCCCTTCTCCTGTTCCTCTTCTTTGCCCTCTCCTGTTCCTCTTCGTTGCCTTCTCCTGTTCCTCTTTTTTGCCTTCTCCTATTCAACTTCTTTGCTTTATCCTGTTCCTCTTCTTTGCCTTCTCCTGTTCATCTTTTTGCCTTCTCCTGTTCCTATCATTTGGCTTCTCCTGTTCCTAGTCTTTGCCTTCTCCTGTTCCTCATCCTTGCCTTCTCCTGTTCCTCTTCTTTGCGATCTCCGGTTCCTCTTCTTTGCCTTCTCCTGTTCCTCTTCTTTGCCTTCTGCTGTTCCTCTTCTTTGCCTTCTCCTGTTCCTCTTCCATGCCTTATCCTGTTCCTTTTCTTTGCCTTCTGTTCCTTTTCTTTGCCTTCTCCTGTTCCCTTTTTGCCTTCTCCTGTTCCTTTTTTTGCCTTCTCCTTTCCTCTTCTTTGCCTTCTCCTGTTCCTATTCTTTGCCTTCTCCTGTTCCACTTCTTTGCCTTATCCTGTTCCTCTTTTTGTCTTCTCCTGTTCCTCTTTTTGGCTTCTCCTGTTCCTATTCTTTGCCTTTTCCTGTTCCTTTTCTTTGCCTTCTCCTGTTCCTCTTCTTTGCCTTCTCCTATTCCTCTACTTTGCCTTCTCCTGTTCCTCTCTTTGCCTTCTCCTGTTCCTCTTCCTTGCCTTCTCCTGTTCCTCTTCCTTGCCTTCTCCTGTTCCTCTTCTTTGCCTTCTCCTGTTCCTCCTATTTTCCTTCTCCTGTTCCTCTTTTTGCCTTCTCCTGTTACAATTATTTGCCTTCTCCTGTTCCTTTTCTTTGCCTTCATCCGTTCCTCTTCTATGCCTTCTCCTGTTCCTCATCTTTGCCTTCTCCTGTTCCTAATATTTGCCTTCTCCTGTTCCTCTTCTTTGCCTTCTACTGTTCCTCTTCTGTGCCTTCTCCTGTTCCTTTTCTATGCCTTCTTCTGTTCCTCTTCTTTGCCTAATCCTGTTCCTTTTCTTTGCCTTCTCCTGTTCCTTTTCTTTGCCTTCTCCTGTTCCTCTTATTTGCCTTCTCCTGTTCCTCTTCATTGCCTTCTCCTGTTCCTATTCTTTGCCTTCCCCTGTTCCACTTCTTTGCCTTTCTCCTGTTCCTCTACTTTGCCTTCTCCTGTTCCTTTTTCTTGCCTTCTCCTGTTCCTCTTCTTTGCCTTCTCCTGTTCCTTTTCTATGCCTTCTTCTGTTCCTCTTCTTTGCCTACTCCTGTTCCTTTTCTTTTCCTTTTCCTGTTCCTTTTCTTTGCCTTCTCCTGTTCCTCTTCTTTGCCTTCTCCTGTTCCTCTTCATTGCCTTCTCCTGTTCCTCTTCTTTGCCTTCTCCTGTTCCTCTTCTTTGCCTTCTACTGTTCCTTTTATTTGCCTTCTCCTCTTCCTCATCTATGCCTTCCCCTCTTCCTTTTCTGTGCCTTCTCCTGTTCCTTTTCTTTGCCTTCTCCTGTTCCTTTTCTTTGCCTTCTCCTGTTCCTCTTCTTTGCCTTCTCCTGTTCCTCTTCTTTGCCTTCTCCTGTTCCTTTTCTTTGCCTTCTCCTGTTCCTCTTCTTGCCTTCTCCTGTTCCTCTTCCTTGCCTTCTCCTGTTTCTCTTCTTAGCCTTCTCCTGTTCCTCTTCGTTGCCTTCTCCTGTTCCTCTTCTTTGCCCTCTCCTGTTCCTCTTCGTTGCCTTCTCCTGTTCCTCTTTTTTGCCTTCTCCTGTTCAACTTCTTTGCTTTATCCTGTTCCTCTTCTTTGCCTTCTCCTGTTCCTTTTCCTTGCCTTCTCCTGTTCCTTTTCTTTGCCTTCTCCTGTTCATCTTTTTGCCTTCTCCTGTTCCTATTCTTTGCCTTCTCCTGTTCCTAGTCTTTGCCTTCTCCTGTTCCTCTTCCTTGCCTTCTCCTGTTCCTCTTCTTGGCCATCTCCGTTTCCTCTTCTTTGCCTTCTCCTGTTCCTCTTCTTTGCCTTCTCCTGTTCCTTTTCTTTGCCTTCTCCTGTTCCTTTTCTTTGCCTTCATCCGTTCCTCTTCTTTGCCTTCTCCTGTTCCTCTTCTTTGCCTTCTCCTGTTCCTAATATTTGCCTTCTCCTGTTCCTCTTCTTTGCCTTCTACTGTTCCTCTTCTTTGCCTTCTCCTGTTCCTATGTTTTGCCTTCTCCTGTTCCTCTTCTTTGCCTTCTCCTGTTCCTTTTCTATGTCTTCTTCTGTTCCTCTTCTTTGCCTACACCTGTTCCTTTTCTTTTCCTTTTCCTGTTCCTTTTCTTTGCCTTCTCCTGCTCCTCTTCTTTGCCTTCTCCTGTTCCTCTTCATTGCCTTCTCCTGTTCCTCTTCTTTGCCTTCTCCTGTTCCTTTTCTTTGCCTTCTCCTGTTCCTCTTCTTTGCCTTCTACTGCTCCTTTTATTTGCCTTCTCCTCTTCCTCATCTATGCCTTCCCCTCTTCCTTTTCTGTGCTTTCTCCTGTTCCTCTTCTTTGCCTTCTCCTGTTCCTTTTCATTGCCTTCTCCTGTTCCTCTTCCTTGCCTTCTCCTGTTACTTTTCTTTGCCTTCACCTGTTCCTCTTCTTTGCCTTCTCCTGTTCCTCTTTTTTGCCTTCTCCTGTTCAACTTCTTTGCTTTATCCTGTTCCTCTTCTTTGCCTTCTCCTGTTCATCTTTTTGCCTTCTCCTGTTCCTATTCTTTGCCTTCTCCTGTTCCTAGTCTTTGCCTTCTCCTGTTCCTCCTATTTTCCTTCTCCTGTTCCTCTTCTTTGCCTTCTCCTGTTCCAATTATTTGCCTTCTCCTGTTCCTTTTCTTTGCCTTCTCCTGTTCCTTTTCTTTGCCTTCATCCGTTCCTCTTCTTTGCCTTCTCCTGTTCCTCTTCTTTGCCTTCTCCTGTTCCTAATATTTGCCTTCTCCTGTTCCTCTTCTTTGCCTTCTACTGTTCCTCTTTTTTGCCTTCTCCTGTTCCTATTTTTTGCCTTCTCCTGTTCCTCTTATGTGCCTTCTCCTGTTCCTTTTCTATGCCTTCTTCTGTTCCTATTCTTTGCCTACTCCTGTTCCTTTTCTTTGCCTTCTCCTGTTCCTTTTCTTTGCCTTCTCCTCTTCCTCTTATTTGCCTTCTCCTGCTCCTCTTCATTGCCTTCTCCTGTTCCTATTCTTTGTCTTCCCCTGTTCCACTACTTTGCCTTCTCCTGTTCCTCTACTTTGCCTTCTCCTGTTCCTATTTTTTGCCTTCTCCTGTTCCTCTTCTTTGCCTTCTCCTGTTCCTTTTCTATGCCTTCTTCTGTTCCTCTTCTTTGCCTACTCCTGTTCCTTTTCTTTTCCTTTTCCTGTTCCTTTTCTTTGCCTTCTCCTGTTCCTCTTCTTTGCCTTCTCCTGTTCCTCTTCATTGCCTTCTCCTGTTCCTCTTCTTTGCCTACTCCTGTTCCTTTTCTTTGCCTTCTCCTGTTCCTTTTCTTTGCCTTCTCCTCTTCCTCTTATTTGCCTTCTCCTGCTCCTCTTCATTGCCTTCTCCTGTTCCTATTCTTTGTCTTCCCCTGTTCCACTTCTTTGCCTTCTCCTGTTCCTCTACTTTGCCTTCTCCTGTTCCTATTTTTTTGCCTTCTCCTGTTCCTCTTCTTTGCCTTCTCCTGTTCCTTTTCTATGCCTTCTTCTGTTCCTCTTCTTTGCCTACTCCTGTTCCTTTTCTTTTCCTTTTCCTGTTCCTTTTCTTTGCCTTCTCCTGTTCCTCTTCTTTGCCTTCTCCTGTTCCTCTTCATTGCCTTCTCCTGTTCCTTTTCTTTGCCTTCTCCTGTTCCTTTTCTTTGCCTTCTCCTGTTCCTCTTCTTTGCCTTCTACTGTTCCTTTTATTTGCGTTCTCCTCTTCCTCATCTATGCCTTCCCCTCTTCCTTTTCTGTGCCTTCTCCTGTTCCTTTTCTTTGCCTTCTCCTGTTCCTCGTCTTTGCCTTCTCCTGTTCCTCTTCATTGCCTTCTCCTGTTCCTCTTCTTTGCCTTCTCCTGTTCCTTTTCTTTGCCTTCTCCTGTTCCTCTTCCTTGCCTTCTCCCGTTACTTTTCTTTGCCTTCACCTGTTCCTCTTCTTTGCCTTCTCCTGTTCGTCTTCTTTGCATTTCTCAGGTTCCTCTTCTTTGCCTTCTCCTGTTCCTTTTCTTTGCCTTCTCCTGTTCCTCTTCTTGCCTTCTCCTGTTCCTCTTCCTTGCCTTCTCCTGTTCCTCTTCTTAGCCTTCTCCTCTTCCTCTTCGTTGCCTTCTCCTGTTCCTCTTCTTTGCCTTCTCCTGTTCCTCCTATTTTCCTTCTCCTGTTCCTCTTCTTTGCCTTCTCCTGTTCCAATTATTTGCCTTCTCCTGTTCCTTTTCTTTGCCTTCTCCTGTTCCTTTTCTTTGCCTTCATCCGCTCCTCTTCTTTGCCTTCTCCTGTTCCTCTTCTTTGCCTTCTCCTGTTCCTAATATTTGCCTTCTCCTGTTCCTCTTCTTTGCCTTCTACTGTTCCTCTTCTTTGCCTTCTCCTGTTCCTATTTTTTGCCTTCTCCTGTTCCTATTCTTTGCCTTCTCCTGTTCCTTTTCTATGCCTTCTTCTGTTCCTCTTCTTTGCCTACTCCTGTTCCTTTTCTTTGCCTTCTCCTGTTCCTTTTCTTTGCCTTCTCCTGTTCCTCTTATTTGCCTTCTCCTGTTCCTCTTCAATGCCTTCTCCTGTTCCTCTTCTTTCCCTTCTCCTGTTCCTTTTCTTTGCCTTCTCCTGTTCCTCTTCTTTGCCTTCTACTGTTCCTTTTATTTGCCTTCTCCTCTTCCTCATCTATGCCTTCCCCTCTTCCTTTTCTGTCCCTTCTCCTGTTCCTCTTCTTTGCCTTCTCCTGTTCCTTTTCATTGCCTTCTCCTGTTCCTCTTCCTTGCCTTCTCCTGTTACTTTTCTTTGCCTTCACCTGTTCCTCTTCTTTGCCTTCTCCTGTTCGTCTTCTTTGCATTTCTCAGGTTCCTCTTCTTTGCCCTCTCCTGTTCCTCTTCGTTGCCTTCTCCTGTTCCTGTTTTTTGCCTTCTCCTGTTCAACTTCTTTGCTTTATCCTGTTCCACTTCCTTGCCTTCTCCTGTTCCATTTCCTTGCCTTCTCCTGTTCCTTTTCTTTGCCTTCTCCTGTTCATCTTTTTGCCTTCTCCTGTTCCTATTCTGTGCCTTCTCCTGTTCCTAGTCTTTGCCTTCTCCTGTTCCTCTTCCTTGCCTTCTCCTGTTCCTCTTCTCTGCCATCTCCGGTTCCTCTTCTTTGCCTTCTCCTGTTCCTCTTCTTTGCCTTCTCCTGTTCCTAATATTTGCCTTCTCCTGTTCCTCTTCCTTGCCTTATCCTGTTCCTTTTCTTTGCCTTCTGTTCCTCTTCTTTGCCTTCTACTGTTCCTTTTCTTTGCCTTCTCCTGTTCCTTTTTTTGCCTTGTCCTTTCCTCTTCTTTGCCTTCTCCTGTTCCTCATCTTTGCCTTCTCCTGTTCCTCTTCTTTGCCTTCTCCTGTTCAACTTCTTTGTCTTCTCCTGTTCCATTTCTTTGCCTTCTCCTGTTCCTTTTCTTAGCCTTCTCCTGTTCCTCTTCTTGTCTTCTCCTGTTCCTCTTCTTTGCCTTCTCCTGTTCCTATTCTTTGCCTTTTCCTGTTCCTTTTATTTGCCTTCTCCTGTTCCTCTTCTTTGTCTTCTCCTGTTCCTCTACTTTGCCTTCTCCTGTTCCTCACTTTGCCTTCTCCTGTTCCTCTTCTTTGTCTTCTCCTGTTCCTCTTCCTTGCCTTCTCCTGTTCCTCTTCCTTGCCTTTTCCTGTTCCTCTTCTTTGCCTTCTCCTGTTCCTCTTCTTTGCCTTCTCCAGTTCCAATTATTTGCCTTCTCCTGTTCCTTTTTTTGCCTCCTCCTGTTCCTTTTCTTTGCCTTCATCCGTTCCTCTTCTTTGCCTTCTCCTGTTCCTATTCTTTGCCTTCTCCTGTTCCTATTTTTTGCCTTCTCCTGTTCCTCCTCTTTGCATTCTCCTGTTCCTTTTCTATGCCTTCTTCTGTTCCTCTTCTTTGCCTTCTCCTGTTCCTTTTCATTGCCTTCTCCTGTTCCTCTTCCTTGCCTTCTCCTGTTACTTTTCTTTGCCTTCACCTGTTCCTCTTCTTTGCCTTCTCTTGTTCGTCTTCTTTGCATTTCTCAGGTTCCTCTTCTTTGCATTTTCCTGTTCCTTTTCTTTGCCTTCTCCTGTTCCTATTCTTTGCCTTCTCCTGTTCCACTTCTTTGCCTTATCCTGTTCCTCTTTTTGTCTTCTCCTGTTCCTCTTTTTGGCTTCTCCTGTTCCTATTCTTTGCCTTTTCCTGTTCCTTTTCTTTGCCTTCTCCTGTTCCTCTTCTTTGCCTTCTCCTATTCCTCTACTTTGCCTTCTCCTGTTCCTCTCTTTGCCTTCTCCTGTTCCTCTTCCTTGCCTTCTCCTGTTCCTCTTCCTTGCCTTCTCCTGTTCCTCTTCTTTGCCTTCTCCTGTTCCTCCTATTTTCCTTCTCCTGTTCCTCTTTTTGCCTTCTCCTGTTACAATTATTTGCCTTCTCCTGTTCCTTTTCTTTGCCTTCATCCGTTCCTCTTCTATGCCTTCTCCTGTTCCTCATCTTTGCCTTCTCCTGTTCCTAATATTTGCCTTCTCCTGTTCCTCTTCTTTGCCTTCTACTGTTCCTCTTCTGTGCCTTCTCCTGTTCCTTTTCTATGCCTTCTTCTGTTCCTCTTCTTTGCCTAATCCTGTTCCTTTTCTTTGCCTTCTCCTGTTCCTTTTCTTTGCCTTCTCCTGTTCCTCTTATTTGCCTTCTCCTGTTCCTCTTCATTGCCTTCTCCTGTTCCTATTCTTTGCCTTCCCCTGTTCCACTTCTTTGCCTTTCTCCTGTTCCTCTACTTTGCCTTCTCCTGTTCCTTTTTCTTGCCTTCTCCTGTTCCTCTTCTTTGCCTTCTCCTGTTCCTTTTCTATGCCTTCTTCTGTTCCTCTTCTTTGCCTACTCCTGTTCCTTTTCTTTTCCTTTTCCTGTTCCTTTTCTTTGCCTTCTCCTGTTCCTCTTCTTTGCCTTCTCCTGTTCCTCTTCATTGCCTTCTCCTGTTCCTCTTCTTTGCCTTCTCCTGTTCCTCTTCTTTGCCTTCTACTGTTCCTTTTATTTGCCTTCTCCTCTTCCTCATCTATGCCTTCCCCTCTTCCTTTTCTGTGCCTTCTCCTGTTCCTTTTCTTTGCCTTCTCCTGTTCCTTTTCTTTGCCTTCTCCTGTTCCTCTTCTTTGCCTTCTCCTGTTCCTCTTCTTTGCCTTCTCCTGTTCCTTTTCTTTGCCTTCTCCTGTTCCTCTTCTTGCCTTCTCCTGTTCCTCTTCCTTGCCTTCTCCTGTTTCTCTTCTTAGCCTTCTCCTGTTCCTCTTCGTTGCCTTCTCCTGTTCCTCTTCTTTGCCCTCTCCTGTTCCTCTTCGTTGCCTTCTCCTGTTCCTCTTTTTTGCCTTCTCCTGTTCAACTTCTTTGCTTTATCCTGTTCCTCTTCTTTGCCTTCTCCTGTTCCTTTTCCTTGCCTTCTCCTGTTCCTTTTCTTTGCCTTCTCCTGTTCATCTTTTTGCCTTCTCCTGTTCCTATTCTTTGCCTTCTCCTGTTCCTAGTCTTTGCCTTCTCCTGTTCCTCTTCCTTGCCTTCTCCTGTTCCTCTTCTTGGCCATCTCCGTTTCCTCTTCTTTGCCTTCTCCTGTTCCTCTTCTTTGCCTTCTCCTGTTCCTTTTCTTTGCCTTCTCCTGTTCCTTTTCTTTGCCTTCATCCGTTCCTCTTCTTTGCCTTCTCCTGTTCCTCTTCTTTGCCTTCTCCTGTTCCTAATATTTGCCTTCTCCTGTTCCTCTTCTTTGCCTTCTACTGTTCCTCTTCTTTGCCTTCTCCTGTTCCTATGTTTTGCCTTCTCCTGTTCCTCTTCTTTGCCTTCTCCTGTTCCTTTTCTATGTCTTCTTCTGTTCCTCTTCTTTGCCTACACCTGTTCCTTTTCTTTTCCTTTTCCTGTTCCTTTTCTTTGCCTTCTCCTGCTCCTCTTCTTTGCCTTCTCCTGTTCCTCTTCATTGCCTTCTCCTGTTCCTCTTCTTTGCCTTCTCCTGTTCCTTTTCTTTGCCTTCTCCTGTTCCTCTTCTTTGCCTTCTACTGCTCCTTTTATTTGCCTTCTCCTCTTCCTCATCTATGCCTTCCCCTCTTCCTTTTCTGTGCTTTCTCCTGTTCCTCTTCTTTGCCTTCTCCTGTTCCTTTTCATTGCCTTCTCCTGTTCCTCTTCCTTGCCTTCTCCTGTTACTTTTCTTTGCCTTCACCTGTTCCTCTTCTTTGCCTTCTCCTGTTCCTCTTTTTTGCCTTCTCCTGTTCAACTTCTTTGCTTTATCCTGTTCCTCTTCTTTGCCTTCTCCTGTTCATCTTTTTGCCTTCTCCTGTTCCTATTCTTTGCCTTCTCCTGTTCCTAGTCTTTGCCTTCTCCTGTTCCTCCTATTTTCCTTCTCCTGTTCCTCTTCTTTGCCTTCTCCTGTTCCAATTATTTGCCTTCTCCTGTTCCTTTTCTTTGCCTTCTCCTGTTCCTTTTCTTTGCCTTCATCCGTTCCTCTTCTTTGCCTTCTCCTGTTCCTCTTCTTTGCCTTCTCCTGTTCCTAATATTTGCCTTCTCCTGTTCCTCTTCTTTGCCTTCTACTGTTCCTCTTTTTTGCCTTCTCCTGTTCCTATTTTTTGCCTTCTCCTGTTCCTCTTATGTGCCTTCTCCTGTTCCTTTTCTATGCCTTCTTCTGTTCCTATTCTTTGCCTACTCCTGTTCCTTTTCTTTGCCTTCTCCTGTTCCTTTTCTTTGCCTTCTCCTCTTCCTCTTATTTGCCTTCTCCTGCTCCTCTTCATTGCCTTCTCCTGTTCCTATTCTTTGTCTTCCCCTGTTCCACTACTTTGCCTTCTCCTGTTCCTCTACTTTGCCTTCTCCTGTTCCTATTTTTTGCCTTCTCCTGTTCCTCTTCTTTGCCTTCTCCTGTTCCTTTTCTATGCCTTCTTCTGTTCCTCTTCTTTGCCTACTCCTGTTCCTTTTCTTTTCCTTTTCCTGTTCCTTTTCTTTGCCTTCTCCTGTTCCTCTTCTTTGCCTTCTCCTGTTCCTCTTCATTGCCTTCTCCTGTTCCTCTTCTTTGCCTACTCCTGTTCCTTTTCTTTGCCTTCTCCTGTTCCTTTTCTTTGCCTTCTCCTCTTCCTCTTATTTGCCTTCTCCTGCTCCTCTTCATTGCCTTCTCCTGTTCCTATTCTTTGTCTTCCCCTGTTCCACTTCTTTGCCTTCTCCTGTTCCTCTACTTTGCCTTCTCCTGTTCCTATTTTTTTGCCTTCTCCTGTTCCTCTTCTTTGCCTTCTCCTGTTCCTTTTCTATGCCTTCTTCTGTTCCTCTTCTTTGCCTACTCCTGTTCCTTTTCTTTTCCTTTTCCTGTTCCTTTTCTTTGCCTTCTCCTGTTCCTCTTCTTTGCCTTCTCCTGTTCCTCTTCATTGCCTTCTCCTGTTCCTTTTCTTTGCCTTCTCCTGTTCCTTTTCTTTGCCTTCTCCTGTTCCTCTTCTTTGCCTTCTACTGTTCCTTTTATTTGCGTTCTCCTCTTCCTCATCTATGCCTTCCCCTCTTCCTTTTCTGTGCCTTCTCCTGTTCCTTTTCTTTGCCTTCTCCTGTTCCTCGTCTTTGCCTTCTCCTGTTCCTCTTCATTGCCTTCTCCTGTTCCTCTTCTTTGCCTTCTCCTGTTCCTTTTCTTTGCCTTCTCCTGTTCCTCTTCCTTGCCTTCTCCCGTTACTTTTCTTTGCCTTCACCTGTTCCTCTTCTTTGCCTTCTCCTGTTCGTCTTCTTTGCATTTCTCAGGTTCCTCTTCTTTGCCTTCTCCTGTTCCTTTTCTTTGCCTTCTCCTGTTCCTCTTCTTGCCTTCTCCTGTTCCTCTTCCTTGCCTTCTCCTGTTCCTCTTCTTAGCCTTCTCCTCTTCCTCTTCGTTGCCTTCTCCTGTTCCTCTTCTTTGCCTTCTCCTGTTCCTCCTATTTTCCTTCTCCTGTTCCTCTTCTTTGCCTTCTCCTGTTCCAATTATTTGCCTTCTCCTGTTCCTTTTCTTTGCCTTCTCCTGTTCCTTTTCTTTGCCTTCATCCGCTCCTCTTCTTTGCCTTCTCCTGTTCCTCTTCTTTGCCTTCTCCTGTTCCTAATATTTGCCTTCTCCTGTTCCTCTTCTTTGCCTTCTACTGTTCCTCTTCTTTGCCTTCTCCTGTTCCTATTTTTTGCCTTCTCCTGTTCCTATTCTTTGCCTTCTCCTGTTCCTTTTCTATGCCTTCTTCTGTTCCTCTTCTTTGCCTACTCCTGTTCCTTTTCTTTGCCTTCTCCTGTTCCTTTTCTTTGCCTTCTCCTGTTCCTCTTATTTGCCTTCTCCTGTTCCTCTTCAATGCCTTCTCCTGTTCCTCTTCTTTCCCTTCTCCTGTTCCTTTTCTTTGCCTTCTCCTGTTCCTCTTCTTTGCCTTCTACTGTTCCTTTTATTTGCCTTCTCCTCTTCCTCATCTATGCCTTCCCCTCTTCCTTTTCTGTCCCTTCTCCTGTTCCTCTTCTTTGCCTTCTCCTGTTCCTTTTCATTGCCTTCTCCTGTTCCTCTTCCTTGCCTTCTCCTGTTACTTTTCTTTGCCTTCACCTGTTCCTCTTCTTTGCCTTCTCCTGTTCGTCTTCTTTGCATTTCTCAGGTTCCTCTTCTTTGCCCTCTCCTGTTCCTCTTCGTTGCCTTCTCCTGTTCCTGTTTTTTGCCTTCTCCTGTTCAACTTCTTTGCTTTATCCTGTTCCACTTCCTTGCCTTCTCCTGTTCCATTTCCTTGCCTTCTCCTGTTCCTTTTCTTTGCCTTCTCCTGTTCATCTTTTTGCCTTCTCCTGTTCCTATTCTGTGCCTTCTCCTGTTCCTAGTCTTTGCCTTCTCCTGTTCCTCTTCCTTGCCTTCTCCTGTTCCTCTTCTCTGCCATCTCCGGTTCCTCTTCTTTGCCTTCTCCTGTTCCTCTTCTTTGCCTTCTCCTGTTCCTAATATTTGCCTTCTCCTGTTCCTCTTCCTTGCCTTATCCTGTTCCTTTTCTTTGCCTTCTGTTCCTCTTCTTTGCCTTCTACTGTTCCTTTTCTTTGCCTTCTCCTGTTCCTTTTTTTGCCTTGTCCTTTCCTCTTCTTTGCCTTCTCCTGTTCCTCATCTTTGCCTTCTCCTGTTCCTCTTCTTTGCCTTCTCCTGTTCCTCTTCCTTGCCTTCTCCTGTTCCTCTTCCTTGCCTTCTCCTGTTCCTCTTCTTTGCCTTCTCCTGTTCCTCCTATTTTCCTTCTCGTGTTCCTCTTCTTTGCCTTCTCCTGTTCCAATTATTTGCCTTCTCCTGTTCCTTTTCTTTGCCTTCTCCTGTTCCTTTTCTTTGCCTTCTCATGTTCCTTTCCTTTGCCTTCTCCTGTTCCTCTTCTTCCCTTCTCCTGTTCCTCTTCTTTGCCCTCTCCTGTTCCTCTTCGTTGCCTTCTCCTGTTCCTCTTTTTTGCCTTCTCCTGTTCAACGTCTTTGCTTTATCCTGTTCCTCTTCTTTGCCTTCTCCTGTTCATCTTTTTGCCTTCTCCTGTTCCTATTATTTGCCTTCTCCTGTTCCTAGTCTTTGCCTTCTCCTGTTCCTCATCCTTGCCTTCTCCTGTTCCTCTTCTTTGCGATCTCCGGTTCCTCTTCTTTGCCTTCTCCTGTTCCTCTTCTTTGCCTTCTGCTGTTCCTCTTCTTTGCCTTCTCCTGTTCCTCTTCCATGCCTTATCCTGTTCCTTTTCTTTGCCTTCTGTTCCTCTTCTTTGCATTCTTCTGTTCCTTTTCTTTGCCTTCTCCTGTTCCTTTTTTGCCTTCTCCTGTTCCTTTTTTTGCCTTCTCCTTTCCTCTTCTTTGCCTTCTCCTGTTCCTATTCTTTGCCTTCTCCTGTTCCACTTCTTTGCCTTATCCTGTTCCTCTTTTTGTCTTCTCCTGTTCCTCTTTTTGGCTTCTCCTGTTCCTATTCTTTGCCTTTTCCTGTTCCTTTTCTTTGCCTTCTCCTGTTCCTCTTCTTTGCCTTCTCCTATTCCTCTATTTTGCCTTCTCCTGTTCCTCTCTTTGCCTTCTCCTGTTCCTCTTCCTTGCCTTCTCCTGTTCCTCTTCCTTGCCTTCTCCTGTTCCACTTCTTTGCCTTCTCCTGTTCCTCCTATTTTCCTTCTCCTGTTCCTCTTTTTGCCTTCTCCTGTTCCAATTATTTGCCTTCTCCTGTTCCTTTTCTTTGCCTTCATCCGTTCCTCTTCTATGCCTTCTCCTGTTCCTCATCTTTGCCTTCTCCTGTTCCTAATATTTGCCTTCTCCTGTTCCTCTTCTTTGCCTTCTACTGTTCCTCTTCTGTGCCTTCTCCTGTTCCTTTTCTATGCCTTCTTCTGTTCCTCTTCTTTGCCTACTCCTGTTCCTTTTCTTTGCCATCTCCTGTTCCTTTTCTTTGCCTTCTCCTGTTCCTCTTATTTGCCTTCTCCTGTTCCTCTTCATTGCCTTCTCCTGTTCCTATTCTTTGCCTTCCCCTGTTCCACTTCTTTGCCTTTCTCCTGTTCCTCTACTCTGCCTTCTCCTGTTCCTTTTTTTGCCTTCTCCTGTTCCTCTTCTTTGCCTTCTCCTGTTCCTTTTCTATGCCTTCTTCTGTTCCTCTTCTTTGCCTACTCCTGTTCCTTTTCTTTTCCTTTTCCTGTTCCTTTTCTTTGCCTTCTCCTGTTCCTCTTCTTTGCCTTCTCCTGTTCCTCTTCATTGCCTTCTCCTGTTCCTCTTCTTTGCCTTCTCCTGTTCCTTTTCTTTGCCTTCTCCTGTTCCTCTTCTTTGCCTTCTACTGTTCCTTTTATTTGCCTTCTCCTCTTCCTCATCTATGCCTTCCCCTCTTCCTTTTCTGTGCCTTCTCCTGTTCCTTTTCTTTGCCTTCTCCTGTTCCTCTTCTTTGCCTTCTCCTGTTCCTCTTCATTGCCTTCTCCTGTTCCTCTTCTTTGCCTTCTCCTGTTCCTTTTCTTTGCCTTCACCTGTTCCTCTTCTTTGCATTCTCCTGTTCGTCTTCTTTGCATTTCTCAGGTTCCTCTTCTTTGCCTTCTCCTGTTCCTTTTCTTTGCCTTCTCCTGTTCCTCTTCTTGCCTTCTCCTGTTCCTCTTCCTTGCCTTCTCCTGTTTCTCTTCTTAGCCCTCTCCTGTTCCTCTTCGTTGCCTTCTCCTGTTCCTCTTTTTTGCCTTCTCCTGTTCAACTTCTTTGCTTTATCCTGTTCCTCTTCTTTGCCTTCTCCTGTTCCTTTTCCTTGCCTTCTCCTGTTCCTTTTCTTTGCCTTCTCCTGTTCATCTTTTTGCCTTCTCCTGTTCCTATTCTTTGCCTTCTCCTGTTCCTAGTCTTTGCCTTCTCCTGTTCCTCTTCCTTGCCTTCTCCTGTTCCTCTTCTTTGCCATCTCCGTTTCCTCTTCTTTGCCTTCTCCTGTTCCTTTTCTTTGCCTTCTCCTGTTCCTTTTCTTTGCCTTCTCCTGTTCCTTTTCTTTGCCTTCATCCGTTCCTCTTCTTTGCCTTCTCCTGTTCCTCTTCTTTGCCTTCTCCTGTTCCTAATATTTGCCTTCTCCTGTTCCTCTTCTTTGCCTTCTACTGTTCCTCTTCTTTGCCTTCTCCTGTTCCTTTTCTATGTCTTCTTCTGTTCCTCTTCTTTGCCTACACCTGTTCCTTTTCTTTTCCTTTTCCTGTTCCTTTTCTTTGCCTTCTCCTGCTCCTCTTCTTTGCCTTCTCCTGTTTCTCTTCATTGCCTTCTCCTGTTCCTCTTCTTTGCCTTCTCCTGTTCCTTTTCTTTGCCTTCTCCTGTTCCTCTTCTTTGCCTTCTACTTCTCCTTTTATTTGCCTTCTCCTCTTCCTCATCTATGCCTTCCCCTCTTCCTTTTCTGTGCTTTCTCCTGTTCCTCTTCTTTGCCTTCTCCTGTTCCTTTTCATTGCCTTCTCCTGTTCCTCTTCCTTGCCTTCTCCTGTTACTTTTCTTTGCCTTCTCCTGTTCCTCTTTTTTGCCTTCTCCTGTTCAACTTCTTTGCTTTATCCTGTTCCTCTTCTTTGCCTTCTCCTGTTCATCTTTTTGCCTTCTCCTGTTCCTATTCTTTGCCTTCTCCTGTTCCTAGTCTTTGCCTTCTCCTGTTCCTCTTCCTTGCCTTCTCCTGTTCCTCTTCTTTGCCATCTCCGGTTCCTCTTCTTTGCCTTCTCCTGTTCCTCTTCTTTGCCTTCTGCTGTTCCTCTTCTTTGCCTTCTCCTGTTCCTCTACTTTGCCTTGTCCTGTTCCTCTCTTTGCCTTCTCCTGTTCCTCTTCCTTGCCTTCTCCTGTTCCTCTTCCTTGCCTTCTCCTGTTCCTCTTCTTTGCCTTCTCCTGTTCCTCCTATTTTCCTTCTCCTGTTCCTCTTCTTTGACTTCTCCTGTTCCAATTATTTGCCTTCTCCTGTTCCTTTTCTTTGCCTTCTCCTGTTCCTTTTCTTTGCCTTCATCCGTTCCTCTTCTTTGCCTTCTCCTGTTCCTCTTCTTTGCCTTCTCCTGTTCCTCTACTTTGCCTTGTCCTGTTCCTCTCTTTGCCTTCTCCTGTTCCTCTTCCTTGCCTTCTCCTGTTCCTCTTCCTTGCCTTCTCCTGTTCCTCTTCTTTGCCTTCTCCTGTTCCTCCTATTTTCCTTCTCCTGTTCCTCTTCTTTGACTTCTCCTGTTCCAATTGTTTGCCTTCTCCTGTTCCTTTTCTTTGCCTTCTCCTTTCCTCTTCTTTGCCTTCTCCTGTTCCTATTCTTTGCCTTCTCCTGTTCCTCTTCTTTGCCTTCTCCTGTTCAACTTCTTTGTCTTCTTCTGTTCCATTTCTTTGCCTTCTCCTGTTCCTCTTCCTTGTCTTCTCCTGTTCCTTTTCTTAGCCTTCTCCTGTTCCTCTTTTTGTCTTCTCCTGTTCCTCTTCTTTGCCTTCTCCAGTTCCTATTCTTTGCCTTCTCCTGTTCCTCTACTTTGCCTTCTCCTGTTCCTCTATTTGCCTTCTCCTGTTCCACTTCCTTGCCTTCTCCTGTTCCTCTTCCTTGCCTTCTCCTGTTCCTCTTCTTTGCCTTCTCCTGTTCCTCCTATTTTCCTTCTCCTGTTCCTCTTCTTTGCCTTCTCCTGTTCCAATTATTTGCCTTCTCCTGTTCCTTTTCTTTGCCTTCTCCTGTTCCTTTTCTTTGCCTTCATCCGTTCCTCTTCTTTGCCTTCTCCTGTTCCTCTTCTTTGCCTTCTCCTGTTCCTCTTATTTGTCTTCTCCTGTTCCTCTTCATTGCCTTCTACTGTTGCTCTTCTTTGCCTTCTCCTGTTCCTCTTCTTTGCCCTCTCCTGTTCCTCTTCGTTGCCTTCTCCTGTTCCTCTTTTTTGCCTTCTCCTGTTCAACTTCTTTGCTTTATCCTGTTCCTCTTCTTTGCCTTCTCCTGTTCCTTTTCCTTGCCTTCTCCTGTTCCTTTTCTTTGCCTTCTCCTGTTCATCTTTTTGCCTTCTCCTGTTCCTATTCTTTGCCTTCTCCTGTTCCTAGTCTTTGCCTTCTCCTGTTCCACTTCCTTGCCTTCTCCTGTTCCTCTTCTTTGCCATCTCCGTTTCCTCTTCTTTGCCTTCTCCTGTTCCTCTTCTTTGCCTTCTCCTGTTCCTTTTCTTTGCCTTCTCCTGTTCCTTTACTTAGCCTTCTCCTGTTCCTCTTTTTGTCTTCTCCTGTTCCTCTTCTTTGCCTTCTCCTGTTCCTATTCTTTGCCTTTTCCTGTTCCTTTTCTTTGCCTTCTCCTTTTCCTCTTCTTTGCCTTCTCCTGTTCCTCTACTTTGCCTGGTCCTGTTCCTCTCTTTGCCTTCTCCTGTTCCTCTTCCTTGCATTCTCCTGTTCCTCTTCCTTGCCTTCTCCTGTTCCTCTTCTTTGCCTTCTCCTGTTCCTCCTATTTTCCTTCTCCTGTTCCTCTTCTTTGACTTCGCCTGTTCCAATTATTTGCACTTCTCCTGTTCCTTTTCTTTGCCTTCTCCTGTTCCTTTTCTTTGCCTTCATCCGTTCCTCTTCTTTGCCTTCTCCTGTTCCTCTTCTTTGCCTTCTCCTGTTCCTAATATTTGCCTTCTCCTGTTCCTCTTCTTTGCCTTCTACTGTTCCTCTTCTTTGCCTTCTCCTGTTCCGATTTTTTGCCTTCTCCTGTTCCTCTTCTTTGCCTTCTCCTGTTCCTTTTCTATCTTTTCTTCTGTTCCTCTTCTTTGCCTACTCCTGTTCCTTTTCTTTTCCTTTTCCTATTCCTTTTCTTTGCCTTCTCCTGCTCCTCTTCTTTGCCTTCTCCTGTTCCTCTTCATTGCATTCTCCTGTTCCTCTTCTTTGCCTTCTCCTGTTCCTTTTCTTTGCCTTCTCCTGTTCCTCTTCTTTGCCTTCTACTGCTCCTTTTATTTGCCTTCTCCTCTTCCTCATCTATGCCTTCCCCTCTTCCTTTTCTGTGCTTTCTCCTGTTCCTCTTCTTTGCCTTCTCCTGTTCCTTTTCATTGCTTTCTCCTGTTCCTCTTCCTTGCCTTCTCCTGTTACTTTTCTTTGCCTTAACCTGTTCCTCTTCTTTGCCTTCTCCTGTTCCTCTTTTTTGCCTTCTCCTGTTCAACTTCTTTGCTTTATCCTGTTCCTCTTCTTTGCCTTCTCGTGTTCATCTTTTTGCCTTCTCCTGTTCCTATTCTTTGCCTTCTCCTCTTCCTAGTCTTTGCCTTCTCCTGTTCCTCTTCCTTGCCTTCTCCTGTTCCTCTTCTTTGCCATCTCCGGTTCCTCTTCTTTGCCTTCTCCTGTTCCTCTTCTTTGCCTTCTGCTGTTCCTTTTCTTTGCCTTCTCCTGTTCCTCTTCCATGCCTTATCCTGTTTCTTTTCTTTGCCTTCTGTTCCTCTTCTTTGCCTTCTCCTGTTCCTTTTTTGCCTTCTCCTGTCCCTTTTTTTGCCTTCTCCTTTCCTCTTCTTTGCCTTCTCCTGTTCCTATTCTTTGGCTTCTCCTGTTCCTCTTCTTTGCCTTATCCTGTTCCTCTTATTGCCTTCTCCTGTTCCTCTTCTTTGCCTTCTCCTGTTCAACTTCTTTGTCTTCTCCTGTTCCATTTCTTTGCCTTCTCCTGTTCTTCTTCCTTGTCTTCTCCTGTTCCTTTTCTTAGCCTTCTCCTGTTCCTCTTTTTGTCTTCTCCTGTTCCTCTTCTTTGCCTTCTCCTGTTCCTATTCTTTGCCTTTTCCTGTTCCTTTTCTTTGCCTTCTCCTGTTCCTCTTCTTTGCCTTCTCCTGTTCCTCTACTTTGCCTTCTCCTGTTCCTCTATTTGCCTTCTCCTGTTCCTCTTCCTTGCCTTCTCCTGTTCCTCTTCCTTGCCTTCTCCTGTTCCTCTTCTTTGCCTTCTCCTGTTCCTCCTATTTTCCTTCACCTGTTCCTCTTCTTTGCCTTCTCCTGTTCCAATTATTTGCCTTCTCCTGTTCCTTTTCTTTGCCTTCTCCTGTTCCTTTTCTTTGCCTTCTCCTGTTCCTCTTATTTGCCTTCTCCTGTTCCTCTTCATTGCCTTCTCCTGTTCCTTTTCTTTGCCTTCTCCTGTTCCTCTTCTTTGCCTTCTACTGTTCCTTTTATTTGCCTTCTCCTCTTCCTCATCTATGCCTTCCCCTCTTACTTTTCTGTGCCTTCTCCTGTTCCTCTTCTTTGCCTTCTTCTTTTCCTTTTCATTGCCTTCTCCTGTTCCTCTTCCTTGCCTTCTCCTGTTACTTTTCTTTGCCTTCACCTGTTGCTCTTCTTTGCCTTCTCCTGTTCGTCTTCTTTGCATTTCTCAGGTTCCTCTTCTTTGCATTCTCCTGTTCCTTTTCTTTGCCTTCTCCTGTTCCTTTTCTTGCCTTCTCCTGTTCCTCTTCCTTGCCTTCTCCTGTTCCTCTTCTTAGCCTTCTCCTGTTCCTCTTCGTTGCCTTCTCCTGTTCCTCTTCTTTGCCCTCTCCTGTTCCTCTTCGTTGCCGTCTCCTATTCCTCTTTTTTGCCTTCTCCTGTTCAACTTCTTTGCTTTATCCTGTTCCTCTTCTTTGCCTTCTCCTTTCCTCTTCTTTGCCTTCTCCTGTTCCTATTCTTTGGCTTCTCCTGTTCCTCTTCTTTGCCTTATCCTGTTCCTCTTCTTTGCCTTCTCCTGTTCCTCTTCTTTGCCTTCTCCTGTTCAACTTCTTTGTCTTCTCCTGTTCCATTTCTTTGCCTTCTCCTGTTCCTCTTCCTTGTCTTCTCCTGTTCCTTTTCTTAGCCTTCTCCTGTTCCTCTTTTTGTCTTCTCCTGTTCCTCTTCTTTGCCTTCTCCTGTTCCTATTCTTTGCCTTTTCCTGTTCCTTTTCTTTGCCTTCTCCTGTTCCTCTTCTTTGCCTTCTCCTGTTCCTCTACTTTGCCTTCTCCTGTTCCTCTATTTGCCTTCTCCTGTTCCTCTTCCTTGCCTTCTCCTGTTCCTCTTCCTTGCCTTCTCCTGTTCCTCTTCTTTGCCTTCTCCTGTTCCTCCTATTTTCCTTCACCTGTTCCTCTTCTTTGCCTTCTCCTGTTCCAATTATTTGCCTTCTCCTGTTCCTTTTCTTTGCCTTCTCCTGTTCGTTTTCTTTGCCTTCTCCTGTTCCTCTTATTTGCCTTCTCCTGTTCCTCTTCATTGCCTTCTACTGTTCCTCTTCTTTGCCTTCTCCTGTTCCTTTTCTTTGCCTTCTCCTGTTCCTCTTCTTTGCCTTCTACTGTTCCTTTTATTTGCCTTCTCCTCTTCCTCATCTATGCCTTCCCCTCTTACTTTTCTGTGCCTTCTCCTGTTCCTCTTCTTTGCCTTCTTCTTTTCCTTTTCATTGCCTTCTCCTGTTCCTCTTCCTTGCCTTCTCCTGTTACTTTTCTTTGCCTTCACCTGTTGCTCTTCTTTGCCTTCTCCTGTTCGTCTTCTTTGCATTTCTCAGGTTCCTCTTCTTTGCATTCTCCTGTTCCTTTTCTTTGCCTTCTCCTGTTCCTCTTCTTGCCTTCTCCTGTTCCTCTTCCTTGCCTTCTCCTGTTCCTCTTCTTAGCCTTCTCCTGTTCCTCTTCTTTGCCTTCTCCTGTTCCTCTTCTTTGCCCTCTCCTGTTCCTCTTCGTTGCCGTCTCCTATTCCTCTTTTTTGCCTTCTCCTGTTCAACTTCTTTGCTTTATCCTGTTCCTCTTCTTTGCCTTCTCCTGTTCCATTTCCTTGCCTTCTCCTGTTCCTTTTCTTTGCCTTCTCCTGTTCATCTTTTTGCCTTCTCCTGTTCCTATTCTTGCCTTCTCCTGTTCCTAGTCTTTGGCTTCTCCTGTTCCTCTTCTTTGCCATCTCCGGTTCCTCTTCTTTGCCTTCTCCTGTTCCTCTTCTTTGCCTTCTCCTGTTCCTATTCTTTGCCTTCTCCTGTTCCTCTTCCTTGCCTTATCCTGTTCCTTTTCTTTGCCTTCTGTTCCTCTTCTTTACCTTCTCCTGTTCAACTTCTTTGTCTTCTCCTGTTCCATTTCTTTGCCTTCTCCTGTTCCTCTTCCTTGCCTTCTCCTGTTCCTCTTCCTTGCCTTCTCCTGTTCCTCTTCCTTGCCTTCTCCTGTTCCTCTTCTTTGCCTTCTCCTGTTCCTCCTATTTTCCTTCTCCTGTTCCTCTTCTTTGCCTTCTCCTGTTCCAATTATTTGCCTTCTCCTGTTCCTTTTCTTTGCCTTCTCCTGTTCCTTTTCTTTGCCTTCATCCGTCCCTCTTCTTTGCCTTCTCCTGTTCCTCTTCTTTGCCTTCTCCTGTTCCTAATATTTGCCTTCTCCTGTTCCTCTTCTTTGCCTTCTACTGTTCCTCTTCTTTGCCTTCTTCTGTTCCTATTTTTTGCCTTCTCCTGTTCCTCTTCTTTGCCTTCTCCTGTTACTTTTCTATGCCTTCTTCTGTTCCTCTTCTTTGCCTACTCCTGTTCCTTTTCTTTTCCTTTTCTTGTTCCTTTTCTTTGCCTTCTCCTGTTCCTCTTCATTGCCTTCTCCTGTTCCTCTTCTTTGCCTTCTCCTGTTCCTTTTCTTTGCCTTCTCCTGTTCCTCTTCTTTGCCTTCTACTGTTCCTTTTATTTGCCTTCTCCTCTTCCTCATCTATGCCTTCCCCTCTTCCTTTTCTGTGCCTTCTCCTGTTCCTCTTCTTTGCCTTCTCCTGTTCATTTTCATTGCCTTCTCCTGTTCCTCTTCCTTGCCTTCTCCTGTTACTTTTCTTTGCCTTCACCTGTTTCTCTTCGTTGCCTTCTCCTGTTCGTCTTCTTTGCATTTCTCAGGTTCCTCTTCTTTGCCCTCTCCTGTTCCTCTACGTTGCCTTCTCCTGTTCCTCTTCTTTGCCTTCTCCTGTTCCTCTTCGTTGCCCGCCCTCCTGTTCCTCTTCTTTGCCCTCTCCTGTTCCTCTTCGTTGGTTTCTCCTGTTCCTCTTTTTTGCCTTCTCCTGTTCAACTTCTTTGCTTTATCCTGTTCCTCTTCTTTGCCTTCTCCTGTTCCATTTCCTTGCCTTCTCCTGTTCATCTTTTTGCCTTCTCCTGTTCCTATTCTTTGCCTTCTCCTGTTCCTAGTCTTTGCCTTCTCCTGTTCCTCTTCCCTGCCTTCTCCTGTTCCTCTTCTTTGCCATCTCCGGTTCCTCTTCTTTGCCTTCTCCTGTTCCTCTTCTTTGCCTTCTCCTGTTCCTTTTCTTTGCCTTCTCCTGTTCCTCTTCCTTGCCTTCTCCTGTTCCTTTTCTTTACCTTCTGTTCCTCTTCTTTACCGTCTACTGTTCCTTTTCTTTGCCTTCTCCTGTTCCTCTTCTTGCCTTCTCCTGTTCCTCTTCCTTGCCTTCTCCTGTTCCTCTTCTTTGCCCTCTCCTGTTCCTCTTCGTTGCCTTCTCCTGTTCCTCTTTTTTGCCTTCTCCTGTTCAACTTCTTTGCTTTATCCTGTTCCTCTTCTTTGCCTTCTCCTGTTCCTTTTCCTTGCCTTCTCCTGTTTCTTTTCTTTGCCTTCTCCTGTTCCTCTTATTTGCTTTCTCCTGTTTTCTTTGCCTTCTCCTGTTCCTCTTCTTTGCCTTCTCTGTTCCTCTTGTTTGCCTTCTCCTGTTCCTCTTCTTTGCCTTCTCCTGTTCCTCTTCTTTGCCTTCTCCTGTTCCTCTTCTTTACCTTCTCCTGTTTCTCTTCTTTGCCTTCTTATGTTCCTCTTCTTTGCCTTCTCCTGTTCTTTTTCCTTGTTTTCTCCTGTTCCTTTTCTTTTCCTTCTCCTGTTCCTTTTCTTTGCCTTCTGTTCCTCTTCTTTGCCTTCTCCAGTTCCCCTTCTTTACCTTCTGTTCCTCTTCTTTGCCTTCTCATGTTCCTTTTCTTTGCCTTCTCCTGTTCCTCTTCTTTGCCTTCTCCTGTTCCTTTTCTTTGCCTTCTCCTGTTCCTCTTCCTTACTTTCTCCTGTTCCTCTTCTTTGCCTTCTCCTGTTCCTTTTCTTTGCCTTCTCCTGTTCCTCTTCTTTGCCTTCTCCTGTTCCTTTTCTTTGCCTTCTCCTGTTCCTCTTCTTTGCCTTCTCATGTTCCTCTTCTTTGCCTTCTCCTGTTCCTTTTCTCTGCCTTCTCCTGTTCCTCTTCTTTGCCTTCACCTATTCCTCTTCTTTCCCTTCTCCTGTTCCTCTTCTTTGCCTTCTCCTGTTCCTCTTCTTTGCCTACTCCTGTTCCCTTTTGCCTTCTTCTGTTCCTTTTCTTTGCCTTCTCCTGTTTTTTCGGTGCCTTCTCCTGTTCCTTTTCTTTCCCTTCTCCTGTTCCTCTTCTTTGCCTTCTCCTGTTCCTCTTCTTTGCCTTCTCCTGTTCTTCTTCCTTGCCTTCTCCCCTTCCTTTTCTTTGCCTTCTCCTGTTCTTCTTCTTTGCCTTCTCCTGTTTTTTCTTTGCCTTCTCCTGTTCCTCTTCTTTGCCTTCTCCTCTACCTCTTCTTTGCCTTCTCCTGTTCCTCTTCTTTGCCTTCTCCTGTTCCTCTTTCTTGCATTCTCCTGTTCCTTTTCTTTTCCTTCTCCTGTTCCTCTTCCTTGCCTTCTCCTGTTCCTCTTCTTTGCCTTCTCCTCTACCTCTTCTTTGCCTTCTCCTGTTCCTCTTCTTTGCCTTCTCCTGTTCCTCTTTCTTGCATTCTCCTGTTCCTCTTCTTTGCCTTCTCCTGTTCCACTTATTTGCCTTCTCCTGTACCTCTTCTTTGCTTTCTCCTGTTCCTCTTCGTTGCCTTCACCTGTTCTTCCTTTTTGCCTTATCCTGTTCCTCTTCTTTTCCTTCTCCTGTTCCTCTTCTTTGCATTCTCCTGTTCCTCTTCTTTGCCTTCTCCTGTTCCGCTTCTTTGCCTTCTCCTTTTCCTCTTCCTCGCCGTCTCCTGTTCCTCTTCTTTGCCTTCTCCTGTTCCTCTTCTGTGCCTTCTCCTGTTCCTTTTCTTTGCCTTCTCCTGTTCCTCTTCTTTGCCTTCTCCTGTTCCTTTTCTTTGCCTTCTCCTGTTCCTCTTCTTTGCCTTCTCCTGTTCCTCTTCTTTGCCTTCTCCTGTTCCTCTTCTTTGCTTTCTCCTGTTCCTCTTCTTTGCCTTCTCCTGTTCCTTTTCTTTGCCATCTCCTCTTCCTCTTCTGTGCCTTTTTCTGTTCCACTTCTTTGTCTTCTCCTGTTCGTCTTCTTAGCCTTCTCCTGTTCCTTTTCTTTTCCTTCTCCTGTTCCTCTTTTTTGCTTCTCTTCTTCCTCATCTTTGCCTTCTCCTGTTCCTTTACTTTGCCTTCTCCTGTTCCTTTTCTTTGCCTTCTCCTGTTCCTCTTCTTTGCCTTCTCCTCTTCCACATTTTTGCCTTCTCCTGTTCCTTTTCTTTGCCTTCTCCTGTTCCTCTTCTTTGCCTTCTCCTGTTCCCTTTCTTTGCCTTCTCCTGTTCCTCTTCTTTGCTTTCTCCTGTTTCTCTTCTTTGCCTTCTCCTGTTCCTCTTCTTTGCCTTCTCTTGTTCCTCTTCTTTGCCTTCTCCTGTTCCCCTTCTTTGCCTTCTTCCGTTCCTCTTCTTTGCCTTCTCCTGTTCCTCGTCTTTGCCTTCTCCTTTTTTTTCTTTGCCTTCTCCTGTTTCTTTTCTTTGCCTTCTCCTGTTCCTCTTCTTTGCCTTCTCCTGTTCCTCTTATTTGCCTTCTCCTGTTTCTCTTTGCCCTCTCCTGTTCCTCTTCTTTGCCTTCTCTGTTCCTCTTGTTTGCCTTCTCCTGTTCCTCTTCTTTGCCTTCTCCTGTTCCTCTTCTTTGCCTTCTCCTGTTCCTCTTCTTTGCCTTCTCCTGTTTCTCTTCTTTGCCTTCTCCTGTTCCTCTTCTTTGCCTTCTCCTGTTCTTGTTCCTTGTTTTCTCCTGTTCATTTTCTTCGCCTTCTGTTCCTCTTCTTTGCCTTCTCCAGTTCCACTTCTTTACCTTCTCCTGTTCCTCTTCTTTGCCTTCTCATGTTACTTTTCTTTGCCTTCTCCTGTTCCCCTTCTTTGCCTTCTCCTGTTCCTTTTCTTTGCCTTCTCCTGTTCCTCTTCCTTACCTTCTCCTGTTCCTCTTCTTTGCCTTCTCCTGTTCCATTTCTTTGCCTTCTCCTGTTCCTCTTCTTTGCCTTCTCCTGTTCCTCTTCTTTGCCTTCTCCTTTTCCTCTTCCTTGCCTTCTCCTGTTCCTCTTCTTTGCCTTCTTCTGTTCCTCTTCCTTGCCTTCTCCTGTTTCTCTTCTTTGCCCTCTCCTGTTCCTCTTCTTTGCCTTCTCCTGTTCTTCTTCCTTGCCTTCTCCTCTTCCTTTTCTTTGCCTTCTCCTGTTCCTCTTCTTTGCCTTCTCCTCTTTTTTTCTTTGTCTTCTCCTGTTCCTCTTCTTTGCCTACTCCTCTACCTCTTCTTTGCCTTCTCCTGTTCCTCTTCTTTGCCTTCTCCTGTTCCTCTTTCTTGCATTCTCCTGTTCCTTTTCTTTTCCTTTTCCTGTTCCTCTTCCTTGCCTTCTCCTGTTCCTCTTCTTTGCCTTCTCCTGTTCCTCTTCTTTGCCTTCTCCTGTTCCTCTTCTTTGCCTTCTCCTGTTTTTTTTTCTTTGCCTTCTCCTGTTTCTTTTCTTTGCCTTCTCCTGTTCCACTTCTTTGCCTTCTCCTGTTCCTCTTCTTTGCCTTCTCTTTCTTTTCGTTGCTTTCTCCTGTTCCTCTTTTTTGCCTTCTCCTGTTCCTCTTCTTTGCCATCTCCTGTTCCTCTCCTTTGCCTTCTCCTGTTCTTCTTCTTTGCCTTCTCCTCTTTCTCTTCTTTGCCTTCTCCTGTTCCTCTTCTTTGCCTTTTCCTGTTTCTCTTCGTTGCCTTCTCCTGTTCCTCTTCTTTGCCTTCTCCTGTTCCTTTTCCTTGTTTTCTCCTGTTCCTTTTCTTTGCCTTTTCCTGTTCCTTTTCCTTGCCTTCTCCTGTTCCTCTTCTTTGCCTTCTCCTGTTCCTCTTCTTTGCATTCTCCTCTTCATCTTCTTTGCCTTCTCCTGTTCCTCTTCTTTGCCTTCTCCTGTTCCTTTTCTTTGCCTTCTCCTGTTCCTCTTCTTTGCCTTCTCTTGTTCCTTTACTTTGCCTTCTCCTGTTCCTCTTCTTTGCCTTCTCCTGTTCCACTTCTTTGCCTTCTGCTGTTCCTTTCCTTTGCTTTCTCCTGTTCCTCTTCATTGCCTTCACCTGTTCTTCCTTTTTGCCTTATCCTGTTCCTCTTCTTTTCCTTCTCCTGTTCCTCTTCTTTGCATTCTCCTGTTCCTCTTCTTTGCCTTCTCCTGTTCCGCTTCTTTGCCTTCTCCTTTTCCTCTTCCTCGCCGTCTCCTGTGCCTCTTCTTTGCCTTCTCCTGTTCCTAATATTTGCCTTCTCCTGTTCCTCTTATTTGCCTTCTACTGTTCCTCTTCTTTGCCTTCTCCTCTTCCTATTTTTTGCCTTCTCCTGTTCCTCTTCTTTGCCTTCTCCTGTTCCTTTTCTATGCCTTCTTCTGTTCCTCTTCTTTGCCTACTCCTGTTCTTTTTCTTTTCCTTTTCCTGTTCCTTTTCTTTGCCTTCTCCTGTTCCTCTTCTTTCCCTTCTCCTGTTCCACTTCATTGCCTTCTCCTGTTCCCCTTCTTTGCCTTCTCCTGTTCCTTTTCTTTGCCTTCTCCTGTTCCTCTTCTTTGCCTTCTACTGTTCCTTTTATTTGCCTTCTCCTCTTCCTCATCTATGCCTTCCCCTCTTCCTTTTCTGTGCCTTCTCCTGTTCCTCTTCTTTGCCTTCTCCTGTTCCTTTTCATTGCCTTCTCCTGTTCCTCTTCTTTGCCTTCTCCTGTTCCTCTTCTTTGCCTTCTCCTGTTCCTCTTCTTTGCCTTCTCCTGTTCTTCTTCCTTGTCTTCTCCCCTTCCTTTTCTTTGCCTTCTCCTGTTCTTCTTCTTTGCCTTCTCCTGTTTTTTCTTTGCCTTCTCCTGTTCCTCTTCTTTGCCTTCTCCTCTACCTCTTCTTTGCCTTCTCCTGTTCCTCTTTCTTGCATTCTCCTGTTCCTTTTCTTTTCCTTCTCCTGTTCCTCTTCCTTGCCTTCTCCTGTTCCTCTTCCTTGCCTTCTCCTGTTCCTCTTCTTTGCCTTCTCCTGTTTTTTTTCTTTGCCTTCTCCTCTTTCTTTTCTTTGCCTTCTCCTGTTCTACTTCTTTGCCTTCTCCTGTTCCTCTTCTTTCCCTTCTCTTTCTTTTCTTTGCTTTCTCCTGTTCCTCTCCTTTGCCTTCTCCTGTTCCTCTTCTTTGCCTTCTCCTGTTCCTCTTCTTTGCCTTCTCCTGTTCCTCTTCTTTGCCTTCTCCTGTTCCTCTGTTTTGCCTTCTCCTGTTCGTCTTCTTTGCCTTCTCCTGTTTCTCTTCTTTGCCTTCACCTGTTCCTCTTCTTTGCCTTCTCCTGTTTCTCTTCGTTGCCTTCTCCTGTTCCTCTTCTTTGCCTTCTCCTGTTCCTCTTCTTTGCCTTCTCCTGTTCCTTTTCCTTGTTTTCTCCTGTTCCTTTTCTTTGCCTTCTCCTGTTCCTTTTCATTGCCTTCTCCTGTTCCTCTTCTTTGCCTTCTCCTGTTCCTCTTCTTTGCCTTCTCCTCTTCCTCTTCTTTGCCTTCTCCTGTTCCTCTTCTTTGCCTTCTCCTGTTCCTTTTCTTTGCCTTCTCCTGTTCCTCTTCTTTGCCTGCTCTTGTTCCTTTACTTTGCCTTCTCCTGTTCCTCTTCTTTGCCTTCTCCTGTTCCACTTATTTGCCTTCTCCTGTACCTCTTCTTTGCTTTCTCCTGTTCCTCTTCGTTGCCTTCACCTGTTCTTCCTTTTTGCCTTATCCTGTTCCTCTTCTTTTCCTTCTCCTGTTCCTCTTCTTTGCATTCTCCTGTTCCTCTTCTTTGCCTTCTCCTGTTCCGCTTCTTTGCCTTCTCCTTTTCCTCTTCCTCGCCGTCTCCTGTTCCTCTTTTTTGCCTTCTCCTGTTCCTCTTCTGTGCCTTCTCCTGTTCCTTTTCTTTGCCTTCTCCTGTTCCTCTTCTTTGCCTTCTCCTGTTCCTTTTCTTTGCCTTCTCCTGTTCCTCTTCTTTGCCTTCTCCTGTTCCACTTCTTTGCCTTCTCCTGTTCCTCTTCTTTGCTTTCTCCTGTTCCTCTTCTTTGCCTTCTCCTGTTCCTTTTCTTTGCCATCTCCTCTTCCTCTTCTGTGCCTTTTTCTGTTCCACTTCTTTGTCTTCTCCTGTTCGTCTTCTTAGCCTTCTCCTGTTCCTTTTCTTTTCCTTCTCCTGTTCCTCTTTTTTGCTTCTCTTCTTCCTCATCTTTGCCTTCTCCTGTTCCTTTACTTTGCCTTCTCCTGTTCCTTTTCTTTGCCTTCTCCTGTTCCTTTTCTATGCCTTCTTCTGTTCCTCTTCTTTGCCTACTCCTGTTCTTTTTCTTTTCCTTTTCCTGTTCCTTTTCTTTGCCTTCTCCTGTTCCTCTTCTTTCCCTTCTCCTGTTCCACTTCATTGCCTTCTCCTGTTCCTCTTCTTTGCCTTCTCCTGTTCCTTTTCTTTGCCTTCTCCTGTTCCTCTTCTTTGCCTTCTACTGTTCCTTTTATTTGCCTTCTCCCGTTCCTCATCTATGCCTTCCCCTCTTCCTTTTCTGTGCCTTCTCCTGTTCCTCTTCTTTGCCTTCTCCTGTTCCTTTTCATTGCCTTCCCCTGTTCCTCTTTCTTGCCTTCTCCTGTTACTTTTCTTTGCCTTCACCTGTTCCTCTTCTTTGCCTTCTCCTGGTCGTCTTCTTTGCATTTCTCAGGTCCCTCTTCTTTGCCTTCTCCTGTTCCTTTTCTTTGCCTTCTCCTGTTCCTCTTCTTGCCTTCTCCTGTTCCTCTTCCTTGCCTTCTCCTGTTCCTCTTCTTTGCCCTCTCCTGTTCCTCTTCGTTGCCTTCTCCTGTTCCTCTTTTTTGCCTTCTCCTGTTCAACTTCTTTGCTTTATCCTGTTCCTCTTCTTTGCCTTCTCCTGTTCCTTTTCTTTGCCTTCTCCTGTTTCTTTTCTTTGCCTTCTCCTGTTCATCTTTTTGCCTTCTCCTGTTCCTATTCTTTGCCTTCTCCTGTTCCTAGTCTTTGCCTTCTCTTGTTCCTCTTCCTTGCCTTCTCCTGTTCCTCTTCTTTGCCATCTCCGGTTACTCTTATTTGCCTTCTCCTGTTCCTCTTCTTTGCCTTCTCCTGTTCCTTTTCTTTGCCTTCTCCTGTTCCTTTTCTTTGCCTTCTCCTGTTCCTCTTCCATGCCTTATCCTGTTCCTTTTCTTTGCCTTCTGTTCCTCTTCTTTGCATTCTCCTGTTCCTTTTCTTTGCCTTCTCCTGTTCGCTTTCTTTGCCTTCTCCTGTTCCTCTTCTTTGCCTTCTCCTGTTTCTCTTCTTTGCCTTCTCCTGTTCCTCTTCTTTGCCTTCTCTTGTTCCTCTTCTTTGCCTTCTCCTGTTCCCCTTCTTTGCCCTCTCCCGTTCCTCTTTTTTGCCTTCTCCTGTTCCTCGTCTTTGCCTTCTCCTTTTTTTTCTTTGCCTTCTCCTGTTTCTTTTCTTTGCCTTCTCCTGTTCCTCTTCTTTGCCTTCTCCTGTTCCTCTTATTTGCTTTCTCCTGTTTTCTTTGCCTTCTCCTGTACCTCTTCTTTGCCTTCTCTGTTCCTCTTGTTTGCCTTCTCCTGTTCCTCTTCTTTGCCTTCTCCTGTTCCTCTTCTTTGCCTTCTCCTGTTCCTCTTCTTTACCTTCTCCTGTTTCTCTTCTTTGCCTTCTCATGTTCCTCTTCTTTGCCTTCTCCTGTTCTTTTTCCTTGTTTTCTCCTGTTCCTTTTCTTTTCCTTCTCCTGTTCCTTTTCTTTGCCTTCTGTTCCTCTTCTTTGCCTTCTCCAGTTCCCCTTCTTTACCTTCTCCTGTTCCTCTTCTTTGCCTTCTCATGTTCCTTTTCTTTGCCTTCTCCTGTTCCTCTTCTTTGCCTTCTCCTGTTCCTTTTCTTTGCCTTCTCCTGTTCCTCTTCCTTACTTTCTCCTGTTCCTCTTCTTTGCCTTCTCCTGTTCCTTTTCTTTGCCTTCTCCTGTTCCTCTTCTTTGCCTTCTCCTGTTCCTTTTCTTTGCATTCTCCTGTTCCTCTTCTTTGCCTTCTCCTGTTCCTCTTCTTTGCCTTCTCCTGTTCCTTTTCTTTGCATTCTCCTGTTCCTCTTCTTTGCCTTCTCATGTTCCTCTTCTTTGCCTACTCCTGTTCCCTTTTGCCTTCTTCTGTTCCTTTTCTTTGCCTTCTCCTGTTTTTTCGGTGCCTTCTCCTGTTCCTTTTCTTTGCCTTCTCCTGTTCCTCTTCTTTGCCTTCTCCTGTTCCTCTTCTTTGCCTTCTCCTGTTCTTCTTCCTTGCCTTCTCCCCTTCCTTTTCTTTGCCTTCTCCTGTTCTTCTTCTTTGCCTTCTCCTGTTTTTTCTTTGCCTTCTCCTGTTCCTCTTCTTTGCCTTCTCCTCTACCTCTTCTTTGCCTTCTCCTGTTCCTCTTTCTTGCATTCTCCTGTTCCTTTTCTTTTCCTTCTCCTGTTCCTCTTCCTTGCCTTCTCCTGTTCCTCTTCTTTGCCTTCTCCTGTTCCTCTTCTTTGCCTTCTCCTGTTTTTTTTCTTTGCCTTCTCCTCTTTCTTTTCTTTGCCTTCTCCTGTTCTACTTCTTTGCCTTCTCCTGTTCCTCTTCTTTCCCTTCTCTTTCTTTTCTTTGCTTTCTCCTGTTCCTCTCCTTTGCCTTCTCCTGTTCCTCTTCTTTGCCTTCTCCTGTTCCTCTTCTTTGCCTTCTCCTGTTCCTCTTCTTTGCCTTCTCCTGTTCCTCTGTTTTGCCTTCTCCTGTTCGTCTTCTTTGCCTTCTCCTGTTTCTCTTCTTTGCCTTCACCTGTTCCTCTTCTTTGCCTTCTCCTGTTTCTCTTCGTTGCCTTCTCCTGTTCCTCTTCTTTGCCTTCTCCTGTTCCTCTTCTTTGCCTTCTCCTGTTCCTTTTCCTTGTTTTCTCCTGTTCCTTTTCTTTGCCTTCTCCTGTTCCTTTTCTTTGCCTTCTCCTGTTCCTCTTCTTTGCCTTCTCCTGTTCCTCTTCTTTGCCTTCTCCTCTTCCTCTTCTTTGCCTTCTCCTGTTCCTCCTCTTTGCCTTCTCCTGTTCCTTTTCTTTGCCTTCTCCTGTTCCTCTTCTTTGCCTGCTCTTGTTCCTTTACTTTGCCTTCTCCTGTTCCTCTTCTTTGCCTTCTCCTGTTCCACTTATTTGCCTTCTCCTGTACCACTTCTTTGCTTTCTCCTGTTCCTCTTCGTTGCCTTCACCTGTTCTTCCTTTTTGCCTTATCCTGTTCCTCTTCTTTTCCTTCTCCTGTTCCTCTTCTTTGCATTCTCCTGTTCCTCTTCTTTGCCTTCTCCTGTTCCGCTTCTTTGCCTTCTCCTTTTCCTCTTCCTCGCCGTCTCCTGTTCCTCTTCTTTGCCTTCTCCTGTTCCTCTTCTGTGCCTTCTCCTGTTCCTTTTCTTTGCCTTCTCCTGTTCCTCTTCTTTGCCTTCTCCTGTTCCTTTTCTTTGCCTTCTCCTGTTCCTCTTCTTTGCCTTCTCCTGTTCCTCTTCTTTGCCTTCTCCTGTTCCTCTTCTTTGCTTTCTCCTGTTCCTCTTCTTTGCCTTCTCCTGTTCCTTTTCTTTGCCATCTCCTCTTCCTCTTCTGTGCCTTTTTCTGTTCCACTTCTTTGTCTTCTCCTGTTCGTCTTCTTAGCCTTCTCCTGTTCCTTTTCTTTTCCTTCTCCTGTTCCTCTTTTTTGCTTCTCTTCTTCCTCATTTTTGCCTTCTCCTGTTCCTTTACTTTGCCTTCTCCTGTTCCTTTTCTTTGCCTTCTCCTGTTCCTCTTCTTTGCCTTCTCCTCTTCCACATTTTTGCCTTCTCCTGTTCCTTTTCTTTGCCTTCTCCTGTTCCTCTTCTTTGCCTTCTCCTGTTCCCTTTCTTTGCCTTCTCCTGTTCCTCTTCTTTGCTTTCTCCTGTTTCTCTTCTTTGCCTTCTCCTGTTCCTCTTCTTTGCCTTCTCTTGTTCCTCTTCTTTGCCTTCTCCTGTTCCCCTTCTTTGCCTTCTTCCGTTCCTCTTCTTTGCCTTCTCCTGTTCCTCGTCTTTGCCTTCTCCTGTTTCTCTTTGCCCTCTCCTGTTCCTCTTCTTTGCCTTCTCTGTTCCTCTTGTTTGCCTTCTCCTGTTCCTCTTCTTTGCCTTCTCCTGTTCCTCTTCTTTGCCTTCTCCTGTTCCTCTTCTTTGCCTTCTCCTGTTCCTCTTTTTTGCCTTCTCCTGTTCCTCTTCTTGCCTTCTCCTGTTCCTCTTCCTTGCCTTCTCCTGTTCCTCTTCTTTGCCCTCTCCTGTTCCTCTTCGTTGCCTTCTCCTGTTCCTCTTTTTTGCCTTCTCCTGTTCAACTTCTTTGCTTTATCCTGTTCCTCTTCTTTGCCTTCTCCTGTTCCTTTTCTTTGCCTTCTCCTGTTTCTTTTCTTTGCCTTCTCCTGTTCATCTTTTTGCCTTCTCCTGTTCCTATTCTTTGCCTTCTCCTGTTCCTAGTCTTTGCCTTCTCTTGTTCCTCTTCCTTGCCTTCTCCTGTTCCTCTTATTTGCCATCTCCGGTTCCTCTTATTTGCCTTCTCCTGTTCCTCTTCTTTGCCTTCTCCTGTTCCTTTTCTTTGCCTTCTCCTGTTCCTTTTCTTTGCCTTCTCCTGTTCCTCTTCCAAGCCTTATCCTGTTCCTTTTCTTTGCCTTCTGTTCCTCTTCTTTGCATTCTCCTGTTCCTTTTCTTTGCCTTCTCCTGTTCGCTTTCTTTGCCTTCTCCTGTTCCTCTTCTTTGCCTTCTCCTGTTTCTCTTCTTTGCCTTCTCCTGTTCCTCTTCTTTGCCTTCTCTTGTTCCTCTTCTTTGCCTTCTCCTGTTCCCCTTCTTTGCCCTCTCCCGTTCCTCTTTTTTGCCTTCTCCTGTTCCTCGTCTTTGCCTTCTCCTTTTTTTTCTTTGCCTTCTCCTGTTTCTTTTCTTTGCCTTCTCCTGTTCCTCTTCTTTGCCTTCTCCTGTTCCTCTTATTTGCTTTCTCCTGTTTTCTTTGCCTTCTCCTGTTCCTCTTCTTTGCCTTCTCTGTTCCTCTTGTTTGCCTTCTCCTGTTCCTCTTCTTTGCCTTCTCCTGTTCCTCTTCTTTGCCTTCTCCTGTTCCTCTTCTTTACCTTCTCCTGTTTCTCTTCTTTGCCTTCTCATGTTCCTCTTCTTTGCCTTCTCCTGTTCTTTTTCCTTGTTTTCTCCTATTCCTTTTCTTTTCCTTCTCCTGTTCCTTTTCTTTGCCTTCTGTTCCTCGTCTTTGCCTTCTCCAGTTCCCCTTCTTTACCTTCTCCTGTTCCTCTTCTTTGCCTTCTCATGTTCCTTTTCTTTGCCTTCTCCTGTTCCTCTTCTTTGCCTTCTCCTGTTCCTTTTCTTTGCCTTCTCCTGTTCCTCTTCCTTACTTTCTCCTGTTCCTCTTCTTTGCCTTCTCCTGTTCCTTTTCTTTGCCTTCTCCTCTTCCTCTTCTGTGCCTTTTTCTGTTCCACTTCTTTGTCTTCTCCTGTTCGTCTTCTTAGCCTTCTCCTGTTCCTTTTCTTTTCCTTCTCCTGTTCCTCTTTTTTGCTTCTCTTCTTCCTCATCTTTGCCTTCTCCTGTTCCTTTACTTTGCCTTCTCCTGTTCCTTTTCTTTGCCTTCTCCTGTTCCTCTTCTTTGCCTTCTCCTCTTCCACATTTTTGCCTTCTCCTGTTCCTTTTCTTTGCCTTCTCCTGTTCCTCTTCTTTGCCTTCTCCTGTTCCCTTTCTTTGCCTTCTCCTGTTCCTCTTCTTTGCTTTCTCCTGTTTCTCTTCTTTGCCTTCTCCTGTTCCTCTTCTTTGCCTTCTCTTGTTCCTCTTCTTTGCCTTCTCCTGTTCCCCTTCTTTGCCTTCTTCCGTTCCTCTTCTTTGCCTTCTCCTGTTCCTCGTCTTTGCCTTCTCCTGTTTCTCTTTGCCCTCTCCTGTTCCTCTTCTTTGCCTTCTCTGTTCCTCTTGTTTGCCTTCTCCTGTTCCTCTTCTTTGCCTTCTCCTGTTCCTCTTCTTTGCCTTCTCCTGTTCCTCTTCTTTGCCTTCTCCTGTTTCTCTTCTTTGCCTTCTCCTGTTCCTCTTCTTTGCCTTCTCCTGTTCTTGTTCCTTGTTTTCTCCTGTTCATTTTCTTCGCCTTCTGTTCCTCTTCTTTGCCTTCTCCAGTTCCACTTCTTTACCTTCTCCTGTTCCTCTTCTTTGCCTTCTCATGTTACTTTTCTTTGCCTTCTCCTGTTCCTCTTCTTTGCCTTCTCCTGTTCCTTTTCTTTGCCTTCTCCTGTTCCTCTTTCTTACCTTCTCCTGTTCCTCTTCTTTGCCTTCTCCTGTTCCTTTTCTTTGCCTTCTCCTGTTCCTCTTCTTTGCCTTCTCCTGTTCCTCTTCTTTGCCTTCTCCTTTTCCTCTTCCTTGCCTACTCCTGTTCCTCTTCTTTGCCTTCTCCTGTTCCTCTTCCTTGCCTTCTCTTGTTTCTCTTCTTTGCCCTCTCCTGTTCCTCTTCTTTGCCTTCTCCTGTTCTTCTTCCTTGCCTTCTCCTCTTCCTTTTCTTTGCCTTCTCCTGTTCCTCTTCTTTGCCTTCTCCTCTTTTTTCCTTTGTCTTCTCCTGTTCCTCTACTTTGCCTACTCCTCTACCTCTTCTTTGCCTTCTCCTGTTCCTCTTCTTTGCCTTCTCCTGTTCCTCTTTCTTGCATTCTCCTGTTCCTTTTCTTTTCCTTTTCCTGTTCCTCTTCCTTGCCTTCTCCTGTTCCTCTTCTTTGCCTTCTCCTGTTCCTCTTCTTTGCATTCTCCTGTTCCTCTTCTTTGCCTTCTCCTGTTTTTTTTTCTTTGCCTTCTCCTGTTTCTTTTCTTTGCCTTCTCCTGTTCCACTTCTTTGCCTTCTCCTGTTCCTCTTCTTTGCCTTCTCTTTCTTTTCGTTGCTTTCTCCTGTTCCTCTTTTTTGCCTTCTCCTGTTCCTCTTCTTTGCCATCTCCTGTTCCTCTCCTTTGCCTTCTCCTGTTCTTCTTCTTTGCCTTCTCCTCTTTCTCTTCTTTGCCTTCTCCTGTTCCTCTTCTTTGCCTTTTCCTGTTTCTCTTCGTTGCCTTCTCCTGTTCCTCTTCTTTGCCTTCTCCTGTTCCTTTTCCTTGTTTTCTCCTGTTCCTTTTCTTTGCCTTCTCCTGTTCCTTTTCCTTGCCTTCTCCTGTTCCTCTTCTTTGCCTTCTCCTGTTCCTCTTCTTTGCATTCTCCTCTTCATCTTCTTTGCCTTCTCCTGTTCCTCTTCTTTGTCTTCTCCTGTTCCTTTTCTTTGCCTTCTCCTGTTCCTCTTCTTTGCCTTCTCTTGTTCCTATACTTTGCCTTCTCCTGTTCCTCTTCTTTGCCTTCTCCTGTTCCACTTCTTTGCCTTCTGCTGTTCCTCTCCTTTGCTTTCTCCTGTTCCTCTTCATTGCCTTCACCTGTTCTTCCTTTTTGCCTTATCCTGTTCCTCTTCTTTTCCTTCTCCTGTTCCTCCTCTTTGCATTCTCCTGTTCCTCTTCTTTGCCTTCTCCTGTTCCGCTTCTTTGCCTTCTCCTTTTCCTCTTCCTCGCCGTCTCCTGTGCCTCTTCTTTGCCTTCTCCTGTTCCTCTTCTGTGCCTTCTCCTGTTCCTTTTCTTTGCCTTCTCCTGTTCCTCTTCGTTGCCTTCTCCTGTTCCTTTTCTTTGCCTTCTCCTGTTCCTCTTCTTTGCCTTCTCCTGTTCCACTTCTTTGCCTTCTCCTGTTCCTCTTCTTTGCTTTCTCCTGTTCCTCTTCTTTCCTTTTTCCTGTTCCTTTTCTTTGCCTTCTCCTCTTCCTCTTCTTTGCCTTTTTCTGTTCCACTTCTTTGTCTTCTCCTGTTCGTCTTCTTAGCCTTCTCCTGTTCCTTTTCTTTTCCTTCTCCTGTTCCTCTTTTTTGCTTCTCTTCTTCCTCATCTTTGACTTCTCCTTTCCTTTACTTTGCCTTCTCCTGTTCCTTTTCTTTGCCTTTTCCTGTTCCTCTTCTTTGCCTTCTCCTCTTCCACATTTTTGCCTTCTCCTGTTCCTTTTCTTTGCCTTCTCCTGTTACTCTTCCTTGCCTTCTCCTGTTCCCTTTCTTTGCCTTCTCCTGTTCCTCTTCTTTGCTTTCTCCTGTTTCTCTTCTTTGCCTTCTCCTGTTCCTCTTCTTTGCCTTCTCTTGTTCCTCTTATTTGCCTTCTCCTGTTCCCCTTCTTTGCCTTCTCCCGTTCCTCTTCTTTGTCTTCTCCTGTTCCTCGTCTTTGCCTTCTCCTTTTTTTTCTTTGCCTTCTCCTGTTTCTTTTCTTTGCCTTCTCCTGTTCCTCTTATTTGCCTTCTCCTGTTTCTCTTTGCTTTCTCCTGTTCCTCTTCTTTGCCTTCTCTGTTCCTCTTGTTTGCCTTCTCCTGTTCCTCTTCTTTGCCTTCTCCTGTTCCTCTTCTTTGCCTTCTCCTGTTCCTCTTCTTTGCCTTCTCCTGTTTCTCTTCTTTGCCTTCTCCTGTTCCTCTTCTTTGCCTTCTCCTGTTCTTTTTCCTTGTTTTCTCCTGTTCCTTTTCTTCGCCTTCTGTTCCTCTTCTTTGCCTTCTCCAGTTCCCCTTCTTTACCTTCTCCTGTTCCTCTTCTTTGCCTTCTCATGTTACTTTTCTTTGCCTTCTCCTGTTCCACTTCTTTGCCTTCTCCTGTTCCACTTCTTTGCCTTCTCCTGTTCGTTTTCTTTGCCTTCTCCTGTTCCTCTTATTTGCCTTCTCCTGTTTCTCTTTGCCCTCTCCTGTTCCTCTTCTTTGCCTTCTCTGTTCCTCTTGTTTGCCTTCTCCTGTTCCTCTTCTTTGCCTTCTCCTGTTCCTCTTCTTTGCCTTCTCCTGTTCCTCTTCTTTGCCTTCTCCTGTTTCTCTTCTTTGCCTTCTCCTGTTCCTCTTCTTTGCCTTCTCCTGTTCTTGTTCCTTGTTTTCTCCTGTTCATTTTCTTCGCCTTCTGTTCCTCTTCTTTGCCTTCTCATGTTACTTTTCTTTGCCTTCTCCTGTTCCTCTTCTTTGCCTTCTCCTGTTCCTCTTCTTTGCCTTCTCCTGTTCCTCTTCTTTGCCTTCTCCTGTTCCTCTTCTTTGCCTTCTCCTTTTCCTCTTCCTTACCTTCTCCTGTTCCTCTTCTTTGCCTTCTCCTGTTCCTTTTCTTTGCCTTCTCCTGTTCCTCTTCTTTGCCTTCTCCTGTTCCTCTTCTTTGCCTTCTCCTTTTCCTCTTCCTTGCCTTCTCCTGTTCCTCTTCTTTGCCTTCTCCTGTTCCTCTTTGCCTTCTTCTGTTCCTTTTCTTTGCCTTCTCCTGTTTTTTCTGTGCCTTCTCCTGTTCCTTTTCTTTGCCTTCTCCTGTTCCTCTTCTTTGCCTTCTCCTGTTCCTCTTCTTTGCCTTCTCCTTTTCCTCTTCCTTGCCTTCTCCTGTTCCTCTTCCCTGCCTTCTCCTGTTTCTCTTCTTTGCCCTCTCCTGTTCCTCTTCTTTGCCTTCTCCTGTTCTTCTTCCTTGCCTTCTCCTCTTCCTTTTCTTTGCCTTCTCCTGTTCCTCTTCTTTGCCTTCTCCTCTTTTTTCCTTTGTATTCTCCTGTTTTTTTTTCTTTGCCTTCTCCTGTTTCTTTTCTTTGCCTTCTCCTGTTCCACTTCTTTGCCTTCTCCTGTTCCTCTTCTTTGCCTTCTCTTTCTTTTCGTTGCTTTCTCCTGTTCCTCTTTTTTGCCTTCTCCTGTTCCTCTTCTTTGCCATCTCCTGTTCCTCTCCTTTGCCTTCTCCTGTTCCATTTCCTTGCCTTCTCCTGTTCATCTTTTTGCCTTCTCCTGTTCCTATTCTTTGCCTTCTCCTGTTCCTAGTCTTTGCCTTCTCCTGTTCCTCTTCCTTGCCTTCTCCTGTTCCTCTTCTTTGCCATCTCCGGTTCCTCTTCTTTGCCTTCTCCTGTTCCTCTTCTTTGCCTGCTCCTGTTCCTTTTCTTTGCCTTCTCCTGTTCCTCTTCCTTGCCTTCTCCTGTTCCTATTCTTTGCCTTCTCCTGTTCCACTTCTTTGCCTTATTCTGTTCCTCTTCTTTGCCTTCTCCTGTTCCTCTTCTTTGCCTTCTCCTGTTCAACTTCTTTGTCTTTTCCTGTTCCATTTCTTTGCCTTCTCCTGTTCCTCTTCCTTGCCTTCTCCTGTTCCTTTTCTTTGCCTTCTCCTGTTCCTCTTTTTGTCTTCTCCTGTTCCTCTTCTTTGCCTTCCCCTGTTACTATTCTTTGCCTTTTCCTGTTCCTTTTCTTTGCCTTCTCCTGTTCCTCTACTTTGCCTTATCCTGTTCCTCTCTTTGCCTTCTCCTGTTCCTCTTCTTTGCCTTCTCCTGTTCCTCTTCCTTGCCTTCTCCTGTTCCTCTTCCTTGCCTTCTCTTGTTCCTCTTCTTTGCCTTCTCCTGTTCCTCCTACTTTTCTTCTCCTGTTCCTCTTCTTTGCCTTCTCCTGTTCCAATTATTTGCCTTCTCCTGTTCCTTTTCTTTGCCTTCTCCTGTTCCTTTTCTTTGCCTTCATCCGTTCCTCTTCTTTGCCTTCTCCTGTTCCTCTTCTTTGCCTTCTCCTGTTCCTAATATTTGCCTTCTCCTGTTCCTCTTCTTTGCCTTCTACTGTTCCTCTTCTTTGCCTTCTCCTCTTCCTATTTTTTGCCTTCTCCTCTTCCTCTTCTTTGCCTTCTCCTGTTCCTTTTCTATGCCTTCTTCTGTTCCTCTTCTTTGCCTACTCCTGTTCCTTTTCCTGTTCCTTTTCTTTGCCTTCTCCTGTTCCTCTTCTTTGCCTTCTCCTGTTCCACTTTATTGCCTTCTCCTGTTCCACTTCTTTGCCTTCTCCTGTTCCTTTTCTTTGCCTTCTCCTGTTCGTCTTCTTTGCCTTCTACTGTTCCTTTTATTTGCCTTCTCCTCTTCCTCATCTATGCCTTCCCCTCTTCCTTTTCTGTGCCTTCTCCTCTTCCTCTTCTTTGCCTTCTCCTGTTCCTTTTCATTGCCTTCACCTGTTCCTCTTCCTTGCCTTCTCCTGTTACTTTTCTTTGCCTTCACCTGTTCCTCTTCTTTGCCTTCTCCTGTTCGTCTTCTTTGCATTTCTCAGGTTCCTCTTCTTTGCCTTCTCCTGTTCCTATTCTTTGCCTTCTCCTGTTCCTCTTCTTGCCTTCTCCTGTTCCTCTTCCTTGCCTTCTCCTGTTCCTCTTCTTTGCCCTCTCCTGTTCCTCTTCGTTGCCTTCTCCTGTTCCTCTTTTTTGCCTTCTCCTGTTCAACTTCTTTGCTTTATCCTGTTCCTCTTCTTTGCCTTCTCGTGTTCCTTTTCCTTGCCTTCTCCTGTTCCTTTTCTTTTCCTTCTCCTGTTCCTCTTTTTTGCTTCTCTTCTTCCTCATCTTTGCCTTCTCCTTTCCTTTACTTTGCCTTCTCCTGTTCCTTTTCTTTGCCTTTTCCTGTTCCTCTTCTTTGCCTTCTCCTCTTCCACATTTTTGCCTTCTCCTGTTTCTTTTCTTTGCCTTCTCCTGTTCCACTTCTTTGCCTTCTCCTGTTCCTCTTCTTTGCCTTCTCTTTCTTTTCGTTGCTTTCTCCTGTTCCTCTTTTTTGCCTTCTCCTGTTCCTCTTCTTTGCCATCTCCTGTTCCTCTCCTTTGCCTTCTCCTGTTCCATTTCCTTGCCTTCTCCTGTTCATCTTTTTGCCTTCTCCTGTTCCTATTCTTTGCCTTCTCCTGTTCCTAGTCTTTGCCTTCTCCTGTTCCTCTTCCTTGCCTTCTCCTGTTCCTCTTCTTTGCCATCTCCGGTTCCTCTTCTTTGCCTTCTCCTGTTCCTCTTCTTTGCCTGCTCCTGTTCCTTTTCTTTGCCTTCTCCTGTTCCTCTTCCTTGCCTTCTCCTGTTCCTATTCTTTGCCTTCTCCTGTTCCACTTCTTTGCCTTATTCTGTTCCTCTTCTTTGCCTTCTCCTCTTCCTCTTCTTTGCCTTCTCCTGTTCAACTTCTTTGTCTTTTCCTGTTCCATTTCTTTGCCTTCTCCTGTTCCTCTTCCTTGCCTTCTCCTGTTCCTTTTCTTTGCCTTCTCCTGTTCCTCTTTTTGTCTTCTCCTGTTCCTCTTCTTTGCCTTCCCCTGTTACTATTCTTTGCCTTTTCCTGTTCCTTTTCTTTGCCTTCTCCTGTTCCTCTACTTTGCCTTCTCCTGTTCCTCTCTTTGCCTTCTCCTGTTCCTCTTCTTTGCCTTCTCCTGTTCCTCTTCCTTGCCTTCTCCTGTTCCTCTTCCTTGCCTTCTCCTGTTCCTCTTCTTTGCCTTCTCCTGTTCCTCCTACTTTCCTTCTCCTGTTCCTCTTCTTTGCCTTCTCCTGTTCCAATTATTTGCCTTCTCCTGTTCCTTTTCTTTGCCTTCTCCTGTTCCTTTTCATTGCCTTCACCTGTTCCTCTTCCTTGCCTTCTCCTGTTACTTTTCTTTGCCTTCACCTGTTCCTCTTCTTTGCCTTCTCCTGTTCGTCTTCTTTGCATTTCTCAGGTTCCTCTTCTTTGCCTTCTCCTGTTCCTTTTTTTTGCCTTCTCCTGTTCCTCTTCTTGCCTTCTCCTGTTCCTCTTCCTTGCCTTCTCCTGTTCCTCTTCTTTGCCCTCTCCTGTTCCTCTTCGTTGCCTTCTCCTGTTCCTCTTTTTTGCCTTCTCCTGTTCAACTTCTTTGCTTTATCCTGTTCCTCTTCTTTGCCTTCTCCTGTTCCTTTTCCTTGCCTTCTCCTGTTCCTTTTCTTTTCCTTCTCCTGTTCCTCTTTTTTGCTTCTCTTCTTCCTCATCTTTGCCTTCTCCTTTCCTTTACTTTGCCTTCTCCTGTTCCTTTTCTTTGCCTTTTCCTGTTCCTCTTCTTTGCCTTCTCCTCTTCCACATTTTTGCCTACTCCTGTTCCTTTTCTTTGCCTTCTCCTGTTCCTCTTCTTTGCCTTCTCCTGTTCCCTTTCTTTGCCTTCTCCTGTTCCTCTTCTTTGCTTTCTCCTGTTTCTCTTCTTTGCCTTCTCCTGTTCCTCTTCTTTGCCTTCTCTTGTTCCTCTTCTTTGCCTTCTCCTGTTCCCCTACTTTGCCTTCTCCCGTTCCTCTTCTTTGTCTTCTCCTGTTCCTCGTCTTTGCCTTCTCCTTTTTTTTCTTTGCCTTCTCCTGTTTCTTTTCTTTTCCTTCTCCTGTTCCTCTTATTTGCCTTCTCCTGTTTCTCTTTGCTTTCTCCTGTTCCTCTTCTTTGCCTTCTCCTGTTCCTCTTCTTTGCCTTCTCCTGTTTCTCTTCTTTGCCTTCTCCTGTTCCTCTTCTTTGCCTTCTCCTGTTCTTTTTCCTTGTTTTCTCCTGTTCCTTTTCTTCGCCTTCTGTTCCTCTTCTTTGCCTTCTCCAGTTCCCCTTCTTTACCTTCTCCTGTTCCTCTTCTTTGCCTTCTCATGTAACTTTTTTTTGCCTTCTCCTGTTCCACTTCTTTGCCTTCTCCTGTTCGTTTTCTTTGCCTTCTCCTGTTCCTCTTATTTGCCTTCTGTTTCTCTTTGCCCTCTCCTGTTCCTCTTCTTTGCCTTCTCTGTTCCTCTTGTTTGCCTTCTCCTGTTCCTCTTCTTTGCCTTCTCCTGTTCCTCTTCTTTGCCTTCTCCTGTTCCTCTTCTTTGCCTTCTCCTGTTTCTCTTCTTTGCCTTCTCCTGTTCCTCTTCTTTGCCTTCTCCTGTTCTTGTTCCTTGTTTTCTCCTGTTCCATTTCTTTGCCTTCTCCTGTTCCTCTTCCTTGCCTTCTCCTGTTCCTTTTCTTTGCCTTCTCCTGTTCCTCTTTTTGTCTTCTCCTGTTCCTCTTCTTTGCCTTCCCCTGTTACTATTCTTTGCCTTTTCCTGTTCCTTTTCTTTGCCTTCTCCTGTTCCTCTACTTTGCCTTCTCCTGTTCCTCTCTTTGCCTTCTCCTGTTCCTCTTCTTTGCCTTCTCCTGTTCCTCTTCCTTGCCTTCTCCTGTTCCTCTTCCTTGCCTTCTCCTGTTCCTCTTCTTTGCCTTCTCCTGTTCCTCCTACTTTCCTTCTCCTGTTCCTCTTCTTTGCCTTCTCCTGTTCCAATTATTTGCCTTCTCCTGTTCCTTTTCTTTGCCTTCTCCTGTTCCTTTTCTTTGCCTTCATCCGTTCCTCTTCTTTGCCTTCTCCTGTTCCTCTTCTTTGCCTTCTCCTGTTCCTAATATTTGCCTTCTCCTGTTCCTCTTCTTTGCCTTCTACTGTTCCTCTTCTTTGCCTTCTCCTCTTCCTATTTTTTGCCTTCTCCTCTTCCTCTTCTTTGCCTTCTCCTGTTCCTTTTCTATGCCTTCTTCTGTTCCTCTTCTTTGCCTACTCCTGTTCCTTTTCCTGTTCCTTTTCTTTGCCTTCTCCTGTTCCTCTTCTTTGCCTTCTCCTGTTCCACTTTATTGCCTTCTCCTGTTCCTCTTCTTTGCCTTCTCCTGTTCCTTTTCTTTGCCTTCTCCTGTTCGTCTTCTTTGCCTTCTACTGTTCCTTTTATTTGCCTTCTCCTCTTCCTCATCTATGCCTTCCCCTCTTCCTTTTCTGTGCCTTCTCCTCTTCCTCTTCTTTGCCTTCTCCTGTTCCTTTTCATTGCCTTCACCTGTTCCTCTTCCTTGCCTTCTCCTGTTACTTTTCTTTGCCTTCACCTGTTCCTCTTCTTTGCCTTCTCCTGTTCGTCTTCTTTGCATTTCTCAGGTTCCTCTTCTTTGCCTTCTCCTGTTCCTTTTCTTTGCCTTCTCCTGTTCTTCTTCCTTGCCTTCTCCTCTTTTTTCCTTTGTCTTCTCCTGTTTTTTTTTCTTTGCCTTCTCCTGTTTCTTTTCTTTGCCTTCTCCTGTTCCACTTCTTTGCCTTCTCCTGTTCCTCTTCTTTGCCTTCTCTTTCTTTTCGTTGCTTTCTCCTGTTCCTCTTTTTTGCCTTCTCCTGTTCCTCTTCTTTGCCATCTCCTGTTCCTCTCCTTTCCCTTCTCCTGTTCCATTTCCTTGCCTTCTCCTGTTCATCTTTTTGCCTTCTCCTGTTCCTATTCTTTGCCTTCTCCTGTTCCTAGTCTTTGCCTTCTCCTGTTCCTCTTCCTTGCCTTCTCCTGTTCCTCTTCTTTGCCATCTCCGGTTCCTCTTCTTTGCCTTCTCCTGTTCCTCTTCTTTGCCTGCTCCTGTTCCTTTTCTTTGCCTTCTCCTGTTCCTCTTCCTTTCCTTCTCCTGTTCCTATTCTTTGCCTTCTCCTGTTCCACTTCTTTGCCTTATTCTGTTCCTCTTCTTTGCCTTCTCCTGTTCCTCTTCTTTGCCTTCTCCTGTTCAACTTCTTTGTCTTTTCCTGTTCCATTTCTTTGCCTTCTCCTGTTCCTCTTCCTTGCCTTCTCCTGTTCCTTTTCTTTGCCTTCTCCTGTTCCTCTTTTTGTCTTCTCCTGTTCCTCTTCTTTGCCTTCCCCTGTTACTATTCTTTGCCTTTTCCTGTTCCTTTTCTTTGCCTTCTCCTGTTCCTCTACTTTGCCTTTTCCTGTTCCTCTCTTTGCCTTCTCCTGTTCCTCTTCTTTGCCTTCTCCTGTTCCTCTTCCTTGCCTTCTCCTGTTCCTCTTCCTTGCCTTCTCCTGTTCCTCTTCTTTGCCTTCTCCTGTTCCTCCTACTTTCCTTCTCCTGTTCCTCTTCTTTGCCTTCTCCTGTTCCAATTATTTGCCTTCTCCTGTTCCTTTTCTTTGCCTTCTACTGTTCCTCTTCTTTGCCTTCTCCTCTTCCTATTTTTTGCATTCTCCTGTTCCTCTTCTTTGCCTTCTCCTGTTCCTTTTCTATGCCTTCTTCTGTTCCTCTTCTTTGCCTACTCCTGTTCCTTTTCCTGTTCCTTTTCTTTGCCTTCTCCTGTTCCCCTTCTTTGCCTTCTCCTGTTCCACTTCATTGCCTTCTCCTTTTCCTCTTCTTTGCCTTCTCCTGTTCCTTTTCTTTGCCTTCTCCTGTTCCTCTTCTTTGCCTTCTACTGTTCCTTTTATTTGCCTTCTCCTCTTCCTCATCTATGCCTTCCCCTCTTCCTTTTCTGTGCCTTCTCCTCTTCCTCTTCTTTGCCTTCTCCTGTTCCTTTTCATTGCCTTCTCCTGTTCCTCTTCCTTGCCTTCTCCTGTTACTTTTCTTTGCCTTCACCTGTTCCTCTTCTTTGCCTTCTCCTGTTCGTCTTCTTTGCATTTCTCAGGTTCCTCTTCTTTGCCTTCTCCTGTTCCTTTTCTTTGCCTTCTCCTGTTCCTCTTCTTGCCTTCTCCTGTTCCTCTTCCTTGCCTTCTCCTGTTCCTCTTCTTTGCCCTTTCCTGTTCCTCTTCGTTGCCTTCTCCTGTTCCTCTTTTTTGCCTTCTCCTGTTCAACTTCTTTGCTTTATCCTGTTCCTCTTCTTTGCCTTCTCCTGTTCCTTTTCCTTGCCTTCTCCTGTTCCTTTTCTTTGCCTTCTCCTGTTCCTCTTCTTTGCCTTCTACTGTTCCTTTTATTTGCCTTCTCTTCTTCCTCATCTATGCCTTCCCCTCTTCCTTTTCTGTGCCTTCTCCTCTTCCTCTTCTTTGCCTTCTCCTGTTCCTTTTCATTGCCTTCTCCTGTTCCTCTTCCTTGCCTTCTCCTGTTACTTTTCTTTGCCTTCACCTGTTCCTCTTCTTTGCCTTCTCCTGTTCGTCTTCTTTGCATTTCTCAGGTTCCTCTTCTTTGCCTTCTCCTGTTCCTTTTCTTTGCCTTCTCCTGTTCCTCTTCCTTGCCTTCTCCTGTTACTTTTCTTTGCCTTCACCTGTTCCTCTTCTTTGCCTTCTCCTGTTCGTCTTCTTTGCATTTCTCAGGTTCCTCTTCTTTGCCTTCTCCTGTTCCTTTTCTTTGCCTTCTCCTGTTCCTCTTCGTTGCCTTCTCCTGTTCCTCTTCCTTGCCTTCTCCTGTTCCTCTTCTTTGCCCTCTCCTGTTCCTCTTCGTTGCCTTCTCCTGTTCCTCTTCTTTGCCTTCTCCTGTTCCTCTTCTTTGCCATCTCCTGTTCCTCTCCTTTGCCTTCTCCTGTTCCTCTTCTTTGCCTTCTCCTGTTTCTCTTCTTTGCCTTCTCCTGTTCCTCTTCTTTGCCTTCTCCTGTTCTTTTTCCTTGTTTTCTCCTGTTCCTTTTCTTTGCCTTCTCCTGTTCCTTTTCTCTGCCTTCTGTTCCTCTTCTTTGCCTTCTCCAGTTCCCCTTCTTTACCTTCTCATGTTCCTCTTCTTTGCCTTCTCATGTTACTTTTCTTTCCCTTCTCCTGTTCCTGTTCTTTGCCTTCTCCTGTTCCTTTTCTTTGCCTTCTCCTGTTCCTCTTCCTTACCTTCTCCTGTTCCTCTTCTTTGCCTTCTCCTGTTCCTTTTCTTTGTCTTCTCCTGTTCCTCTTCTTTGCCTTCTCCTGTGCCTTTTCTTTGCCTTCTCCTGTTCCTCTTCTTTGCCTTCTCCTGTTCCGCTTCTTTGCCTTCTCATGTTCCTCTTCTTTGACTTCTCCTGTTCCTCTTTGCCTTCTTCTGTTCCTTTTCTTTGCCTTCTCCTGTTTTTTCTGTGCCTTCTCCTGTTCCTTTTCTTTGCCTTCTCCTGTTCCTCTTCTTTGCCTTCTCCTATTCCTCTTCTTTGCCTTCTCCTTTTCCTCTTCCTTGCCTTCTCCTGTTCCTCTTCTTTGCCTTCTCCTGTTCCTCTTCCTTGCCTTCTCCTGTTCTTCTTCCTTGCCTTCTCCTCTTCCTTTTCTTTGCCTTCTCCTGTTTCTTTTCTTTGCCTTCTCCTGTTCCACTTCTTTGCCTTCTCCTGTTCCTCTTCTTTGCCTTCTCTTTCTTTTCGTTGCCTTCTCCTGTTCCTCTTCTTTGCCTTCTCCTGTTCCTCTTCTTTGCCTTCTCCTGTTCCTCTTTTTTGCCTTCTCCTGTTCCTCTTCTTTGCCTTCTCCTGTTCCTCTTCTTTGCCTTCTCCTGTTCCTCTTCTTTGCCTTCTCCTGTTTCTCTTCGTTGCCTTCTCCTGTTCCTCTTCTTTGCCTTCTCCTGTTCCTTTTCTTTGCCTTCTCCTGTTCCTTTTCCTTGTTGTCTCCTGTTCCTTTTCTTTGCCTTCTCCTGTTCCTTTTCTTTGCCTTCTCCTGTTCCTCTTCTTTGCCTTCTCCTGTTCCTTTTCTTTGCCTTCTCCTCTTCCTCTTCTTTGCCTTCTCCTGTTCCTCTTCTTTGCCTTCTCCTGTTCTTTTTCTTTGCCATCTCCTGTTCCTCTTCTTTGCCTTCTCTTGTTCCTTTACTTTGCCTTCTCCTGTTCCTCTTCTTTGCTTTCTCCTGTTCCACTTCTTTGCCTTCTGCTGTTCCACTTCTTTACTTTCTCCTGTTCCTCTTCTTTGCCTTCACCTGTTCTTCTTTTTTGCCTTATCCTGTTCCTCTTCTTTTCCTTCTCCTGTTCCTCTTCTTTGCCTTCTCCTGTTCCCCTTCTTTGCCTTCTTCTGTTCCTCTTCTTTGCCTTCTCCTGCTCTTTTTTGCCTTCTCCTGTTCCTTTTCTTTGCATTCTCCTGTTTTTTTTCTTTGCCTTCTCCTGTTCCTATTCTTTGCCTTCTCCTGTTCCTCTTCTTTGCCTTCTCCTCTTCCTCTTCTTTGCCTTCTCCTTTTCCACTTTCTTGCCGTCTCCTGTTCCTCTTCTTTGCCTTCTCCTGTTCCTCTTCTTTGCCTTCTCCTGTTCCTCTTCTTTGCCTTCTCCTTTTCCACTTTCTTGCCGTCTCCTGTTCCTCTTCTTTGCCTTCTCCTGTTCCTCTTCTTTGCCTTCTCCTGTTCTTTTTCCTTGTTCTCTCCTGTTCCTTTTCTTCGCCTTCTGTTCCTCTTCTTTGCCTTCTCCAGTTCCCCTTCTTTACCTTCTCCTGTTCCTCTTCTTTGCCTTCTCATGTTACTTTTCTTTGCCTTCTCCTGTTCCTCTTCTTTGCCTTCTCCTGTTCCTTTTCTTTGCCTTCTCCTGTTCCTCTTCCTTACCTACTCCTGTTCCTCTTCTTTGCCTTCTCCTGTTCCTTTTCTTTGCCTTCTCCTGTGCCTTTTCTTTGCCTTCTCCTGTTCCTCTTCTTTGCCTTCTCCTGTTCCTCTTCTTTGCCTTCTCATGTTCCTCTTCTTTGCCTTCTCCTGTTCTTCTTTGCCTTCTTCTGTTCCTTTTCTTTGCCTTCTCCTGTTTTTCTGTGCCTTCTCCTGTTCCTTTTCTTTGCCTTCTCCTGTTCCTCTTCTTTGCCTTCTGCTGTTCCTCTTCTTTGCCTTCTCCTTTTCCTCTTCCTTGCCTTCTCCTGTTCCTCTTCTTTGCCTTCTCCTGTTCCTCTTCCTTGCCTTCTCCTGTTTCTCTTCTTTGCCCTCTCCTGTTCCTCTTCTTTGCCTTCTCCTGTTCTTCTTCCTTGCCTTCTCCTCTTCCTTTTCTTTCCTTCTCCTGTTACTCTTCTTTGCCTTCTCCTCTTTCTTCCTTTGTCTTCTCCTGTTCCTCTTCTTTGCCTTCTCCTCTACCTCTTCTTTGCCTTCTCCTGTTCCTCTTCTTTGCCTTCTCCTGTTCCTCTTCTTTGCCTTCTCCTGTTCCTCTTCTTTGCCTTCTCCTGTTCCTCTTCTTTGCCTTCTCCTGTTTTTTTTTCTTTGCCTTCTCCTGTTTCTTTTCTTTTCCTTCTCCTGTTCCACTTCTTTGCCTTCTCCTGTTCCACTTCTTTGCCTTCTCTTTCTTTTCGTTGCTTTCTCCTGTTCCTCTTTTTTGCTTTCTCCTGTTCCTCTTCTTTGCCATCTCCTGTTCCTCTCCTTTGCCTTCTCCTGTTCCTCTTCTTTGCCTTCTCCTGTTTCTCTTCTTTGCCTTCTCCTGTTCCTCTTCTTTGCCTTCTCCTGTTCTTTTTCCTTGTTTTCTCCTGTTCCTTTTCTTTGCCTTCTCCTGTTCCTTTTCTTTGCCTTCTGTTCCCCTTCTTTGCCTTCTCCAGTTCCCCTTCTTTGCCTTCTCCTGTTTCTCTTCTTTGCCTTCTCCTGTTTCTCTTCTTTGCCTTCTCCTGTTCCTCTTCTTTGCCTTCTCCTGTTCTTTTTCCTTGTTTTCTCCTGTTCCTTTTCTTTGCCTTCTCCTGTTCCTCTTCCTTTCCTTCTCCTGTTCCTCTTCCTTGCCTTCTCCTGTTCCTTTTCTTTGCCTTCTCCTGTTCCTCTTCTTTGCCTTCTCCTGTGCCTTTTCTTTGCCTTCTCCTGTTCCTCTTCTTTGCCTTCTCATGTTCCTCTTCTTTGCCTTCTCATGTTCCTCTTCTTTGCCTTCTCCTGTTCCTCTTTGCCTTCTTCTGTTCCTTTTCTTTGCCTTCTCCTGTTTTTTTCTGTGCCTTCTCCTGTTCCTTTTCTTTGCCTTCTCCTGTTCCTCTTCTTTGCCTTCTCCTGTTCCTCTTCTTTGCCTTCTCCTTTTCCTCTTCCTTGCCTTCTCCTGTTCCTCTTCTTTGCCTTCTCCTGTTCCTCTTCCTTGCCTTCTCCTGTTCCTCTTCTTTGCCCTCTCCTCTTCCTCTTCTTTGCCTTCTCCTGTTCTTCTTCCTTGCCTTCTCCACTTCCTTTTCTTTGCCTTCTCCTGTTCCTCTTCATTGCCTTCTCCTGTTTTTTTCTTTGTCTTCTCCTGTTCCTCTTCTTTGGCTTCTCCTCTATCTCTTCTTTGCCTTCTCCTGTTCCTCTTCTTTGCCTTCTCCTGTTCCTCTTCTTTGCCTTCTCCTGTTTTTTTTCTTTGCCTTCTCCTGTTTCTTTTCTTTGCCTTCTCCTGTTCCACTTCTTTGCCTTCTCCTGTTCCTCTTCTTTGCCTTCTCTTTCTTTTCGTTGCCTTCTCCTGTTCCTCTTCTTTGCCTTCTCCTGTTCCTCTTCTTTGCCTTCTCCTGTTCCTCTTCTTTGCCTTCTCCTGTTCCTCTTCTTTTCCTTCTCCTGTTTCTCTTCGTTGCCTTCTCCTGTTCCTCTTCTTTGCCTTCTCCTGTTCCTCTTCTTTGCCTTCTCCTGTTCCTTTTCCTTGTATTCTCCTGTTCCTTTTCTTTGCCTTCTCCTGTTCCTTTTCTTTGCCTTCTCCTGTTCCTCTTCTTTGCCTTCTCCTCTTCCTCTTCTTTGCCTTCTCCTCTTCCTCTTCTTTGCCTTCTCCTGTTCCTCTTCTTTGCCTTCTCCTGTTCCTTTTTTTGCCTTCTCCTGTTCCTCTTCTTTGCCTTCTCTTGTTCCTTTACTTTGCCTTCTCCTGTTCCTCTTCTTTGCCTTCTCCTGTTCCACTTCTTTGCCTTCTGCTGTTCCTCTTCTTTGATTCTCCTGTTCCTCTTCTTTGCCTTCACCTGTTCTTCTTTTTTGCCTTATCCTGTTCCTCTTCTTTTCCTTCTACTGTTCCTCTTCTTTGCCTTCTCCTGTTCCTCTTCTTTGCATTCTCCTGTTTTTTTTCTTTGCCTTCTCCTGTTCCTATTCTTTGCCTTCTCCTGTTCCTCTTCTTTGCCTTCTCCTGTTCCTCTTCTTTGCCTTCTCCTTTTCCACTTTCTTGCCGTCTCCTGTTCCTCTTCTTTGCCTTCTCCTGTTCCTCTTCTTTGCCTTCTCCTGTTCCTTTTCTTTGCCTTCTCCTGTTCCTCTTCTTTGCCTTCTCCTGTTCCTTTTCTTTGCCTTCTCCTGTTCCTCTTCTTTGCCTTCTCCTGTTCCTCTTCTTTGCCTTCTCCTGTTCTTCTTTTTTGCCTTATCCTGTTCCTCTTCTTTTCCTTCTCCTGTTCCTCTTCTTTGCCTTCTCCTGTTCCTCTTCTTTGCCTTCTTCTATTCCTCTTCTTTGCCTTCTCCTCTTCTTCTTTGCCTTCTCCTGTTCCTTTTCTTTGCCTTCTCCTGTTTTTTTTCTTTGCCTTCTCCTGTTCCTTTTCTTTGCCTTCTCCTGTTCCTCTTCTTTGCCTTCTCCTGTTCCTCTTCTTTGCCTTCTCCTTTTCCTCTTCCTTGCCGTCTCCTGTTCCTCTTCTTTGCCTTCTCCTGTTCCTCTTCTTTGCCTTCCCTGTTCCTTTTCTTTGCCTTCTCCTGTTCCTCTTCTTTGCCTTCTCCTGTTCCTCTCCTTTGCTTTCTCCTGTTCCTCTTCATTGCCTTCTCCTTTTCCTTTTCTTTGCCTTCTCCTGTTCCTCTTCTTTGCCTTCTCCTGTTCCTTTTCTTTGCCTTCTCCTGTTCCTCTTCTTTGCCTTCTCCTGTGCCTTTTCTTTGCCTTCTCCTGTTCCTCTTCTTTCCCTTCTCCTGTTCCTCTTCTTTGCCTTCTCATGTTCCTCTTCTTTGCCTTCTCCTGTTCCTCTTTGCCTTCTTCTGTTCCTTTTCTTTGCCTTCTCCTGTTTTTTTCTGTGCCTTCTCCTGTTCCTTTTCTTTGCCTTCTCCTGTTCCTCTTCTTTGCCTTCTCCTGTTCCTCTTCTTTGCCTTCTCCTTTTCCTCTTCCTTGCCTTCTCCTGTTCCTCTTCTTTGCCTTCTCCTGTTCCTCTTCCTTGCCTTCTCCTGTTCCTCTTCTTTGCCCTCTCCTCTTCCTCTTCTTTGCCTTCTCCTGTTCTTCTTCCTTGCCTTCTCCACTTCCTTTTCTTTGCTTTCTCCTGTTCCTCTTCTTTGCCTTCTCCTGTTTATTTCTTTGTCTTCTCCTGTTTCTCTTCTTTGGCTTCTCCTCTACCTCTTCTTTGCCTTCTCCTGTTCCTCTTCTTTGCCTTCTCCTGTTCCTCTTCTTTGCCTTCTCCTGTTTTTTTTCTTTGCCTTCTCCTGTTTCTTTTCTTTGCCTTCTCCTGTTCCACTTCTTTGCCTTCTCCTGTTCCTCTTCTTTGCCTTCTCTTTCTTTTCGTTGCCGTCTCCTGTTCCTCTTCTTTGCCTTCTCCTGTTCCTCTTCTTTGCCTTCCCTGTTCCTTTTCTTTGCCTTCTCCTGTTCCTCTTCTTTGCCTTCTCCTGTTCCTCTCCTTTGCTTTCTCCTGTTCCTCTTCATTGCCTTCTCCTTTTCCTTTTCTTTGCCTTCTCCTGTTCCTCTTCTTTGCCTTCTCCTGTTCCTTTTCTTTGCCTTCTCCTGTTCCTCTTCTTTGCCTTCTCCTGTTCTTTTTCCTTGTTTTCTCCTGTTCCTTTTCTTTGCCTTCTCCTGTTCCTCTTCCTTTCCTTCTCCTGTTCCTCTTCTTTGCCTTCTCCTGTTCCTTTTCTTTGCCTTCTCCTGTTCCTCTTCTTTGCCTTCTCCTGTGCCTTTTCTTTGCCTTCTCCTGTTCCTCTTCTTGCCCTTCTCCTGTTCCTCTTCTTTGCCTTCTCATGTTCCTCTTCTTTGCCTTCTCCTGTTCCTCTTTGCCTTCTTCTGTTCCTTTTCTTTGCCTTCTCCTGTTTTTTTCTGTGCCTTCTCCTGTTCCTTTTCTTTGCCTTCTCCTGTTCCTCTTCTTTGCCTTCTCCTGTTCCTCTTCTTTGCCTTCTCCTTTTCCTCTTCCTTGCCTTCTCCTGTTCCTCTTCTTTGCCTTCTCCTGTTCCTCTTCCTTGCCTTCTCCTGTTCCTCTTCTTTGCCCTCTCCTCTTCCTCTTCTTTGCCTTCTCCTGTTCTTCTTCCTTGCCTTCTCCACTTCCTTTTCTTTGCTTTCTCCTGTTCCTCTTCTTTGCCTTCTCCTGTTTTTTCTTTGTCTTCTCCTGTTCCTCTTCTTTGGCTTCTCCTCTACCTCTTCTTTGCCTTCTCCTGTTCCTCTTCTTTGCCTTCTCCTGTTCCTCTTCTTTGCCTTCTCCTGTTTTTTTTCTTTGCCTTCTCCTGTTTCTTTTCTTTGCCTTCTCCTGTTCCACTTCTTTGCCTTCTCCTGTTCCTCTTCTTTGCCTTCTCTTTCTTTTCGTTGCCTTCTCCTGTTCCTCTTCTTTGCCTTCTCATGTTCCTCTTCTTTGCCTTCTCCTGTTCCTCTTTTTTGCCTTCTCCTGTTCCTCTTCTTTGCCTTCTCCTGTTCCTCTTCTATGCCTTCTCCTGTTCCTTTTCTTTGCCTTCTCCTGTTCCTCTTCTTTGCCTTCTCCTGTTCCTCTTCTTTGCCTTCTCCTGTTCCTCTTCTTTGCCTTCTCCTCTTCCTCTTCTTTGCCTTCTCCTGTTCCTCTTCTTTGCCTTCTCCTGTTCCTTTTCTTTGCCTTCTCCTGTTCCTCTTCTTTGCCTTCTCTTGTTCCTGTACTTTGCCTTCTCCTGTTCCTCTTCTTTGCCTTCTCCTGTTCCACTTCTTTGCCTTCTTCTGTTCCTCTTCTTTGATTCTCCTGTTCCTCTTCTTTGCCTTCACCTGTTCTTCTTGTTTGCCTTATCCTGTTCCCTCTTCTTTTCCTTCTCCTGTTCCCCTTCTTTGCCTTCTCCTGTTCCTCTTCTTTGCATTCTCCTGTTTTTTTTCTTTGCCTTCTCCTGTTCCTATTCTTTGCCTTCTCCTGTTCCTCTTCTTTGCCATCTCCTGTTCCTCTCCTTTGCCTTCTCCTGTTCCTCTTCTTTGCCTTCTCCTGTTTCTCTTCTTTGCCTTCTCCTGTTCCTCTTCTTTGCCTTCTCCTGTTCTTTTTCCTTGTTTTCTCCTGTTCCTCTTCTTTGCCTTCTCCTGTTCCTTTTCTTTGCCTTCTGTTCCTCTTCTTTGCCTTCTCCAGTTCCCCTTCTTTACCTTCTCCTGTTCCTCTTCTTTGCCTTCTCATGTTACTTTTCCTTCCCTTCTCCTGTTCCTCTTCTCTGCCTTCTCCTGTTCCTTTTCTTTGCCTTCTCCTGTTCCTCTTCCTTACCTTCTCCTGTTCCTTTTCTTTGTCTTCTCCTGTTCCTCTTCTTTGGCTTCTCCTCTACCTCTTCTTTGCCTTCTCCTGTTCCTCTTCTTTGCCTTCTCCTGTTCCTCTTCTTTGCCTTCTCCTGTTTTTTTTCTTTGCCTTCTCCTGTTTCTTTTCTTTGCCTTCTCCTGTTCCACTTCTTTGCCTTCTCCTGTTCCTCTTCTTTGCCTTCTCTTTCTTTTCGTTGCCTTCTCCTGTTCCTCTTCTTTGCCTTCTCCTGTTCCTCTTCTTTGCCTTCTCCTGTTCCTCTTTTTTGCCTTCTCCTGTTCCTCTTCTTTGCCTTCTCCTGTTCCTCTTCTATGCCTTCTCCTGTTCCTTTTCTTTGCCTTCTCCTGTTCCTCTTCTTTGCCTTCTCCTGTTCCTCTTCTTTGCCTTCTCCTGTTCCTCTTCTTTGCCTTCTCCTCTTCCTCTTCTTTGCCTTCTCCTGTTCCTCTTCTTTGCCTTCTCCTGTTCCTTTTCTTTGCCTTCTCCTGTTCCTCTTCTTTGCCTTCTCTTGTTCCTTTACTTTGCCTTCTCCTGTTCCTCTTCTTTGCCTTCTCCTGTTCCACTTCTTTGCCTTCTTCTGTTCCTCTTCTTTGATTCTCCTGTTCCTCTTCTTTGCCTTCACCTGTTCTTCTTGTTTGCCTTATCCTGTTCCCTCTTCTTTTCCTTCTCCTGTTCCTCTTCTTTGCCTTCTCCTGTTCCTCTTCTTTGCATTCTCCTGTTTTTTTTCTTTGCCTTCTCCTGTTCCTATTCTTTGCCTTCTCCTGTTCCTCTTCTTTGCCATCTCCTGTTCCTCTCCTTTGCCTTCTCCTGTTCCTCTTCTTTGCCTTCTCCTGTTTCTCTTCTTTGCCTTCTCCTGTTCCTCTTCTTTGCCTTCTCCTGTTCTTTTTCCTTGTTTTCTCCTGTTCCTCTTCTTTGCCTTCTCCTGTTCCTTTTCTTTGCCTTCTGTTCCTCTTCTTTGCCTTCTCCAGTTCCCCTTCTTTACCTTCTCCTGTTCCTCTTCTTTGCCTTCTCATGTTACTTTTCTTTCCCTTCTCCTGTTCCTCTTCTCTGCCTTCTCCTGTTCCTTTTCTTTGCCTTCTCCTGTTCCTCTTCCTTACCTTCTCCTGTTCCTTTTCTTTGTCTTCTCCTGTTCCTCTTCTTTGCCTTCTCCTGTGCCTTTTCTTTGCCTTCTCCTGTTCCTCTTCTTTGCCTTCTCCTGTTCCTCTTCTTTGCCTTCTCATGTTCCTCTTCTTTGCCTTCTCCTGTTCCTCTTTGCCTTCTTCTGTTCCTTTTCTTTGCCTTCTCCTGTTTTTTCTGTGCCTTCTCCTGTTCCTTTTCTTTGCCTTCTCCTGTTCCTCTTCTTTGCCTTCTCCTATTCCTCTTCTTTGCCTTCTCCTGTTTTTTTCTTTGTCTTCTCCTGTTCCTCTTCTTTGCCTTCTCCTCTACCTCTTCTTTGCCTTCTCCTGTTCCTCTTCTTTGCCTTCTCCTGTTCCTCTTTCTTGCATTCTCCTGTTCCTCTTCTTTTCCTTCTCCTGTTCCTCTTCCTTGCCCTCTCCTGTTCCTCTTCTTTGCCTTCTCCTGTTTCTCTTCTTTGCCTTCTCCTGTTCCTCTTCTTTGCCTTCTCCTGTTTTTTTTTCTTTGCCTTCTCCTGTTTCTTTTCTTTGCCTTCTCCTGTTCCACTTCTTTGCCTTCTCCTGTTCCTCTTCTTTGCCTTCTCATTCTTTTCGTTGCCTTCTCCTGTTCCTCTTCTTTGCCTTCTCCTGTTCCTCTTCTTTGCCTTCTCCTGTTCCTCTTTTTTGCCTTCTCCTGTTCCTCTTCTTTGCCTTCTCCTGTTCCTCTTCTTTGCCTTCTCCTGTTCCTCTTCTTTGCCTTCTCCTGTTCCTCTTCTTTGCCTTCTCCTGTTTCTCTTCGTTGCCTTCTCCTGTTCCTCTTCTTTGCCTTCTCCTCTTCCTCTTCTTTGCCTTCTCCTGTTCCTCTTCTTTGCCTTCTCCTGTTCCTTTTCTTTGCCATCTCCTGTTCCTCTTCGTTGCCTTCTCTTGTTCCTTTACTTTGCCTTCTCCTGTTCCTCTTCTTTGCTTTCTCCTGTTCCTCTTCTTTGCCTTCTCCTGTTCCTCTTCTTTGCCTTCTCCTGTTCCTTTTCTTTGCCATCTCCTGTTCCTCTTCTTTGCCTTCTCTTGTTCCTTTACTTTGCCTTCTCCTGTTCCTCTTCTTTGCTTTCTCCTGTTCCTCTTCTTTGCCTTCTCCTCTTCCTCTTCTTTGCCTTCTCCTGTTCCTCTTCTTTGCCTTCTCCTGTTCCTCTTCTTTGCCATCTCCTGTTCCTCTCCTTTGCCTTCTCCTGTTCCTCTTCTTTGCCTTCTCCTGTTTCTCTTCTTTGCCTTCTCCTGTTCCTCTTCTTTGCCTTCTCCTGTTCTTTTTCCTTGTTTTCTCCTGTTCCTTTTCTTTGCCTTCTCCTGTTCCTTTTCTCTGCCTTCTGTTCCTCTTCTTTGCCTTCTCCAGTTCCCCTTCTTTACCTTCTCATGTTCCTCTTCTTTGCCTTCTCATGTTACTTTTCTTTCCCTTCTCCTGTTCCTGTTCTTTGCCTTCTCCTGTTCCTTTTCTTTGCCTTCTCCTGTTCCTCTTCCTTACCTTCTCCTGTTCCTCTTCTTTGCCTTCTCCTGTTCCTTTTCTTTGTCTTCTCCTGTTCCTCTTCTTTGCCTTCTCCTGTGCCTTTTCTTTGCCTTCTCCTGTTCCTCTTCTTTGCCTTCTCCTGTTCCTCTTCTTTGCCTTCTCATGTTCCTCTTCTTTGACTTCTCCTGTTCCTCTTTGCCTTCTTCTGTTCCTTTTCTTTGCCTTCTCCTGTTTTTTCTGTGCCTTCTCCTGTTCCTTTTCTTTGCCTTCTCCTGTTCCTCTTCTTTGCCTTCTCCTATTCCTCTTCTTTGCCTTCTCCTTTTCCTCTTCCTTGCCTTCTCCTGTTCCTCTTCTTTGCCTTCTCCTGTTCCTCTTCCTTGCCTTCTCCTGTTCCTCTTCTTTGCCCTCTCCTGTTCCTCTTCTTTTCCTTCTCCTGTTCTTCTTCCTTGCCTTCTCCTCTTCCTTTTCTTTGCCTTCTCCTGTTTCTTTTCTTTGCCTTCTCCTGTTCCATTTCTTTGCCTTCTCCTGTTCCTCTTCTTTGCCTTCTCTTTCTTTTCGTTGCCTTCTCCTGTTCCTCTTCTTTGCCTTCTCCTGTTCCTCTTCTTTGCCTTCTCCTGTTCCTCTTTTTTGCCTTCTCCTGTTCCTCTTCTTTGCCTTCTCCTGTTCCTCTTCTTTGCCTTCTCCTGTTCCTCTTCTTTGCCTTCTCCTGTTTCTCTTCGTTGCCTTCTCCTGTTCCTCTTCTTTGCCTTCTCCTGTTCCTTTTCTTTGCCTTCTCCTGTTCCTTTTCCTTGTTGTCTCCTGTTCCTTTTCTTTGCCTTCTCCTGTTCCTTTTCTTTGCCTTCTCCTGTTCCTCTTCTTTGCCTTCTCCTGTTCCTTTTCTTTGCCTTCTCCTCTTCCTCTTCTTTGCCTTCTCCTGTTCCTCTTCTTTGCCTTCTCCTGTTCTTTTTCTTTGCCATCTCCTGTTCCTCTTCTTTGCCTTCTCTTGTTCCTTTACTTTGCCTTCTCCTGTTCCTCTTCTTTGCTTTCTCCTGTTCCACTTCTTTGCCTTCTGCTGTTCCACTTCTTTACTTTCTCCTGTTCCTCTTCTTTGCCTTCACCTGTTCTTCTTTTTTGCCTTATCCTGTTCCTCTTCTTTTCCTTCTCCTGTTCCTCTTCTTTGCCTTCTCCTGTTCCCCTTCTTTGCCTTCTTCTGTTCCTCTTCTTTGCCTTCTCCTGCTCTTTTTTGCCTTCTCCTGTTCCTTTTCTTTGCATTCTCCTGTTTTTTTTCTTTGCCTTCTCCTGTTCCTATTCCTTGCCTTCTCCTGTTCCTCTTCTTTGCCTTCTCCTCTTCCTCTTCTTTGCCTTCTCCTTTTCCACTTTCTTGCCGTCTCCTGTTCCTCTTCTTTGCCTTCTCCTGTTCCTCTTCTTTGCCTTCTCCTGTTCCTCTTCTTTGCCTTCTCCTTTTCCACTTTCTTGCCGTCTCCTGTTCCTCTTCTTTGCCTTCTCCTGTTCCTCTTCTTTGCCTTCTCCTGTTCTTTTTCCTTGTTCTCTCCTGTTCCTTTTCTTCGCCTTCTGTTCCTCTTCTTTGCCTTCTCCAGTTCCCCTTCTTTACCTTCTCCTGTTCCTCTTCTTTGCCTTCTCATGTTACTTTTCTTTGCCTTCTCCTGTTCCTCTTCTTTGCCTTCTCCTGTTCCTTTTCTTTGCCTTCTCCTGTTCCTCTTCCTTACCTACTCCTGTTCCTCTTCTTTGCCTTCTCCTGTTCCTTTTCTTTGCCTTCTCCTGTTCCTCTTCTTTGCCTTCTCCTGTGCCTTTTCTTTGCCTTCTCCTGTTCCTCTTCTTTGCCTTCTCCTGTTCCTCTTCTTTGCCTTCTCATGTTCCTCTTCTTTGCCTTCTCCTGTTCTTCTTTGCCTTCTTCTGTTCCTTTTCTTTGCCTTCTCCTGTTTTTCTGTGCCTTCTCCTGTTCCTTTTCTTTGCCTTCTCCTGTTCCTCTTCTTTGCCTTCTGCTGTTCCTCTTCTTTGCCTTCTCCTTTTCCTCTTCCTTGCCTTCTCCTGTTCCTCTTCTTTGCCTTCTCCTGTTCCTCTTCCTTGCCTTCTCCTGTTCCTCTTCTTTGCCTTCTCCTGTTCTTTTTCCTTGTTTTCTCCTGTTCCTTTTCTTTGCCTTCTCCTGTTCTTCTTCCTTGCCTTCTCCTCTTCCTTTTCTTTCCTTCTCCTGTTACTCTTCTTTGCCTTCTCCTCTTTCTTCCTTTGTCTTCTCCTGTTCCTCTTCTTTGCCTTCTCCTCTACCTCTTCTTTGCCTTCTCCTGTTCCTCTTCTTTGCCTTCTCCTGTTCCTCTTCTTTGCCTTCTCCTGTTCCTCTTCTTTGCCTTCTCCTGTTCCTCTTCTTTGCCTTCTCCTGTTTTTTTTCTTTGCCTTCTCCTGTTTCTTTTCTTTTCCTTCTCCTGTTCCACTTCTTTGCCTTCTCCTGTTCCACTTCTTTGCCTTCTCTTTCTTTTCGTTGCTTTCTCCTGTTCCTCTTTTTTGCTTTCTCCTGTTCCTCTTCTTTGCCATCTCCTGTTCCTCTCCTTTGCCTTCTCCTGTTCCTCTTCTTTGCCTTCTCCTGTTTCTCTTCTTTGCCTTCTCCTGTTCCTCTTCTTTGCCTTCTCCTGTTCTTTTTCCTTGTTTTCTCCTGTTCCTTTTCTTTGCCTTCTCCTGTTCCTTTTCTTTGCCTTCTGTTACCCTTCTTTGCCTTCTCCAGTTCCCCTTCTTTGCCTTCTCCTGTTTCTCTTCTTTGCCTTCTCCTGTTTCTCTTCTTTGCCTTCTCCTGTTCCTCTTCTTTGCCTTCTCCTGTTCTTTTTCCTTGTTTTCTCCTGTTCCTTTTCTTTGCCTTCTCCTGTTCCTCTTCCTTTCCTTCTCCTGTTCCTCTTCCTTGCCTTCTCCTGTTCCTTTTCTTTGCCTTCTCCTGTTCCTCTTCTTTGCCTTCTCCTGTGCCTTTTCTTTGCCTTCTCCTGTTCCTCTTCTTTGCCTTCTCATGTTCCTCTTCTTTGCCTTCTCATGTTCCTCTTCTTTGCCTTCTCCTGTTCCTCTTTGCCTTCTTCTGTTCCTTTTCTTTGCCTTCTCCTGTTTTTTTCTGTGCCTTCTCCTGTTCCTTTTCTTTGCCTTCTCCTGTTCCTCTTCTTTGCCTTCTCCTGTTCCTCTTCTTTGCCTTCTCCTTTTCCTCTTCCTTGCCTTCTCCTGTTCCTCTTCTTTGCCTTCTCCTGTTCCTCTTCCTTGCCTTCTCCTGTTCCTCTTCTTTGCCCTCTCCTCTTCCTCTTCTTTGCCTTCTCCTGTTCTTCTTCCTTGCCTTCTCCACTTCCTTTTCTTTGCCTTCTCCTGTTCCTCTTCATTGCCTTCTCCTGTTTTTTTCTTTGTCTTCTCCTGTTCCTCTTCTTTGGCTTCTCCTCTATCTCTTCTTTGCCTTCTCCTGTTCCTCTTCTTTGCCTTCTCCTGTTCCTCTTCTTTGCCTTCTCCTGTTTTTTTTCTTTGCCTTCTCCTGTTTCTTTTCTTTGCCTTCTCCTGTTCCACTTCTTTGCCTTCTCCTGTTCCTCTTCTTTGCCTTCTCTTTCTTTTCGTTGCCTTCTCCTGTTCCTCTTCTTTGCCTTCTCCTGTTCCTCTTCTTTGCCTTCTCCTGTTCCTCTTCTTTGCCTTCTCCTGTTCCTCTTCTTTTCCTTCTCCTGTTTCTCTTCGTTGCCTTCTCCTGTTCCTCTTCTTTGCCTTCTCCTGTTCCTCTTCTTTGCCTTCTCCTGTTCCTTTTCCTTGTATTCTCCTGTTCCTTTTCTTTGCCTTCTCCTGTTCCTTTTCTTTGCCTTCTCCTGTTCCTCTTCTTTGCCTTCTCCTCTTCCTCTTCTTTGCCTTCTCCTCTTCCTCTTCTTTGCCTTCTCCTGTTCCTCTTCTTTGCCTTCTCCTGTTCCTTTTTTTGCCTTCTCCTGTTCCTCTTCTTTGCCTTCTCTTGTTCCTTTACTTTGCCTTCTCCTGTTCCTCTTCTTTGCCTTCTCCTGTTCCACTTCTTTGCCTTCTGCTGTTCCTCTTCTTTGATTCTCCTGTTCCTCTTCTTTGCCTTCACCTGTTCTTCTTTTTTGCCTTATCCTGTTCCTCTTCTTTTCCTTCTACTGTTCCTCTTTTTGCCTTCTCCTGTTCCTCTTCTTTGCATTCTCCTGTTTTTTTTCTTTGCCTTCTCCTGTTCCTATTCTTTGCCTTCTCCTGTTCCTCTTCTTTGCCTTCTCCTGTTCCTCTTCTTTGCCTTCTCCTTTTCCACTTTCTTGCCGTCTCCTGTTCCTCTTCTTTGCCTTCTCCTGTTCCTCTTCCTTACTTTCTCCTGTTCCTCTTCTTTGCCTTCTCCTGTTCCTCTTCTTTGCCTTCTCCTGTTCCTCTTCTTTGCCTTCTCCTGTTTTTTTTCTTTGCCTTCTCCTGTTTCTTTTCTTTGCCTTCTCCTGTTCCACTTCTTTGCCTTCTCCTGTTCCTCTTCTTTGCCTTCTCTTTCTTTTCGTTGCCGTCTCCTGTTCCTCTTCTTTGCCTTCTCCTGTTCCTCTTCTTTGCCTTCCCTGTTCCTTTTCTTTGCCTTCTCCTGTTCCTCTTCTTTGCCTTCTCCTGTTCCTCTCCTTTGCTTTCTCCTGTTCCTCTTCATTGCCTTCTCCTTTTCCTTTTCTTTGCCTTCTCCTGTTCCTCTTCTTTGCCTTCTCCTGTTCCTTTTCTTTGCCTTCTCCTGTTCCTCTTCTTTGCCTTCTCCTGTTCTTTTTCCTTGTTTTCTCCTGTTCCTTTTCTTTGCCTTCTCCTGTTCCTCTTCCTTTCCTTCTCCTGTTCCTCTTCTTTGCCTTCTCCTGTTCCTTTTCTTTGCCTTCTCCTGTTCCTCTTCTTTGCCTTCTCCTGTGCCTTTTCTTTGCCTTCTCCTGTTCCTCTTCTTGCCCTTCTCCTGTTCCTCTTCTTTGCCTTCTCATGTTCCTCTTCTTTGCCTTCTCCTGTTCCTCTTTGCCTTCTTCTGTTCCTTTTCTTTGCCTTCTCCTGTTTTTTTCTGTGCCTTCTCCTGTTCCTTTTCTTTGCCTTCTCCTGTTCCTCTTCTTTGCCTTCTCCTGTTCCTCTTCTTTGCCTTCTCCTTTTCCTCTTCCTTGCCTTCTCCTGTTCCTCTTCTTTGCCTTCTCCTGTTCCTCTTCCTTGCCTTCTCCTGTTCCTCTTCTTTGCCCTCTCCTCTTCCTCTTCTTTGCCTTCTCCTGTTCTTCTTCCTTGCCTTCTCCACTTCCTTTTCTTTGCTTTCTCCTGTTCCTCTTCTTTGCCTTCTCCTGTTTTTTCTTTGTCTTCTCCTGTTCCTCTTCTTTGGCTTCTCCTCTACCTCTTCTTTGCCTTCTCCTGTTCCTCTTCTTTGCCTTCTCCTGTTCCTCTTCTTTGCCTTCTCCTGTTTTTTTTCTTTGCCTTCTCCTGTTTCTTTTCTTTGCCTTCTCCTGTTCCACTTCTTTGCCTTCTCCTGTTCCTCTTCTTTGCCTTCTCTTTCTTTTCGTTGCCTTCTCCTGTTCCTCTTCTTTGCCTTCTCATGTTCCTCTTCTTTGCCTTCTCCTGTTCCTCTTTTTTGCCTTCTCCTGTTCCTCTTCTTTGCCTTCTCCTGTTCCTCTTCTATGCCTTCTCCTGTTCCTTTTCTTTGCCTTCTCCTGTTCCTCTTCTTTGCCTTCTCCTGTTCCTCTTCTTTGCCTTCTCCTGTTCCCCTTCTTTGCCTTCTCCTCTTCCTCTTCTTTGCCTTCTCCTGTTCCTCTTCTTTGCCTTCTCCTGTTCCTTTTCTTTGCCTTCTCCTGTTCCTCTTCTTTGCCTTCTCTTGTTCCTTTACTTTGCCTTCTCCTGTTCCTCTTCTTTGCCTTCTCCTGTTCCACTTCTTTGCCTTCTTCTGTTCCTCTTCTTTGATTCTCCTGTTCCTCTTCTTTGCCTTCACCTGTTCTTCTTGTTTGCCTTATCCTGTTCCCTCTTCTTTTCCTTCTCCTGTTCCCCTTCTTTGCCTTCTCCTGTTCCTCTTCTTTGCATTCTCCTGTTTTTTTTCTTTGCCTTCTCCTGTTCCTATTCTTTGCCTTCTCCTGTTCCTCTTCTTTGCCATCTCCTGTTCCTCTCCTTTGCCTTCTCCTGTTCCTCTTCTTTGCCTTCTCCTGTTTCTCTTCTTTGCCTTCTCCTGTTCCTCTTCTTTGCCTTCTCCTGTTCTTTTTCCTTGTTTTCTCCTGTTCCTCTTCTTTGCCTTCTCCTGTTCCTTTTCTTTGCCTTCTGTTCCTCTTCTTTGCCTTCTCCAGTTCCCCTTCTTTACCTTCTCCTGTTCCTCTTCTTTGCCTTCTCATGTTACTTTTCTTTCCCTTCTCCTGTTCCTCTTCTCTGCCTTCTCCTGTTCCTTTTCTTTGCCTTCTCCTGTTCCTCTTCCTTACCTTCTCCTGTTCCTTTTCTTTGTCTTCTCCTGTTCCTCTTCTTTGGCTTCTCCTCTACCTCTTCTTTGCCTTCTCCTGTTCCTCTTCTTTGCCTTCTCCTGTTCCTCTTCTTTGCCTTCTCCTGTTTTTTTTCTTTGCCTTCTCCTGTTTCTTTTCTTTGCCTTCTCCTGTTCCACTTCTTTGCCTTCTCCTGTTCCTCTTCTTTGCCTTCTCTTTCTTTTCGTTGCCTTCTCCTGTTCCTCTTCTTTGCCTTCTCCTGTTCCTCTTCTTTGCCTTCTCCTGTTCCTCTTTTTTGCCTTCTCCTGTTCCTCTTCTTTGCCTTCTCCTGTTCCTCTTCTATGCCTTCTCCTGTTCCTTTTCTTTGCCTTCTCCTGTTCCTCTTCTTTGCCTTCTCCTGTTCCTCTTCTTTGCCTTCTCCTGTTCCTCTTCTTTGCCTTCTCCTCTTCCTCTTCTTTGCCTTCTCCTGTTCCTCTTCTTTGCCTTCTCCTGTTCCTTTTCTTTGCCTTCTCCTGTTCCTCTTCTTTGCCTTCTCTTGTTCCTTTACTTTGCCTTCTCCTGTTCCTCTTCTTTGCCTTCTCCTGTTCCACTTCTTTGCCTTCTTCTGTTCCTCTTCTTTGATTCTCCTGTTCCTCTTCTTTGCCTTCACCTGTTCTTCTTGTTTGCCTTATCCTGTTCCTCTTCTTTTCCTTCTCCTGTTCCTCTTCTTTGCCTTCTCCTGTTCCTCTTCTTTGCATTCTCCTGTTTTTTTTCTTTGCCTTCTCCTGTTCCTATTCTTTGCCTTCTCCTGTTCCTCTTCTTTGCCATCTCCTGTTCCTCTCCTTTGCCTTCTCCTGTTCCTCTTCTTTGCCTTCTCCTGTTTCTCTTCTTTGCCTTCTCCTGTTCCTCTTCTTTGCCTTCTCCTGTTCTTTTTCCTTGTTTTCTCCTGTTCCTCTTCTTTGCCTTCTCCTGTTCCTTTTCTTTGCCTTCTCTTCCTCTTCTTTGCCTTCTCCAGTTCCCCTTCTTTACCTTCTCCTGTTCCTCTTCTTTGCCTTCTCATGTTACTTTTCTTTCCCTTCTCCTGTTCCTCTTCTCTGCCTTCTCCTGTTCCTTTTCTTTGCCTTCTCCTGTTCCTCTTCCTTACCTTCTCCTGTTCCTTTTCTTTGTCTTCTCCTGTTCCTCTTCTTTGCCTTCTCCTGTGCCTTTTCTTTGCCTTCTCCTGTTCCTCTTCTTTGCCTTCTCCTGTTCCTCTTCTTTGCCTTCTCATGTTCCTCTTCTTTGCCTTCTCCTGTTCCTCTTTGCCTTCTTCTGTTCCTTTTCTTTGCCTTCTCCTGTTTTTTCTGTGCCTTCTCCTGTTCCTTTTCTTTGCCTTCTCCTGTTCCTCTTCTTTGCCTTCTCCTATTCCTCTTCTTTGCCTTCTCCTGTTCCTCTTCTTTGCCTTCTCCTGTTCCTCTTTCTTGCATTCTCCTGTTCCTCTTCTTTTCCTTCTCCTGTTCCTCTTCCTTGCCCTCTCCTGTTCCTCTTCTTTGCCTTCTCCTGTTTCTCTTCTTTGCCTTCTCCTGTTCCTCTTCTTTGCCTTCTCCTGTTTTTTTTCTTTGCCTTCTCCTGTTTCTTTTCTTTGCCTTCTCCTGTTCCACTTCTTTGCCTTCTCCTGTTCCTCTTCTTTGCCTTCTCATTCTTTTCGTTGCCTTCTCCTGTTCCTCTTCTTTGCCTTCTCCTGTTCCTCTTCTTTGCCTTCTCCTGTTCCTCTTTTTTGCCTTCTCCTGTTCCTCTTCTTTGCCTTCTCCTGTTCCTCTTCTTTGCCTTCTCCTGTTCCTCTTCTTTGCCTTCTCCTGTTCCTCTTCTTTGCCTTCTCCTGTTTCTCTTCGTTGCCTTCTCCTGTTCCTCTTCTTTGCCTTCTCCTCTTCCTCTTCTTTGCCTTCTCCTGTTCCTCTTCTTTGCCTTCTCCTGTTCCTTTTCTTTGCCATCTCCTGTTCCTCTTCTTTGCCTTCTCTTGTTCCTTTACTTTGCCTTCTCCTGTTCCTCTTCTTTGCTTTCTCCTGTTCCTCTTCTTTGCCTTCTCCTGTTCCTCTTCTTTGCCTTCTCCTGTTCCTTTTCTTTGCCATCTCCTGTTCCTCTTCTTTGCCTTCTCTTGTTCCTTTACTTTGCCTTCTCCTGTTCCTCTTCTTTGCTTTCTCCTGTTCCTCTTCTTTGCCTTCTCCTCTTCCTCTTCTTTGCCTTCTCCTGTTCCTCTTCTTTGCCTTCTCCTGTTCCTCTTCTTTGCCATCTCCTGTTCCTCTCCTTTGCCTTCTCCTGTTCCTCTTCTTTGCCTTCTCCTGTTTCTCTTCTTTGCCTTCTCCTGTTCCTCTTCTTTGCCTTCTCCTGTTCTTTTTCCTTGTTTTCTCCTGTTCCTTTTCTTTGCCTTCTCCTGTTCCTTTTCTCTGCCTTCTGTTCCTCTTCTTTGCCTTCTCCAGTTCCCCTTCTTTACCTTCTCATGTTCCTCTTCTTTGCCTTCTCATGTTACTTTTATTTCCCTTCTCCTGTTCCTGTTCTTTGCCTTCTCCTGTTCCTTTTCTTTGCCTTCTCCTGTTCCTCTTCCTTACCTTCTCCTGTTCCTCTTCTTTGCCTTCTCCTGTTCCTTTTCTTTGTCTTCTCCTGTTCCTCTTCTTTGCCTTCTCCTGTGCCTTTTCTTTGCCTTCTCCTGTTCCTCTTCTTTGCCTTCTCCTGTTCCTCTTCTTTGCCTTCTCATGTTCCTCTTCTTTGACTTCTCCTGTTCCTCTTTGCCTTCTTCTGTTCCTTTTCTTTGCCTTCTCCTGTTTTTTCTGTGCCTTCTCCTGTTCCTTTTCTTTGCCTTCTCCTGTTCCTCTTCTTTGCCTTCTCCTATTCCTCTTCTTTGCCTTCTCCTTTTCCTCTTCCTTGCCTTCTCCTGTTCCTCTTCTTTGCCTTCTCCTGTTCCTCTTCCTTGCCTTCTCCTGTTCCTCTTCTTTGCCCTCTCCTGTTCCTCTTCTTTGCCTTCTCCTGTTCTTCTTCCTTGCCTTCTCCTCTTCCTTTTCTTTGCCTTCTCCTGTTTCTTTTCTTTGCCTTCTCCTGTTCCATTTCTTTGCCTTCTCCTGTTCCTCTTCTTTGCCTTCTCTTTCTTTTCGTTGCCTTCTCCTGTTCCTCTTCTTTGCCTTCTCCTGTTCCTCTTCTTTGCCTTCTCCTGTTCCTCTTTTTTGCCTTCTCCTGTTCCTCTTCTTTGCCTTCTCCTGTTCCTCTTCTTTGCCTTCTCCTGTTCCTCTTCTTTGCCTTCTCCTGTTTCTCTTCGTTGCCTTCTCCTGTTCCTCTTCTTTGCCTTCTCCTGTTCCTTTTCTTTGCCTTCTCCTGTTCCTTTTCCTTGTTGTCTCCTGTTCCTTTTCTTTGCCTTCTCCTGTTCCTTTTCTTTGCCTTCTCCTGTTCCTCTTCTTTGCCTTCTCCTGTTCCTTTTCTTTGCCTTCTCCTCTTCCTCTTCTTTGCCTTCTCCTGTTCCTCTTCTTTGCCTTCTCCTGTTCTTTTTCTTTGCCATCTCCTGTTCCTCTTCTTTGCCTTCTCTTGTTCCTTTACTTTGCCTTCTCCTGTTCGTCTTCTTTGCTTTCTCCTGTTCCACTTCTTTGCCTTCTGCTGTTCCACTTCTTTACTTTCTCCTGTTCCTCTTCTTTGCCTTCACCTGTTCTTCTTTTTTGCCTTATCCTGTTCCTCTTCTTTTCCTTCTCCTGTTCCTCTTCTTTGCCTTCTCCTGTTCCCCTTCTTTGCCTTCTTCTGTTCCTCTTCTTTGCCTTCTCCTGCTCTTTTTTGCCTTCTCCTGTTCCTTTTCTTTGCATTCTCCTGTTTTTTTTCTTTGCCTTCTCCTGTTCCTATTCTTTGCCTTCTCCTGTTCCTCTTCTTTGCCTTCTCCTCTTCCTCTTCTTTGCCTTCTCCTTTTCCACTTTCTTGCCGTCTCCTGTTCCTCTTCTTTGCCTTCTCCTGTTCCTCTTCTTTGCCTTCTCCTGTTCCTCTTCTTTGCCTTCTCCTTTTCCACTTTCTTGCCGTCTCCTGTTCCTCTTCTTTGCCTTCTCCTGTTCCTCTTCTTTGCCTTCTCCTGTTCTTTTTCCTTGTTCTCTCCTGTTCCTTTTCTTCGCCTTCTGTTCCTCTTCTTTGCCTTCTCCAGTTCCCCTTCTTTACCTTCTCCTGTTCCTCTTCTTTGCCTTCTCATGTTACTTTTCTTTGCCTTCTCCTGTTCCTCTTCTTTGCCTTCTCCTGTTCCTTTTCTTTGCCTTCTCCTGTTCCTCTTCCTTACCTACTCCTGTTCCTCTTCTTTGCCTTCTCCTGTTCCTTTTCTTTGCCTTCTCCTGTTCCTCTTCTTTGCCTTCTCCTGTGCCTTTTCTTTGCCTTCTCCTGTTCCTCTTCTTTGCCTTCTCCTGTTCCTCTTCTTTGCCTTCTCATGTTCCTCTTCTTTGCCTTCTCCTGTTCTTCTTTGCCTTCTTCTGTTCCTTTTCTTTGCCTTCTCCTGTTTTTCTGTGCCTTCTCCTGTTCCTTTTCTTTGCCTTCTCCTGTTCCTCTTCTTTGCCTTCTGCTGTTCCTCTTCTTTGCCTTCTCCTTTTCCTCTTCCTTGCCTTCTCCTGTTCCTCTTCTTTGCCTTCTCCTGTTCCTCTTCCTTGCCTTCTCCTGTTTCTCTTCTTTGCCCTCTCCTGTTCCTCTTCTTTGCCTTCTCCTGTTCTTCTTCCTTGCCTTCTCCTCTTCCTTTTCTTTCCTTCTCCTGTTACTCTTCTTTGCCTTCTCCTCTTTCTTCCTTTGTCTTCTCCTGTTCCTCTTCTTTGCCTTCTCCTCTACCTCTTCTTTGCCTTCTCCTGTTCCTCTTCTTTGCCTTCTCCTGTTCCTCTTCTTTGCCTTCTCCTGTTCCTCTTCTTTGCCTTCTCCTGTTCCTCTTCTTTGCCTTCTCCTGTTTTTTTTCTTTGCCTTCTCCTGTTTCTTTTCTTTTCCTTCTCCTGTTCCACTTCTTTGCCTTCTCCTGTTCCACTTCTTTGCCTTCTCTTTCTTTTCGTTGCTTTCTCCTGTTCCTCTTTTTTGCTTTCTCCTGTTCCTCTTCTTTGCCATCTCCTGTTCCTCTCCTTTGCCTTCTCCTGTTCCTCTTCTTTGCCTTCTCCTGTTTCTCTTCTTTGCCTTCTCCTGTTCCTCTTCTTTGCCTTCTCCTGTTCTTTTTCCTTGTTTTCTCCTGTTCCTTTTCTTTGCCTTCTCCTGTTCCTTTTCTTTGCCTTCTGTTCCCCTTCTTTGCCTTCTCCAGTTCCCCTTCTTTGCCTTCTCCTGTTTCTCTTCTTTGCCTTCTCCTGTTTCTCTTCTTTGCCTTCTCCTGTTCCTCTTCTTTGCCTTCTCCTGTTCTTTTTCCTTGTTTTCTCCTGTTCCTTTTCTTTGCCTTCTCCTGTTCCTCTTCCTTTCCTTCTCCTGTTCCTCTTCCTTGCCTTCTCCTGTTCCTTTTCTTTGCCTTCTCCTGTTCCTATTCTTTGCCTTCTCCTGTGCCTTTTCTTTGCCTTCTCCTGTTCCTCTTCTTTGCCTTCTCATGTTCCTCTTCTTTGCCTTCTCATGTTCCTCTTCTTTGCCTTCTCCTGTTCCTCTTTGCCTTCTTCTGTTCCTTTTCTTTGCCTTCTCCTGTTTTTTTCTGTGCCTTCTCCTGTTCCTTTTCTTTGCCTTCTCCTGTTCCTCTTCTTTGCCTTCTCCTGTTCCTCTTCTTTGCCTTCTCCTTTTCCTCTTCCTTGCCTTCTCCTGTTCCTCTTCTTTGCCTTCTCCTGTTCCTCTTCCTTGCCTTCTCCTGTTCCTCTTCTTTGCCCTCTCCTCTTCCTCTTCTTTGCCTTCTCCTGTTCTTCTTCCTTGCCTTCTCCACTTCCTTTTCTTTGCCTTCTCCTGTTCCTCTTCATTGCCTTCTCCTGTTTTTTTCTTTGTCTTCTCCTGTTCCTCTTCTTTGGCTTCTCCTCTATCTCTTCTTTGCCTTCTCCTGTTCCTCTTCTTTGCCTTCTCCTGTTCCTCTTCTTTGCCTTCTCCTGTTTTTTTTCTTTGCCTTCTCCTGTTTCTTTTCTTTGCCTTCTCCTGTTCCACTTCTTTGCCTTCTCCTGTTCCTCTTCTTTGCCTTCTCTTTCTTTTCGTTGCCTTCTCCTGTTCCTCTTCTTTGCCTTCTCCTGTTCCTCTTCTTTGCCTTCTCCTGTTCCTCTTCTTTGCCTTCTCCTGTTCCTCTTCTTTTCCTTCTCCTGTTTCTCTTCGTTGCCTTCTCCTGTTCCTCTTCTTTGCCTTCTCCTGTTCCTCTTCTTTGCCTTCTCCTGTTCCTTTTCCTTGTATTCTCCTGTTCCTTTTCTTTGCCTTCTCCTGTTCCTTTTCTTTGCCTTCTCCTGTTCCTCTTCTTTGCCTTCTCCTCTTCCTCTTCTTTGCCTTCTCCTCTTCCTCTTCTTTGCCTTCTCCTGTTCCTCTTCTTTGCCTTCTCCTGTTCCTTTTTTTGCCTTCTCCTGTTCCTCTTCTTTGCCTTCTCTTGTTCCTTTACTTTGCCTTCTCCTGTTCCTCTTCTTTGCCTTCTCCTGTTCCACTTCTTTGCCTTCTGCTGTTCCTCTTCTTTGATTCTCCTGTTCCTCTTCTTTGCCTTCACCTGTTCTTCTTTTTTGCCTTATCCTGTTCCTCTTCTTTTCCTTCTACTGTTCCTCTTCTTTGCCTTCTCCTGTTCCTCTTCTTTGCATTCTCCTGTTTTTTTTCTTTGCCTTCTCCTGTTCCTATTCTTTGCCTTCTCCTGTTCCTCTTCTTTGCCTTCTCCTGTTCCTCTTCTTTGCCTTCTCCTTTTCCACTTTCTTGCCGTCTCCTGTTCCTCTTCTTTGCCTTCTCCTGTTCCTCTTCTTTGCCTTCTCCTGTTCCTTTTCTTTGCCTTCTCCTGTTCCTCTTCTTTGCCTTCTCCTGTTCCTTTTCTTTGCCTTCTCCTGTTCCTCTTCTTTGCCTTCTCCTGTTCCTCTTCTTTGCCTTCTCCTGTTCTTCTTTTTTGCCTTATCCTGTTCCTCTTCTTTTCCTTCTCCTGTTCCTCTTCTTTGCCTTCTCCTGTTCCTCTTCTTTGCCTTCTTCTATTCCTCTTCTTTGCCTTCTCCTGTTCTTCTTTGCCTTCTCCTGTTCCTTTTCTTTGCCTTCTCCTGTTTTTTTTCTTTGCCTTCTCCTGTTCCTTTTCTTTGCCTTCTCCTGTTCCTCTTCTTTGCCTTCTCCTGTTCCTCTTCTTTGCCTTCTCCTTTTCCTCTTCCTTGCCGTCTCCTGTTCCTCTTCTTTGCCTTCTCCTGTTCCTCTTCTTTGCCTTCCCTGTTCCTTTTCTTTGCCTTCTCCTGTTCCTCTTCTTTGCCTTCTCCTGTTCCTCTCCTTTGCTTTCTCCTGTTCCTCTTCATTGCCTTCTCCTTTTCCTTTTCTTTGCCTTCTCCTGTTCCTCTTCTTTGCCTTCTCCTGTTCCTTTTCTTTGCCTTCTCCTGTTCCTCTTCTTTGCCTTCTCCTGTTCTTTTTCCTTGTTTTCTCCTGTTCCTTTTCTTTGCCTTCTCCTGTTCCTCTTCCTTTCCTTCTCCTGTTCCTCTTCTTTGCCTTCTCCTGTTCCTTTTCTTTGCCTTCTCCTGTTCCTCTTCTTTGCCTTCTCCTGTGCCTTTTCTTTGCCTTCTCCTGTTCCTCTTCTTTCCCTTCTCCTGTTCCTCTTCTTTGCCTTCTCATGTTCCTCTTCTTTGCCTTCTCCTGTTCCTCTTTGCCTTCTTCTGTTCCTTTTCTTTGCCTTCTCCTGTTTTTTTCTGTGCCTTCTCCTGTTCCTTTTCTTTGCCTTCTCCTGTTCCTCTTCTTTGCCTTCTCCTGTTCCTCTTCTTTGCCTTCTCCTTTTCCTCTTCCTTGCCTTCTCCTGTTCCTCTTCTTTGCCTTCTCCTGTTCCTCTTCCTTGCCTTCTCCTGTTCCTCTTCTTTGCCCTCTCCTCTTCCTCTTCTTTGCCTTCTCCTGTTCTTCTTCCTTGCCTTCTCCACTTCCTTTTCTTTGCTTTCTCCTGTTCCTCTTCTTTGCCTTCTCCTGTTTTTTTCTTTGTCTTCTCCTGTTTCTCTTCTTTGGCTTCTCCTCTACCTCTTCTTTGCCTTCTCCTGTTCCTCTTCTTTGCCTTCTCCTGTTCCTCTTCTTTGCCTTCTCCTGTTTTTTTTCTTTGCCTTCTCCTGTTTCTTTTCTTTGCCTTCTCCTGTTCCACTTCTTTGCCTTCTCCTGTTCCTCTTCTTTGCCTTCTCTTTCTTTTCGTTGCCGTCTCCTGTTCCTCTTCTTTGCCTTCTCCTGTTCCTCTTCTTTGCCTTCCCTGTTCCTTTTCTTTGCCTTCTCCTGTTCCTCTTCTTTGCCTTCTCCTGTTCCTCTCCTTTGCTTTCTCCTGTTCCTCTTCATTGCCTTCTCCTTTTCCTTTTCTTTGCCTTCTCCTGTTCCTCTTCTTTGCCTTCTCCTGTTCCTTTTCTTTGCCTTCTCCTGTTCCTCTTCTTTGCCTTCTCCTGTTCTTTTTCCTTGTTTTCTCCTGTTGCTTTTCTTTGCCTTCTCCTGTTCCTCTTCCTTTCCTTCTCCTGTTCCTCTTCTTTGCCTTCTCCTGTTCCTTTTCTTTGCCTTCTCCTGTTCCTCTTCTTTGCCTTCTCCTGTGCCTTTTCTTTGCCTTCTCCTGTTCCTCTTCTTTCCCATCTCCTGTTCCTCTTCTTTGCCTTCTCATGTTCCTCTTCTTTGCCTTCTCCTGTTCCTCTTTGCCTTCTTCTGTTCCTTTTCTTTGCCTTCTCCTGTTTTTTTCTGTGCCTTCTCCTGTTCCTTTTCTTTGCCTTCTCCTGTTCCTCTTCTTTGCCTTCTCCTGTTCCTCTTCTTTGCCTTCTCCTTTTCCTCTTCCTTGCCTTCTCCTGTTCCTCTTCTTTGCCTTCTCCTGTTCCTCTTCCTTGCCTTCTCCTGTTCCTCTTCTTTGCCCTCTCCTCTTCCTCTTCTTTGCCTTCTCCTGTTCTTCTTCCTTGCCTTCTCCACTTCCTTTTCTTTGCTTTCTCCTGTTCCTCTTCTTTGCCTTCTCCTGTTTTTTCTTTGTCTTCTCCTGTTCCTCTTCTTTGGCTTCTCCTCTACCTCTTCTTTGCCTTCTCCTGTTCCTCTTCTTTGCCTTCTCCTGTTCCTCTTCTTTGCCTTCTCCTGTTTTTTTTCTTTGCCTTCTCCTGTTTCTTTTCTTTGCCTTCTCCTGTTCCACTTCTTTGCCTTCTCCTGTTCCTCTTCTTTGCCTTCTCTTTCTTTTCGTTGCCTTCTCCTGTTCCTCTTCTTTGCCTTCTCCTGTTCCTCTTCTTTGCCTTCTCCTGTTCCTCTTTTTTGCCTTCTCCTGTTCCTCTTCTTTGCCTTCTCCTGTTCCTCTTCTATGCCTTCTCCTGTTCCTTTTCTTTGCCTTCTCCTGTTCCTCTTCTTTGCCTTCTCCTGTTCCTCTTCTTTGCCTTCTCCTGTTCCTCTTCTTTGCCTTCTCCTCTTCCTCTTCTTTGCCTTCTCCTGTTCCTCTTCTTTGCCTTCTCCTGTTCCTTTTCTTTGCCTTCTCCTGTTCCTCTTCTTTGCCTTCTCTTGTTCCTTTACTTTGCCTTCTCCTGTTCCTCTTCTTTGCCTTCTCCTGTTCCACTTCTTTGCCTTCTTCTGTTCCTCTTCTTTGATTCTCCTGTTCCTCTTCTTTGCCTTCACCTGTTCTTCTTGTTTGCCTTATCCTGTTCCTCTTCTTTTCCTTCTCCTGTTCCTCTTCTTTGCCTTCTCCTGTTCCTCTTCTTTGCATTCTCCTGTTTTTTTTCTTTGCCTTCTCCTGTTCCTATTCTTTGCCTTCTCCTGTTCCTCTTCTTTGCCTTCTCCTGTTCCTCTTCTTTGCCTTCTCCTTTTCCACTTTCTTGCCGTCTCCTGTTCCTCTTCTTTGCCTTCTCCTGTTCCTCTTCTTTGCCTTCTCCTGTTCCTTTTCTTTGCCTTCTCCTGTTCCTCTTCTTTGCCTTCTCCTGTTCCTTTTCTTTGCCTTCTCCTGTTCCTCTTCTTTGCCTTCTCCTGTTCCTCTTCCTTGCCTTCTCCTGTTACTTTTCTTTGCCTTCACCTGTTCCTCTTCTTTGCCTTCTCCTGTTCGTCTTATTTGCATTTCTCAGGTTCCTCTTCTTTGCATTCTCCTGTTCCTTTTCTTTGCCTTCTCCTGTTCCTCTTCTTTGCCTACTCCTGTTCCTTTTCCTGTTCCTTTTCTTTGCCTTCTCCTGTTCCCCTTCTTTGCCTTCTCCTGTTCCACTTCATTGCCTTCTCCTGTTCCTCTTCTTTGCCTTCTCCTGTTCCTTTTCTTTGCCTTCTCCTGTTCCTCTTCTTTGCCTTCTACTGTTCCTTTTATTTGCCTTCTCCTCTTCCTCATCTATGCCTTCCCCTCTTCCTTTTCTGTGCCTTCTCCTCTTCCTCTTCTTTGCCTTCTCCTGTTCCTTTTCATTGCCTTCTCCTGTTCCTCTTCCTTGCCTTCTCCTGTTACTTTTCTTTGCCTTCACCTGTTCCTCTTCTTTGCCTTCTCCTGTTCGTCTTCTTTGCATTTCTCAGGTTCCTCTTCTTTGCCTTCTCCTGTTCCTTTTCTTTGCCTTCTCCTGTTCCTCTTCTTGCCTTCTCCTGTTCCTCTTCCTTGCCTTCTCCTGTTCCTCTTTTTTGCCTTCTCCTGTTCAACTTCTTTGCTTTATCCTGTTCCTCTTCTTTGCCTTCTCCTGTTCCTTTTCCTTGCCTTCTCCTGTTCCTTTTCTTTGCCTTCTCCTGTTCCTCTTCTTTGCCTTCTACTGTTCCTTTTATTTGCCTTCTCTTCTTCCTCATCTATGCCTTCCCCTCTTCCTTTTCTGTGCCTTCTCCTCTTCCTCTTCTTTGCCTTCTCCTGTTCCTCTTCCTTGCCTTCTCCTGTTACTTTTCTTTGCCTTCACCTGTTCCTCTTCTTTGCCTTCTCCTGTTCGTCTTCTTTGCATTTCTCAGGTTCCTCTTCTTTGCCTTCTCCTGTTCCTTTTCTTTGCCTTCTCCTGTTCCTCTTCTTGCCTTCTCCTGTTCCTCTTCCTTGCCTTCTCCTGTTCCTCTTCTTTGCCCTCTCCTGTTCCTTTTCGTTGCCTTCTCCTGTTCCTCTTTTTTGCCTTCTCCTGTTCAACTTCTTTGCTTTATCCTGTTCCTCTTCTTTGCCTTCTCCTGTTCCTTTTCCTTGCCTTCTCCTGTTTCTTTTCTTTGCCTTCTCCTGTTCCAAGTCTTTGCCTTCTCTTGTTCCTCTTCCTTGCCTTCTTCTGTTCCTCTTCTTTGCCATCTCCGGTTCCTCTTCTTTGCCTTCTCTTGTTCCTCTTCTTTGCCTTCTCCTGTTCCTTTTCTTTGCCTTCTCCTGTTCCTCTTCCATGCCTTATCCTGTTCCTTTTCTTTGCCTTCTGTTCCTCTTCTTTGCATTCTCCTGTTCCTTTTCTTTGCCTTCTCCTGTTCGCTTTCTTTGCCTTCTCCTGTTCCTCTTCTTTGCCTTCTCCTGTTTCTCTTCTTTGCCTTCTCCTGTTCCTTTTCTTTGCCTTCTCCTGTTCGCTTTCTTTGCCTTCTCCTGTTCCTCTTTGCCTTCTCCTGTTCCTCTTCTTTGCCATCTCCGGTTCCTCTTCTTTGCCTTCTCCTGTTCCTCTTCTTTGCCTTCTCCTGTTCCTTTTCTTTGCCTTCTCCTGTTCCTCTTCCTTGCCTTCTCCTGTTCCTTTTCTTTGCCTTCTCCTGTTCCTCTTCCTTGCCCTCTCCTGTTCCTCTTCTTTGCCTTCTCCTGTTCCTCTTCTTTGCCTTCTCCTGTTCCTCTTCTTTGCCTTCTCCTGTTTTTTTTCTTTGCCTTCTCCTGTTTCTTTTCTTTGCCTTCTCCTGTTCCACTTCTTTGCCTGCTCCTGTTCCTCTTCTTTGCCTTCTCTTTCTTTTCGTTGCCTTCTCCTGTTCCTCTTCTTTGCCTTCTCCTGTTCCTCTTCTTTGCCTTCTCCTGTTCCTCTTTTTTGCCTTCTCCTGTTCCTCTTCTTTGCCTTCTCCTGTTCCTCTTCTTTGCCTTCTCCTGTTCCTCTTCTTTGCCTTCTCCTGTTTCTCTTCGTTGCCTTATCCTGTTCCTCTTCTTCGCCTTCTCCTGTTCCTCTTCTTTGCCATCTCCTGTTCCTTTTCCTTGTTGTCTCCTGTTCCTTTTCTTTGCCTTCTCCTGTTCCTTTTCTTTGCCTTCTCCTGTTCCTCTTCTTTGCCTTCTCCTGTTCCTCTTCTTTGCCTTCTCCTGTTCCTCTTCTTTGCCTTCTCCTGTTCCTCTTCTTTGCCTTCTCCTGTTCCTCTTCTTTGCCATCTCCTGTTCCTCTCCTTTGCCTTCTCCTGTTCCTCTTCTTTGCCTTCTCCTGTTTCTCTTCTTTGCCTTCTCCTGTTCCTCTTCTTTGCCTTCTCCTGTTCTTTTTCCTTGTTTTCTCCTGTTCCTCTTCTTTGCCTTCTCCTGTTCCTTTTCTTTGCCTTCTGTTCCTCTTCTTTGCCTTCTCCAGTTCCCCTTCTTTACCTTCTCCTGTTCCTCTTCTTTGCCTTCTCATGTTACTTTTCTTTCCCTTCTCCTGTTCCTCTTCTCTGCCTTCTCCTGTTCCTTTTCTTTGCCTTCTCCTGTTCCTCTTCCTTACCTTCTCCTGTTCCTTTTCTTTGTCTTCTCCTGTTCCTCTTCTTTGCCTTCTCCTGTGCCTTTTCTTTGCCTGCTCCTGTTCCTCTTCTTTGCCTTCTCCTGTTCCTCTTCTTTGCCTTCTCATGTTCCTCTTCTTTGCCTTCTCCTGTTCCTCTTTGCCTTCTTCTGTTCCTTTTCTTTGCCTTCTCCTGTTTTTTCTGTGCCTTCTCCTGTTCCTTTTCTTTGCCTTCTCCTGTTCCTCTTCTTTGCCTTCTCCTATTCCTCTTCCTTGCCTTCTCCTGTTTTTTTCTTTGTCTTCTCCTGTTCCTCTTCTTTGTCTTCTCCTCTACCTCTTCTTTGCCTTCTCCTGTTCCTCTTCTTTGCCTTCTCCTGTTCCTCTTTCTTGCATTCTCCTGTTCCTCTTCTTTTCCTTCTCCTGTTCCTCTTCCTTGCCCTCTCCTGTTCCTCTTCTTTGCCTTCTCCTGTTTCTCTTCTTTGCCTTCTCCTGTTCCTCTTCTTTGCCTTCTCCTGTTTTTTTTCTTTGCCTTCTCCTGTTTCTTTTCTTTGCCTTCTCCTGTTCCACTTCTTTGCCTTCTCCTGTTCCTCTTCTTTGCCTTCTCATTCTTTTCGTTGCCTTCTCCTGTTCCTCTTCTTTGCCTTCTCCTGTTCCTCTTCTTTGCCTTCTCCTGTTCCTCTTTTTTGCCTTCTCCTGTTCCTCTTCTTTGCCTTCTCCTGTTCCTCTTCTTTGCCTTCTCCTGTTCCTCTTCTTTGCCTTCTCCTGTTTCTCTTCGTTGCCTTCTCCTGTTCCTCTTCTTTGCCTTCTCCTCTTCCTCTTCTTTGCCTTCTCCTGTTCCTCTTCTTTGCCTTCTCCTGTTCCTTTTCTTTGCCATCTCCTGTTCCTCTTCTTTGCCTTCTCTTGTTCCTTTACTTTGCCTTCTCCTGTTCCTCTTCTTTGCTTTCTCCTGTTCCTCTTCTTTGCCTTCTCCTGTTCCTCTTCTTTGCCTTCTCCTGTTCCTTTTCTTTGCCATCTCCTGTTCCTCTTCTTTGCCTTCTCTTGTTCCTTTACTTTGCCTTCTCCTGTTCCTCTTCTTTGCTTTCTCCTGTTCCTCTTCTTTGCCTTCTCCTCTTCCACTTCTTTGCCTTCTCCTGTTCCTCTTCTTTGCCTTCTCCTGTTCCTCTTCTTTGCCATCTCCTGTTCCTCTCCTTTGCCTTCTCCTGTTCCTCTTCTTTGCCTTCTCCTGTTTCTCTTCTTTGCCTTCTCCTGTTCCTCTTCTTTGCCTTCTCCTGTTCTTTTTCCTTGTTTTCTCCTGTTCCTTTTCTTTGCCTTCTCCTGTTCCTTTTCTCTGCCTTCTGTTCCTCTTCTTTGCCTTCTCCAGTTCCCCTTCTTTACCTTCTCATGTTCCTCTTCTTTGCCTTCTCATGTTACTTTTCTTTCCCTTCTCCTGTTCCTGTTCTTTGCCTTCTCCTGTTCCTTTTCTTTGCCTTCTCCTGTTCCTCTTCCTTACCTTCTCCTGTTCCTCTTCTTTGCCTTCTCCTGTTCCTTTTCTTTGTCTTCTCCTGTTCCTCTTCTTTGCCTTCTCCTGTGCCTTTTCTTTGCCTTCTCCTGTTCCTCTTCTTTGCCTTCTCCTGTTCCTCTTCTTTGCCTTCTCATGTTCCTCTTCTTTGACTTCTCCTGTTCCTCTTTGCCTTCTTCTGTTCCTTTTCTTTGCCTTCTCCTGTTTTTTCTGTGCCTTCTCCTGTTCCTTTTCTTTGCCTTCTCCTGTTCCTCTTCTTTGCCTTCTCCTATTCCTCTTCTTTGCCTTCTCCTTTTCCTCTTCCTTGCCTTCTCCTGTTCCTCTTCTTTGCCTTCTCCTGTTCCTCTTCCTTGCCTTCTCCTGTTCCTCTTCTTTGCCCTCTCCTGTTCCTCTTCTTTGCCTTCTCCTGTTCTTCTTCCTTGCCTTCTCCTCTTCCTTTTCTTTGCCTTCTCCTGTTTCTTTTCTTTGCCTTCTCCTGTTCCACTTCTTTGCCTTCTCCTGTTCCTCTTCTTTGCCTTCTCTTTCTTTTCGTTGCCTTCTCCTGTTCCTCTTCTTTGCCTTCTCCTGTTCCTCTTCTTTGCCTTCTCCTGTTCCTCTTTTTTGCCTTCTCCTGTTCCTCTTCTTTGCCTTCTCCTGTTCCTCTTCTTTGCCTTCTCCTGTTCCTCTTCTTTGCCTTCTCCTGTTTCTCTTCGTTGCCTTCTCCTGTTCCTCTTCTTTGCCTTCTCCTGTTCCTTTTCTTTGCCTTCTCCTGTTCCTTTTCCTTGTTGTCTCCTGTTCCTTTTCTTTGCCTTCTCCTGTTCCTTTTCTTTGCCTTCTCCTGTTCCTCTTCTTTGCCTTCTCCTGTTCCTTTTCTTTGCCTTCTCCTCTTCCTCTTCTTTGCCTTCTCCTGTTCCTCTTCTTTGCCTTCTCCTGTTCTTTTTCTTTGCCATCTCCTGTTCCTCTTCTTTGCCTTCTCTTGTTCCTTTACTTTGCCTTCTCCTGTTCCTCTTCTTTGCTTTCTCCTGTTCCACTTCTTTGCCTTCTGCTGTTCCACTTCTTTACTTTCTCCTGTTCCTCTTCTTTGCCTTCACCTGTTCTTCTTTTTTGCCTTATCCTGTTCCTCTTCTTTTCCTTCTCCTGTTCCTCTTCTTTGCCTTCTCCTGTTCCCCTTCTTTGCCTTCTTCTGTTCCTCTTCTTTGCCTTCTCCTGCTCTTTTTTGCCTTCTCCTGTTCCTTTTCTTTGCATTCTCCTGTTTTTTTTCTTTGCCTTCTCCTGTTCCTATTCTTTGCCTTCTCCTGTTCCTCTTCTTTGCCTTCTCCTCTTCCTCTTCTTTGCCTTCTCCTTTTCCACTTTCTTGCCGTCTCCTGTTCCTCTTCTTTGCCTTCTCCTGTTCCTCTTCTTTGCCTTCTCCTGTTCCTCTTCTTTGCCTTCTCCTTTTCCACTTTCTTGCCGTCTCCTGTTCCTCTTCTTTGCCTTCTCCTGTTCCTCTTCTTTGCCTTCTCCTGTTCTTTTTCCTTGTTCTCTCCTGTTCCTTTTCTTCGCCTTCTGTTCCTCTTCTTTGCCTTCTCCAGTTCCCCTTCTTTACCTTCTCCTGTTCCTCTTCTTTGCCTTCTCATGTTACTTTTCTTTGCCTTCTCCTGTTCCTCTTCTTTGCCTTCTCCTGTTCCTTTTCTTTGCCTTCTCCTGTTCCTCTTCCTTACCTACTCCTGTTCCTCTTCTTTGCCTTCTCCTGTTCCTTTTCTTTGCCTTCTCCTGTTCCTCTTCTTTGCCTTCTCCTGTGCCTTTTCTTTGCCTTCTCCTGTTCCTCTTCTTTGCCTTCTCCTGTTCCTCTTCTTTGCCTTCTCATGTTCCTCTTCTTTGCCTTCTCCTGTTCTTCTTTGCCTTCTTCTGTTCCTTTTCTTTGCCTTCTCCTGTTTTTCTGTGCCTTCTCCTGTTCCTTTTCTTTGCCTTCTCCTGTTCCTCTTCTTTGCCTTCTGCTGTTCCTCTTCTTTGCCTTCTCCTTTTCCTCTTCCTTGCCTTCTCCTGTTCCTCTTCTTTGCCTTCTCCTGTTCCTCTTCCTTGCCTTCTCCTGTTTCTCTTCTTTGCCCTCTCCTGTTCCTCTTCTTTGCCTTCTCCTGTTCTTCTTCCTTGACTTCTCCTCTTCCTTTTCTTTCCTTCTCCTGTTACTCTTCTTTGCCTTCTCCTCTTTCTTCCTTTGTCTTCTCCTGTTCCTCTTCTTTGCCTTCTCCTCTACCTCTTCTTTGCCTTCTCCTGTTCCTCTTCTTTGCCTTCTCCTGTTCCTCTTCTTTGCCTTCTCCTGTTCCTCTTCTTTGCCTTCTCCTGTTCCTCTTCTTTGCCTTCTCCTGTTTTTTTTTCTTTGCCTTCTCCTGTTTCTTTTCTTTTCCTTCTCCTGTTCCACTTCTTTGCCTTCTCCTGTTCCACTTCTTTGCCTTCTCTTTCTTTTCGTTGCTTTCTCCTGTTCCTCTTTTTTCCTTTCTCCTGTTCCTCTTCTTTGCCATCTCCTGTTCCTCTCCTTTGCCTTCTCCTGTTCCTCTTCTTTGCCTTCTCCTGTTTCTCTTCTTTGCCTTCTCCTGTTCCTCTTCTTTGCCTTCTCCTGTTCTTTTTCCTTGTTTTCTCCTGTTCCTTTTCTTTGCCTTCTCCTGTTCCTTTTCTTTGCCTTCTGTTCCCCTTCTTTGCCTTCTCCAGTTCCCCTTCTTTGCCTTCTCCTGTTTCTCTTCTTTGCCTTCTCCTGTTCCTCTTCTTTGCCTTCTCCTGTTCCTCTTCTTTGCCTTCTCCTGTTCTTTTTCCTTGTTTTCTCCTGTTCCTTTTCTTTGCCTTCTCCTGTTCCTCTTCCTTTCCTTCTCCTGTTCCTCTTCCTTGCCTTCTCCTGTTCCTTTTCTTTGCCTTCTCCTGTTCCTCTTCTTTGCCTTCTCCTGTGCCTTTTCTTTGCCTTCTCCTGTTCCTCTTCTTTGCCTTCTCATGTTCCTCTTCTTTGCCTTCTCATGTTCCTCTTCTTTGCCTTCTCCTGTTCCTCTTTGCCTTCTTCTGTTCCTTTTCTTTGCCTTCTCCTGTTTTTTTCTGTGCCTTCTCCTGTTCCTTTTCTTTGCCTTCTCCTGTTCCTCTTCTTTGCCTTCTCCTGTTCCTCTTCTTTGCCTTCTCCTTTTCCTCTTCCTTGCCTTCTCCTGTTCCTCTTCTTTGCCTTCTCCTGTTCCTCTTCCTTGCCTTCTCCTGTTCCTCTTCTTTGCCCTCTCCTCTTCCTCTTCTTTGCCTTCTCCTGTTCTTCTTCCTTGCCTTCTCCACTTCCTTTTCTTTGCCTTCTCCTGTTCCTCTTCATTGCCTTCTCCTGTTTTTTTCTTTGTCTTCTCCTGTTCCTCTTCTTTGGCTTCTCCTCTATCTCTTCTTTGCCTTCTCCTGTTCCTCTTCTTTGCCTTCTCCTGTTCCTCTTCTTTGCCTTCTCCTGTTTTTTTTCTTTGCCTTCTCCTGTTTCTTTTCTTTGCCTTCTCCTGTTCCACTTCTTTGCCTTCTCCTGTTCCTCTTCTTTGCCTTCTCTTTCTTTTCGTTGCCTTCTCCTGTTCCTCTTCTTTGCCTTCTCCTGTTCCTCTTCTTTGCCTTCTCCTGTTCCTCTTCTTTGCCTTCTCCTGTTCCTCTTCTTTTCCTTCTCCTGTTTCTCTTCGTTGCCTTCTCCTGTTCCTCTTCTTTGCCTTCTCCTGTTCCTCTTCTTTGCCTTCTCCTGTTCCTTTTCCTTGTATTCTCCTGTTCCTTTTCTTTGCCTTCTCCTGTTCCTTTTCTTTGCCTTCTCCTGTTCCTCTTCTTTGCCTTCTCCTCTTCCTCTTCTTTGCCTTCTCCTCTTCCTCTTCTTTGCCTTCTCCTGTTCCTCTTCTTTGCCTTCTCCTGTTCCTTTTTTTGCCTTCTCCTGTTCCTCTTCTTTGCCTTCTCTTGTTCCTTTACTTTGCCTTCTCCTGTTCCTCTTCTTTGCCTTCTCCTGTTCCACTTCTTTGCCTTCTGCTGTTCCTCTTCTTTGATTCTCCTGTTCCTCTTCTTTGCCTTCACCTGTTCTTCTTTTTTGCCTTATCCTGTTCCTCTTCTTTTCCTTCTACTGTTCCTCTTCTTTGCCTTCTCCTGTTCCTCTTCTTTGCATTCTCCTGTTTTTTTTCTTTGCCTTCTCCTGTTCCTATTCTTTGCCTTCTCCTGTTCCTCTTCTTTGCCTTCTCCTGTTCCTCTTCTTTGCCTTCTCCTTTTCCACTTTCTTGCCGTCTCCTGTTCCTCTTCTTTGCCTTCTCCTGTTCCTCTTCTTTGCCTTCTCCTGTTCCTTTTCTTTGCCTTCTCCTGTTCCTCTTCTTTGCCTTCTCCTGTTCCTTTTCTTTGCCTTCTCCTGTTCCTCTTCTTTGCCTTCTCCTGTTCCTCTTCTTTGCCTTCTCCTGTTCTTCTTTTTTGCCTTATCCTGTTCCTCTTCTTTTCCTTCTCCTGTTCCTCTTCTTTGCCTTCTCCTGTTCCTCTTCTTTGCCTTCTTCTATTCCTCTTCTTTGCCTTCTCCTGTTCTTCTTTGCCTTCTCCTGTTCCTTTTCTTTGCCTTCTCCTGTTTTTTTCTTTGCCTTCTCCTGTTCCTTTTCTTTGCCTTCTCCTGTTCCTCTTCTTTGCCTTCTCCTTTTCCTCTTCCTTGCCGTCTCCTGTTCCTCTTCTTTGCCTTCACCTGTTCCTCTTCTTTGCCTTCCCTGTTCCTTTTCTTTGCCTTCTCCTGTTCCTCTTCTTTGCCTTCTCCTGTTCCTCTCCTTTGCTTTCTCCTGTTCCTCTTCATTGCCTTCTCCTTTTCCTTTTCTTTGCCTTCTCCTGTTCCTCTTCTTTGCCTTCTCCTGTTCCTTTTCTTTGCCTTCTCCTGTTCCTCTTCTTTGCCTTCTCCTGTTCTTTTTCCTTGTTTTCTCCTGTTCCTTTTCTTTGCCTTCTCCTGTTCCTCTTCCTTTCCTTCTCCTGTTCCTCTTCTTTGCCTTCTCCTGTTCCTTTTCTTTGCCTTCTCCTGTTCCTCTTCTTTGCCTTCTCCTGTGCCTTTTCTTTGCCTTCTCCTGTTCCTCTTCTTTCCCTTCTCCTGTTCCTCTTCTTTGCCTTCTCATGTTCCTCTTCTTTGCCTTCTCCTGTTCCTCTTTGCCTTCTTCTGTTCCTTTTCTTTGCCTTCTCCTGTTTTTTTCTGTGCCTTCTCCTGTTCCTTTTCTTTGCCTTCTCCTGTTCCTCTTCTTTGCCTTCTCCTGTTCCTCTTCTTTGCCTTCTCCTTTTCCTCTTCCTTGCCTTCTCCTGTTCCTCTTCTTTGCCTTCTCCTGTTCCTCTTCCTTGCCTTCTCCTGTTCCTCTTCTTTGCCCTCTCCTCTTCCTCTTCTTTGCCTTCTCCTGTTCTTCTTCCTTGCCTTCTCCACTTCCTTTTCTTTGCTTTCTCCTGTTCCTCTTCTTTGCCTTCTCCTGTTTTTTTCTTTGTCTTCTCCTGTTTCTCTTCTTTGGCTTCTCCTCTACCTCTTCTTTGCCTTCTCCTGTTCCTCTTCTTTGCCTTCTCCTGTTCCTCTTCTTTGCCTTCTCCTGTTTTTTTTCTTTGCCTTCTCCTGTTTCTTTTCTTTGCCTTCTCCTGTTCCACTTCTTTGCCTTCTCCTGTTCCTCTTCTTTGCCTTCTCTTTCTTTTCGTTGCCGTCTCCTGTTCCTCTTCTTTGCCTTCTCCTGTTCCTCTTCTTTGCCTTCCCTGTTCCTTTTCTTTGCCTTCTCCTGTTCCTCTTCTTTGCCTTCTCCTGTCCCTCTCCTTTGCTTTCTCCTGTTCCTCTTCATTGCCTTCTCCTTTTCCTTTTCTTTGCCTTCTCCTGTTCCTCTTCTTTGCCTTCTCCTGTTCCTTTTCTTTGCCTTCTCCTGTTCCTCTTCTTTGCCTTCTCCTGTTCTTTTTCCTTGTTTTCTCCTGTTCCTTTTCTTTGCCTTCTCCTGTTCCTCTTCCTTTCCTTCTCCTGTTCCTCTTCTTTGCCTTCTCCTGTTCCTTTTCTTTGCCTTCTCCTGTTCCTCTTCTTTGCCTTCTCCTGTGCCTTTTCTTTGCCTTCTCCTGTTCCTCTTCTTTCCCTTCTCCTGTTCCTCTTCTTTGCCTTCTCATGATCCTCTTCTTTGCCTTCTCCTGTTCCTCTTTGCCTTCTTCTGTTCCTTTTCTTTGCCTTCTCCTGTTTTTTTCTGTGCCTTCTCCTGTTCCTTTTCTTTGCCTTCTCCTGTTCCTCTTCTTTGCCTTCTCCTGTTCCTCTTCTTTGCCTTCTCCTTTTCCTCTTCCTTGCCTTCTCCTGTTCCTCTTCTTTGCCTTCTCCTGTTCCTCTTCCTTGCCTTCTCCTGTTCCTCTTCTTTGCCCTCTCCTCTTCCTCTTCTTTGCCTTCTCCTGTTCTTCTTCCTTGCCTTCTCCACTTCCTTTTCTTTGCTTTCTCCTGTTCCTCTTCTTTGCCTTCTCCTGTTTTTTCTTTGTCTTCTCCTGTTCCTCTTCTTTGGCTTCTCCTCTACCTCTTCTTTGCCTTCTCCTGTTCCTCTTCTTTGCCTTCTCCTGTTCCTCTTCTTTGCCTTCTCCTGTTTTTTTTCTTTGCCTTCTCCTGTTTCTTTTCTTTGCCTTCTCCTGTTCCACTTCTTTGCCTTCTCCTGTTCCTCTTCTTTGCCTTCTCTTTCTTTTCGTTGCCTTCTCCTGTTCCTCTTCTTTGCCTTCTCCTGTTCCTCTTCTTTGCCTTCTCCTGTTCCTCTTTTTTGCCTTCTCCTGTTCCTCTTCTTTGCCTTCTCCTGTTCCTCTTCTATGCCTTCTCCTGTTCCTTTTCTTTGCCTTCTCCTGTTCCTCTTCTTTGCCTTCTCCTGTTCCTCTTCTTTGCCTTCTCCTGTTCCTCTTCTTTGCCTTCTCCTCTTCCTCTTCTTTGCCTTCTCCTGTTCCTCTTCTTTGCCTTCTCCTGTTCCTTTTCTTTGCCTTCTCCTGTTCCTCTTCTTTGCCTTCTCTTGTTCCTTTACTTTGCCTTCTCCTGTTCCTCTTCTTTGCCTTCTCCTGTTCCACTTCTTTGCCTTCTTCTGTTCCTCTTCTTTGATTCTCCTGTTCCTCTTCTTTGCCTTCACCTGTTCTTCTTGTTTGCCTTATCCTGTTCCTCTTCTTTTCCTTCTCCTGTTCCTCTTCTTTGCCTTCTCCTGTTCCTCTTCTTTGCATTCTCCTGTTTTTTTTCTTTGCCTTCTCCTGTTCCTATTCTTTGCCTTCTCCTGTTCCTCTTCTTTGCCTTCTCCTGTTCCTCTTCTTTGCCTTCTCCTTTTCCACTTTCTTGCCGTCTCCTGTTCCTCTTCTTTGCCTTCTCCTGTTCCTCTTCTTTGCCTTCTCCTGTTCCTTTTCTTTGCCTTCTCCTGTTCCTCTTCTTTGCCTTCTCCTGTTCCTTTTCTTTGCCTTCTCCTGTTCCTCTTCTTTGCCTTCTCCTGTTCCTCTTCCTTGCCTTCTCCTGTTACTTTTCTTTGCCTTCACCTGTTCCTCTTCTTTGCCTTCTCCTGTTCGTCTTATTTGCATTTCTCAGGTTCCTCTTCTTTGCATTCTCCTGTTCCTTTTCTTTGCCTTCTCCTGTTCCTCTTCTTGCCTTCTCCTGTTCCTCTTCCTTGCCTTCTCCTGTTCCTCTTCTTAGCCTTCTCCTGTTCCTCTTCGTTGCTTTCTCCTGTTCCTCTTCTTTGCCCTCTCCTGTTCATCTTCGTTGCCTTCTCCTGTTCCTGTTTTTTGCCTTCTCCTGTTCAACTTCTTTGCTTTATCCTGTTCCTCTTCTTTGCCTTCTCCTGTTCCTCTTCCTTGCCTTCTCCTATTACTTTTCTTTGCCTTCTCCAGTTCCTTTTCATTGCCTTCTCCTGTTCCTCTTCCTTGCCTTCTCCTGTTACTTTTCTTTGCCTTCACCTGTTCCTCTTCTTTGCCTTCTCCTGTTCGTCTTATTTGCATTTCTCAGGTTCCTCTTCTTTGCATTCTCCTGTTCCTTTTCTTTGCCTTCTCCTGTTCCTCTTCTTGCCTTCTCCTGTTCCTCTTCCTTGCCTTCTCCTGTTCCTCTTCTTAGCCTTCTCCTGTTCCTCTTCGTTGCTTTCTCCTGTTCCTCTTCTTTGCCCTCTCCTGTTCATCTTCGTTGCCTTCTCCTGTTCCTCTTTTTTGCCTTCTCCTGTTCAACTTCTTTGCTTTATCCTGTTCCTCTTCTTTGCCTTCTCCTGTTCCTCTTCCTTGCCTTCTCCTATTACTTTTCTTTGCCTTCACCTGTTCCTCTTCTTAGCCTTCTCCTGTTCCTCTTCGTTGCCTTCTCCTGTTCCTCTTCTTTGCCCTCTCCTGTTCCTCTTCGTTGCCTTCTCCTGTTCCTCTTTTTTGCCTTCTCCTGTTCCTTTTCCTTGCCTTCTCCTGTTCCTTTTCTTTGCCTTCTACTGTTCATCTTTTTGCCTTCTCCTGTTCCTATTCTTTGCCTTTTCCTCTTCCTAGTCTTTGCCTTCTCCTGTTCCTCTTCCTTGCCTTCTCCTGTTCCTCTTCTTTGCCATCTCCGTTTCCTCTTCTTTGCCTTCCCCTGTTCCTCTTCTTTGCCTTCTCCTGTTCCTTTTCTTTGCCTTCTCCTGTTCCTCATCCATGCCTTATCTTGTTCCTTTACTTTGCCTTCTGTTCCTCTTCTTTGCCTTCTCCTGTTCCTTTTTTTGCCTTCTGCTTTTTTCTTCTTTGCCTTCTCCTGTTCCTATTCTTTACCTTCTCCTGTTCCACTTCTTTGCCTTATCCTGTTCCACTTCTTTGCCTTCTCCTGTTCCTCTTCTTTGCCTTCTCCTGTTCAACTTCTTTGTCTTCTCCTGTTCCATTTCTTTACCTTCTCCTGTTCCTCTTCCTTGCCTTCTCCTGTTCCTTTTCTTAGCCTTCTCCTGTTCCTCTTTTTGTCTTCTCCTGTTCCTCTTCTTTGCCTTCTCCTGTTCCTATTCTTTGCCTTTTCCTGTTCCTTTTATTTGCCTTCTCCTGTTCCACTTCTTTGCCTTCTCCTGTTCCTCTACTTTGCCTTCTCCTGTTCCTCTCTTTGCTTTCTCCTGTTCCTCTTCTTTGCCTTCTCCTGTTCCTCTTCCTTGCCTTCTCCTGTTCCTCTTCCTTGCCTTCTGCTGTTCCTCTTCTTTGCCTTCTCCTGTTCCAATTATTTGCCTTCTCCTGTTCCCTTTCTTTGCCTTCTCCTGTTCCTTTTCTTTGCCTTCATCCGTTCCTCTTCTTTCCCTTCACCTGTTCCCTTTCTTTGCCTTCTCCTGTTCCTTTTCTTTGCCTTCATCCGTTCCTCTTCTTTGCCTTCTCCTGTTCCTCTTCTTTGCCTTCTCCTGTTCCTAATATTTGCCTTCTCCTGTTCCTCTTCTTTGCCTTCTACTGTTCCTCTTCTTTGCCTTCTCCTGTTCCTATTTTTTGCCTTCTCCTGTTCCTCTTCTTTGCCTTCTCCTGTTCCTTTTCTATGCCTTCTTCTGTTCCTCTTCTTTGCCTTCTCCTGTTCCTTTTCATTGCCTTCTCCTGTTCCTCTTCCTTGCCTTCTCCTGTTTCTTTTCTTTGCCTTCACCTGTTCCTCTTCTTTGCCTTCTCCTGTTCGTCTTATTTGCATTTCTCAGGTTCCTCTTCTTTGCATTCTCCTGTTCCTTTTCTTTGCCTTCTCCTGTTCCTCTTCTTGCCTTCTCCTGTTCCTCTTCCTTGCCTTCTCCTGTTCCTCTTCTTAGACTTCTCCTGTTCCTCTTCTTTGCCCTCTCCTGTTCATCTTCGTTGCCTTCTCCTGTTCCTCTTTTTTGCCTTCTCCTGTTCAACTTCTTTGCTTTATCCTGTTCCTCTTCTTTGCCTTCTCCAGTTCCCCTTCTTTACCCTCTCCTGTTCCTCTTCTTTGCCTTCTCATGTTACCTTTCTTTCCCTTCTCCTGTTCCTCTTCTTTGCCTTCTCCTGTTCCTTTTCTTTGCCTTCTCCTGTTCCTCTTCCTTACCTTCTCCTGTTCCTCTTCTTTGCCTTCTCCTGTTCCTTTTCTTTGTCTTCTCCTGTTCCTCTTCTTTGCCTTCTCCTGTGCCTTTTCTTTGCCTTCTCCTGTTCCTCTTCTTTGCCTTCTCCTGTTCCTCTTCTTTGCCTTCTCATGTTCCTCTTCTTTGGCTTCTGCTGTTCCTCTTCTTTGCCTTCTCCTGTTCCTCTTCTTTGCCTTCTCCTTTTCCTCTTCCTTGCCGTCTCCTGTTCCTCTTCTTTGCCTTCTCCTGTTCCTCTTCTTTGCCTTCTCTGTTCCTCTTCTTTGCCTTCTCCTGTTCCTCTTCTTTGCCTTCTCCTTTTCCTCTTCCTTGCCTTCTCCTGTTCCTCTTCTTTGCCTTCTCCTGTTCCTCTTCCTTGCCTTCTCCTATTCCTCTTCTTTGCCCTCTCCTCTTCCTCTTCTTTGCCTTCTCCTGTTCTTCTTCCTTGCCTTCTCCACTTCCTTTTCTTTGCTTTCTCCTGTTCCTCTTCTTTGCCTTCTCCTGTTTTTTTCTTTGTCTTCTCCTGTTCCTCTTCTTTGGCTTCTCCTCTACCTCTTCTTTGCCTTCTTCTGTTCCTCTTCTTTGCCTTCTCCTGTTCCTCTTCTTTGCCTTCTCCTGTTTTTTTTCTTTGCCTTCTCCTGTTTCTTTTCTTTGCCTTCTCCTGTTCCACTTCTTTGCCTTCTCCTGTTCCTCTTCTTTGCCTTCTCTTTCTTTTCGTTGCCTTCTCCTGTTCCTCTTCTTTGCCTTCTCCTGTTCCTCTTCTTTGCCTTCTCCTGTTCCTCTTTTTTGCCTTCTCCTGTTCCTCTTCTTTGCCTTCTCCTGTTCCTCTTCTATGCCTTCTCCTGTTCCTTTTCTTTGCCTTCTCCTGTTCCTCTTCTTTGCCTTCTCCTGTTCCTCTTCTTTGCCTTCTCCTGTTCCTCTTCTTTGCCTTCTCCTCTTCCTCTTCTTTGCCTTCTCCTGTTCCTCTTCTTTGCCTTCTCCTGTTCCTTTTCTTTGCCTTCTCCTGTTCCTCTTCTTTGCCTTCTCTTGTTCCTTTACTTTGCCTTCTCCTGTTCCTCTTCTTTGCCTTCTCCTGTTCCACTTCTTTGCCTTCTTCTGTTCCTCTTCTTTGATTCTCCTGTTCCTCTTCTTTGCCTTCACCTGTTCTTCTTGTTTGCCTTATCCTGTTCCTCTTCTTTTCCTTCTCATGTTCCTCTTCTTTGCCTTCTCCTGTTCCTCTTCTTTGCATTCTCCTGTTTTTTTTCTTTGCCTTCTCCTGTTCCTATTCTTTGCCTTCTCCTGTTCCTCTTCTTTGCCTTCTCCTGTTCCTCTTCTTTGCCTTCTCCTTTTCCACTTTCTTGCCGTCTCCTGTTCCTCTTCTTTGCCTTCTCCTGTTCCTCTTCTTTGCCTTCTCCTGTTCCTTTTCTTTGCCTTCTCCTGTTCCTCTTCTTTGCCTTCTCCTGTTCCTTTTCTTTGCCTTCTCCTGTTCCTCTTCTTTGCCTTCTCCTGTTCCTCTTCCTTGCCTTCTCCTGTTACTTTTCTTTGCCTTCACCTGTTCCTCTTCTTTGCCTTCTCCTGTTCGTCTTATTTGCATTTCTCAGGTTCCTCTTCTTTGCATTCTCCTGTTCCTTTCCTTTGCCTTCTCCTGTTCCTCTTCTTGCCTTCTCCTGTTCCTCTTCCTTGCCTTCTCCTGTTCCTCTTCTTAGCCTTCTCCTGTTCCTCTTCGTTGCTTTCTCCTGTTCCTCTTCTTTGCCCTCTCCTGTTCATCTTCGTTGCCTTCTCCTGTTCCTCTTTTTTGCCTTCTCCTGTTCAACTTCTTTGCTTTATCCTGTTCCTCTTCTTTGCCTTCTCCTGTTCCTCTTCCTTGCCTTCTCCTATTACTTTTCTTTGCCTTCTCCTGTTCCTTTTCATTGCCTTCTCCTGTTCCTCTTCCTTGCCTTCTCCTGTTACTTTTCTTTGCCTTCACCTGTTCCTCTTCTTTGCCTTCTCCTGTTCGTCTTATTTGCATTTCTCAGGCTCCTCTTCTTTGCATTCTCCTGTTCCTTTTCTTTGCCTTCTCCTGTTCCTCTTCTTGCCTTCTCCTGTTCCTCTTCTTTGCCTTCTCCTGTTCCCCTTCTTTGCCTTCTTCTGTTCCTCTTCTTTGCCTTCTCCTGCTCTTTTTTGCCTTCTCCTGTTCCTTTTCTTTGCATTCTCCTGTTTTTTTTCTTTGCCTTCTCCTGTTCCTATTCTTTGCCTTCTCCTGTTCCTCTTCTTTGCCTTCTCCTCTTCCTCTTCTTTGCCTTCTCCTTTTCCACTTTCTTGCCGTCTCCTGTTCCTCTTCTTTGCCTTCTCCTGTTCCTCTTCTTTGCCTTCTCCTGTTCCTCTTCTTTGCCTTCTCCTTTTCCACTTTCTTGCCGTCTCCTGTTCCTCTTCTTTGCCTTCTCCTGTTCCTCTTCTTTGCCTTCTCCTGTTCTTTTTCCTTGTTCTCTCCTGTTCCTTTTCTTCGCCTTCTGTTCCTCTTCTTTGCCTTCTCCAGTTCCCCTTCTTTACCTTCTCCTGTTCCTCTTCTTTGCCTTCTCATGTTACTTTTCTTTGCCTTCTCCTGTTCCTCTTCTTTGCCTTCTCCTGTTCCTTTTCTTTGCCTTCTCCTGTTCCTCTTCCTTACCTACTCCTGTTCCTCTTCTTTGCCTTCTCCTGTTCCTTTTCTTTGCCTTCTCCTGTTCCTCTTCTTTGCCTTCTCCTGTGCCTTTTCTTTGCCTTCTCCTGTTCCTCTTCTTTGCCTTCTCCTGTTCCTCTTCTTTGCCTTCTCATGTTCCTCTTCTTTGCCTTCTCCTGTTCTTCTTTGCCTTCTTCTGTTCCTTTTCTTTGCCTTCTCCTGTTTTTCTGTGCCTTCTCCTGTTCCTTTTCTTTGCCTTCTCCTGTTCCTCTTCTTTGCCTTCTGCTGTTCCTCTTCTTTGCCTTCTCCTTTTCCTCTTCCTTGCCTTCTCCTGTTCCTCTTCTTTGCCTTCTCCTGTTCCTCTTCCTTGCCTTCTCCTGTTTCTCTTCTTTGCCCTCTCCTGTTCCTCTTCTTTGCCTTCTCCTGTTCTTCTTCCTTGACTTCTCCTCTTCCTTTTCTTTCCTTCTCCTGTTACTCTTCTTTGCCTTCTCCTCTTTCTTCCTTTGTCTTCTCCTGTTCCTCTTCTTTGCCTTCTCCTCTACCTCTTCTTTGCCTTCTCCTGTTCCTCTTCTTTGCCTTCTCCTGTTCCTCTTCTTTGCCTTCTCCTGTTCCTCTTCTTTGCCTTCTCCTGTTCCTCTTCTTTGCCTTCTCCTGTTTTTTTTTCTTTGCCTTCTCCTGTTTCTTTTCTTTTCCTTCTCCTGTTCCACTTCTTTGCCTTCTCCTGTTCCACTTCTTTGCCTTCTCTTTCTTTTCGTTGCTTTCTCCTGTTCCTCTTTTTTCCTTTCTCCTGTTCCTCTTCTTTGCCATCTCCTGTTCCTCTCCTTTGCCTTCTCCTGTTCCTCTTCTTTGCCTTCTCCTGTTTCTCTTCTTTGCCTTCTCCTGTTCCTCTTCTTTGCCTTCTCCTGTTCTTTTTCCTTGTTTTCTCCTGTTCCTTTTCTTTGCCTTCTCCTGTTCCTTTTCTTTGCCTTCTGTTCCCCTTCTTTGCCTTCTCCAGTTCCCCTTCTTTGCCTTCTCCTGTTTCTCTTCTTTGCCTTCTCCTGTTCCTCTTCTTTGCCTTCTCCTGTTCCTCTTCTTTGCCTTCTCCTGTTCTTTTTCCTTGTTTTCTCCTGTTCCTTTTCTTTGCCTTCTCCTGTTCCTCTTCCTTTCCTTCTCCTGTTCCTCTTCCTTGCCTTCTCCTGTTCCTTTTCTTTGCCTTCTCCTGTTCCTCTTCTTTGCCTTCTCCTGTGCCTTTTCTTTGCCTTCTCCTGTTCCTCTTCTTTGCCTTCTCATGTTCCTCTTCTTTGCCTTCTCATGTTCCTCTTCTTTGCCTTCTCCTGTTCCTCTTTGCCTTCTTCTGTTCCTTTTCTTTGCCTTCTCCTGTTTTTTTCTGTGCCTTCTCCTGTTCCTTTTCTTTGCCTTCTCCTGTTCCTCTTCTTTGCCTTCTCCTGTTCCTCTTCTTTGCCTTCTCCTTTTCCTCTTCCTTGCCTTCTCCTGTTCCTCTTCTTTGCCTTCTCCTGTTCCTCTTCCTTGCCTTCTCCTGTTCCTCTTCTTTGCCCTCTCCTCTTCCTCTTCTTTGCCTTCTCCTGTTCTTCTTCCTTGCCTTCTCCACTTCCTTTTCTTTGCCTTCTCCTGTTCCTCTTCATTGCCTTCTCCTGTTTTTTTCTTTGTCTTCTCCTGTTCCTCTTCTTTGGCTTCTCCTCTATCTCTTCTTTGCCTTCTCCTGTTCCTCTTCTTTGCCTTCTCCTGTTCCTCTTCTTTGCCTTCTCCTGTTTTTTTTCTTTGCCTTCTCCTGTTTCTTTTCTTTGCCTTCTCCTGTTCCACTTCTTTGCCTTCTCCTGTTCCTCTTCTTTGCCTTCTCTTTCTTTTCGTTGCCTTCTCCTGTTCCTCTTCTTTGCCTTCTCCTGTTCCTCTTCTTTGCCTTCTCCTGTTCCTCTTCTTTGCCTTCTCCTGTTCCTCTTCTTTTCCTTCTCCTGTTTCTCTTCGTTGCCTTCTCCTGTTCCTCTTCTTTGCCTTCTCCTGTTCCTCTTCTTTGCCTTCTCCTGTTCCTTTTCCTTGTATTCTCCTGTTCCTTTTCTTTGCCTTCTCCTGTTCCTTTTCTTTGCCTTCTCCTGTTCCTCTTCTTTGCCTTCTCCTCTTCCTCTTCTTTGCCTTCTCCTCTTCCTCTTCTTTGCCTTCTCCTGTTCCTCTTCTTTGCCTTCTCCTGTTCCTTTTTTTGCCTTCTCCTGTTCCTCTTCTTTGCCTTCTCTTGTTCCTTTACTTTGCCTTCTCCTGTTCCTCTTCTTTGCCTTCTCCTGTTCCACTTCTTTGCCTTCTGCTGTTCCTCTTCTTTGATTCTCCTGTTCCTCTTCTTTGCCTTCACCTGTTCTTCTTTTTTGCCTTATCCTGTTCCTCTTCTTTTCCTTCTACTGTTCCTCTTCTTTGCCTTCTCCTGTTCCTCTTCTTTGCATTCTCCTGTTTTTTTTCTTTGCCTTCTCCTGTTCCTATTCTTTGCCTTCTCCTGTTCCTCTTCTTTGCCTTCTCCTGTTCCTCTTCTTTGCCTTCTCCTTTTCCACTTTCTTGCCGTCTCCTGTTCCTCTTCTTTGCCTTCTCCTGTTCCTCTTCTTTGCCTTCTCCTGTTCCTTTTCTTTGCCTTCTCCTGTTCCTCTTCTTTGCCTTCTCCTGTTCCTTTTCTTTGCCTTCTCCTGTTCCTCTTCTTTGCCTTCTCCTGTTCCTCTTCTTTGCCTTCTCCTGTTCTTCTTTTTTGCCTTATCCTGTTCCTCTTCTTTTCCTTCTCCTGTTCCTCTTCTTTGCCTTCTCCTGTTCCTCTTCTTTGCCTTCTTCTATTCCTCTTCTTTGCCTTCTCCTGTTCTTCTTTGCCTTCTCCTGTTCCTTTTCTTTGCCTTCTCCTGTTTTTTTCTTTGCCTTCTCCTGTTCCTTTTCTTTGCCTTCTCCTGTTCCTCTTCTTTGCCTTCTCCTTTTCCTCTTCCTTGCCGTCTCCTGTTCCTCTTCTTTGCCTTCACCTGTTCCTCTTCTTTGCCTTCCCTGTTCCTTTTCTTTGCCTTCTCCTGTTCCTCTTCTTTGCCTTCTCCTGTTCCTCTCCTTTGCTTTCTCCTGTTCCTCTTCATTGCCTTCTCCTTTTCCTTTTCTTTGCCTTCTCCTGTTCCTCTTCTTTGCCTTCTCCTGTTCCTTTTCTTTGCCTTCTCCTGTTCCTCTTCTTTGCCTTCTCCTGTTCTTTTTCCTTGTTTTCTCCTGTTCCTTTTCTTTGCCTTCTCCTGTTCCTCTTCCTTTCCTTCTCCTGTTCCTCTTCTTTGCCTTCTCCTGTTCCTTTTCTTTGCCTTCTCCTGTTCCTCTTCTTTGCCTTCTCCTGTGCCTTTTCTTTGCCTTCTCCTGTTCCTCTTCTTTCCCTTCTCCTGTTCCTCTTCTTTGCCTTCTCATGTTCCTCTTCTTTGCCTTCTCCTGTTCCTCTTTGCCTTCTTCTGTTCCTTTTCTTTGCCTTCTCCTGTTTTTTTCTGTGCCTTCTCCTGTTCCTTTTCTTTGCCTTCTCCTGTTCCTCTTCTTTGCCTTCTCCTGTTCCTCTTCTTTGCCTTCTCCTTTTCCTCTTCCTTGCCTTCTCCTGTTCCTCTTCTTTGCCTTCTCCTGTTCCTCTTCCTTGCCTTCTCCTGTTCCTCTTCTTTGCCCTCTCCTCTTCCTCTTCTTTGCCTTCTCCTGTTCTTCTTCCTTGCCTTCTCCACTTCCTTTTCTTTGCTTTCTCCTGTTCCTCTTCTTTGCCTTCTCCTGTTTTTTTCTTTGTCTTCTCCTGTTTCTCTTCTTTGGCTTCTCCTCTACCTCTTCTTTGCCTTCTCCTGTTCCTCTTCTTTGCCTTCTCCTGTTCCTCTTCTTTGCCTTCTCCTGTTTTTTTTCTTTGCCTTCTCCTGTTTCTTTTCTTTGCCTTCTCCTGTTCCACTTCTTTGCCTTCTCCTGTTCCTCTTCTTTGCCTTCTCTTTCTTTTCGTTGCCGTCTCCTGTTCCTCTTCTTTGCCTTCTCCTGTTCCTCTTCTTTGCCTTCCCTGTTCCTTTTCTTTGCCTTCTCCTGTTCCTCTTCTTTGCCTTCTCCTGTCCCTCTCCTTTGCTTTCTCCTGTTCCTCTTCATTGCCTTCTCCTTTTCCTTTTCTTTGCCTTCTCCTGTTCCTCTTCTTTGCCTTCTCCTGTTCCTTTTCTTTGCCTTCTCCTGTTCCTCTTCTTTGCCTTCTCCTGTTCTTTTTCCTTGTTTTCTCCTGTTCCTTTTCTTTGCCTTCTCCTGTTCCTCTTCCTTTCCTTCTCCTGTTCCTCTTCTTTGCCTTCTCCTGTTCCTTTTCTTTGCCTTCTCCTGTTCCTCTTCTTTGCCTTCTCCTGTGCCTTTTCTTTGCCTTCTCCTGTTCCTCTTCTTTCCCTTCTCCTGTTCCTCTTCTTTGCCTTCTCATGATCCTCTTCTTTGCCTTCTCCTGTTCCTCTTTGCCTTCTTCTGTTCCTTTTCTTTGCCTTCTCCTGTTTTTTTCTGTGCCTTCTCCTGTTCCTTTTCTTTGCCTTCTCCTGTTCCTCTTCTTTGCCTTCTCCTGTTCCTCTTCTTTGCCTTCTCCTTTTCCTCTTCCTTGCCTTCTCCTGTTCCTCTTCTTTGCCTTCTCCTGTTCCTCTTCCTTGCCTTCTCCTGTTCCTCTTCTTTGCCCTCTCCTCTTCCTCTTCTTTGCCTTCTCCTGTTCTTCTTCCTTGCCTTCTCCACTTCCTTTTCTTTGCTTTCTCCTGTTCCTCTTCTTTGCCTTCTCCTGTTTTTTCTTTGTCTTCTCCTGTTCCTCTTCTTTGGCTTCTCCTCTACCTCTTCTTTGCCTTCTCCTGTTCCTCTTCTTTGCCTTCTCCTGTTCCTCTTCTTTGCCTTCTCCTGTTTTTTTTCTTTGCCTTCTCCTGTTTCTTTTCTTTGCCTTCTCCTGTTCCACTTCTTTGCCTTCTCCTGTTCCTCTTCTTTGCCTTCTCTTTCTTTTCGTTGCCTTCTCCTGTTCCTCTTCTTTGCCTTCTCCTGTTCCTCTTCTTTGCCTTCTCCTGTTCCTCTTTTTTGCCTTCTCCTGTTCCTCTTCTTTGCCTTCTCCTGTTCCTCTTCTATGCCTTCTCCTGTTCCTTTTCTTTGCCTTCTCCTGTTCCTCTTCTTTGCCTTCTCCTGTTCCTCTTCTTTGCCTTCTCCTGTTCCTCTTCTTTGCCTTCTCCTCTTCCTCTTCTTTGCCTTCTCCTGTTCCTCTTCTTTGCCTTCTCCTGTTCCTTTTCTTTGCCTTCTCCTGTTCCTCTTCTTTGCCTTCTCTTGTTCCTTTACTTTGCCTTCTCCTGTTCCTCTTCTTTGCCTTCTCCTGTTCCACTTCTTTGCCTTCTTCTGTTCCTCTTCTTTGATTCTCCTGTTCCTCTTCTTTGCCTTCACCTGTTCTTCTTGTTTGCCTTATCCTGTTCCTCTTCTTTTCCTTCTCCTGTTCCTCTTCTTTGCCTTCTCCTGTTCCTCTTCTTTGCATTCTCCTGTTTTTTTTCTTTGCCTTCTCCTGTTCCTATTCTTTGCCTTCTCCTGTTCCTCTTCTTTGCCTTCTCCTGTTCCTCTTCTTTGCCTTCTCCTTTTCCACTTTCTTGCCGTCTCCTGTTCCTCTTCTTTGCCTTCTCCTGTTCCTCTTCTTTGCCTTCTCCTGTTCCTTTTCTTTGCCTTCTCCTGTTCCTCTTCTTTGCCTTCTCCTGTTCCTTTTCTTTGCCTTCTCCTGTTCCTCTTCTTTGCCTTCTCCTGTTCCTCTTCCTTGCCTTCTCCTGTTACTTTTCTTTGCCTTCACCTGTTCCTCTTCTTTGCCTTCTCCTGTTCGTCTTATTTGCATTTCTCAGGTTCCTCTTCTTTGCATTCTCCTGTTCCTTTTCTTTGCCTTCTCCTGTTCCTCTTCTTGCCTTCTCCTGTTCCTCTTCCTTGCCTTCTCCTGTTCCTCTTCTTAGCCTTCTCCTGTTCCTCTTCGTTGCTTTCTCCTGTTCCTCTTCTTTGCCCTCTCCTGTTCATCTTCGTTGCCTTCTCCTGTTCCTGTTTTTTGCCTTCTCCTGTTCAACTTCTTTGCTTTATCCTGTTCCTCTTCTTTGCCTTCTCCTGTTCCTCTTCCTTGCCTTCTCCTATTACTTTTCTTTGCCTTCTCCAGTTCCTTTTCATTGCCTTCTCCTGTTCCTCTTCCTTGCCTTCTCCTGTTACTTTTCTTTGCCTTCACCTGTTCCTCTTCTTTGCCTTCTCCTGTTCGTCTTATTTGCATTTCTCAGGTTCCTCTTCTTTGCATTCTCCTGTTCCTTTTCTTTGCCTTCTCCTGTTCCTCTTCTTGCCTTCTCCTGTTCCTCTTCCTTGCCTTCTCCTGTTCCTCTTCTTAGCCTTCTCCTGTTCCTCTTCGTTGCTTTCTCCTGTTCCTCTTCTTTGCCCTCTCCTGTTCATCTTCGTTGCCTTCTCCTGTTCCTCTTTTTTGCCTTCTCCTGTTCAACTTCTTTGCTTTATCCTGTTCCTCTTCTTTGCCTTCTCCTGTTCCTCTTCCTTGCCTTCTCCTATTACTTTTCTTTGCCTTCACCTGTTCCTCTTCTTAGCCTTCTCCTGTTCCTCTTCGTTGCCTTCTCCTGTTCCTCTTCTTTGCCCTCTCCTGTTCCTCTTCGTTGCCTTCTCCTGTTCCTCTTTTTTGCCTTCTCCTGTTCCTTTTCCTTGCCTTCTCCTGTTCCTTTTCTTTGCCTTCTACTGTTCATCTTTTTGCCTTCTCCTGTTCCTATTCTTTGCCTTTTCCTCTTCCTAGTCTTTGCCTTCTCCTGTTCCTCTTCCTTGCCTTCTCCTGTTCCTCTTCTTTGCCATCTCCGTTTCCTCTTCTTTGCCTTCCCCTGTTCCTCTTCTTTGCCTTCTCCTGTTCCTTTTCTTTGCCTTCTCCTGTTCCTCATCCATGCCTTATCTTGTTCCTTTACTTTGCCTTCTGTTCCTCTTCTTTGCCTTCTCCTGTTCCTTTTTTTGCCTTCTGCTTTTTTCTTCTTTGCCTTCTCCTGTTCCTATTCTTTACCTTCTCCTGTTCCACTTCTTTGCCTTATCCTGTTCCACTTCTTTGCCTTCTCCTGTTCCTCTTCTTTGCCTTCTCCTGTTCAACTTCTTTGTCTTCTCCTGTTCCATTTCTTTACCTTCTCCTGTTCCTCTTCCTTGCCTTCTCCTGTTCCTTTTCTTAGCCTTCTCCTGTTCCTCTTTTTGTCTTCTCCTGTTCCTCTTCTTTGCCTTCTCCTGTTCCTATTCTTTGCCTTTTCCTGTTCCTTTTATTTGCCTTCTCCTGTTCCACTTCTTTGCCTTCTCCTGTTCCTCTACTTTGCCTTCTCCTGTTCCTCTCTTTGCTTTCTCCTGTTCCTCTTCTTTGCCTTCTCCTGTTCCTCTTCCTTGCCTTCTCCTGTTCCTCTTCCTTGCCTTCTGCTGTTCCTCTTCTTTGCCTTCTCCTGTTCCAATTATTTGCCTTCTCCTGTTCCCTTTCTTTGCCTTCTCCTGTTCCTTTTCTTTGCCTTCATCCGTTCCTCTTCTTTCCCTTCACCTGTTCCCTTTCTTTGCCTTCTCCTGTTCCTTTTCTTTGCCTTCATCCGTTCCTCTTCTTTGCCTTCTCCTGTTCCTCTTCTTTGCCTTCTCCTGTTCCTAATATTTGCCTTCTCCTGTTCCTCTTCTTTGCCTTCTACTGTTCCTCTTCTTTGCCTTCTCCTGTTCCTATTTTTTGCCTTCTCCTGTTCCTCTTCTTTGCCTTCTCCTGTTCCTTTTCTATGCCTTCTTCTGTTCCTCTTCTTTGCCTTCTCCTGTTCCTTTTCATTGCCTTCTCCTGTTCCTCTTCCTTGCCTTCTCCTGTTTCTTTTCTTTGCCTTCACCTGTTCCTCTTCTTTGCCTTCTCCTGTTCGTCTTATTTGCATTTCTCAGGTTCCTCTTCTTTGCATTCTCCTGTTCCTTTTCTTTGCCTTCTCCTGTTCCTCTTCTTGCCTTCTCCTGTTCCTCTTCCTTGCCTTCTCCTGTTCCTCTTCTTAGACTTCTCCTGTTCCTCTTCTTTGCCCTCTCCTGTTCATCTTCGTTGCCTTCTCCTGTTCCTCTTTTTTGCCTTCTCCTGTTCAACTTCTTTGCTTTATCCTGTTCCTCTTCTTTGCCTTCTCCAGTTCCCCTTCTTTACCCTCTCCTGTTCCTCTTCTTTGCCTTCTCATGTTACCTTTCTTTCCCTTCTCCTGTTCCTCTTCTTTGCCTTCTCCTGTTCCTTTTCTTTGCCTTCTCCTGTTCCTCTTCCTTACCTTCTCCTGTTCCTCTTCTTTGCCTTCTCCTGTTCCTTTTCTTTGTCTTCTCCTGTTCCTCTTCTTTGCCTTCTCCTGTGCCTTTTCTTTGCCTTCTCCTGTTCCTCTTCTTTGCCTTCTCCTGTTCCTCTTCTTTGCCTTCTCATGTTCCTCTTCTTTGGCTTCTGCTGTTCCTCTTCTTTGCCTTCTCCTGTTCCTCTTCTTTGCCTTCTCCTTTTCCTCTTCCTTGCCGTCTCCTGTTCCTCTTCTTTGCCTTCTCCTGTTCCTCTTCTTTGCCTTCTCTGTTCCTCTTCTTTGCCTTCTCCTGTTCCTCTTCTTTGCCTTCTCCTTTTCCTCTTCCTTGCCTTCTCCTGTTCCTCTTCTTTGCCTTCTCCTGTTCCTCTTCCTTGCCTTCTCCTATTCCTCTTCTTTGCCCTCTCCTCTTCCTCTTCTTTGCCTTCTCCTGTTCTTCTTCCTTGCCTTCTCCACTTCCTTTTCTTTGCTTTCTCCTGTTCCTCTTCTTTGCCTTCTCCTGTTTTTTTCTTTGTCTTCTCCTGTTCCTCTTCTTTGGCTTCTCCTCTACCTCTTCTTTGCCTTCTTCTGTTCCTCTTCTTTGCCTTCTCCTGTTCCTCTTCTTTGCCTTCTCCTGTTTTTTTTCTTTGCCTTCTCCTGTTTCTTTTCTTTGCCTTCTCCTGTTCCACTTCTTTGCCTTCTCCTGTTCCTCTTCTTTGCCTTCTCTTTCTTTTCGTTGCCTTCTCCTGTTCCTCTTCTTTGCCTTCTCCTGTTCCTCTTCTTTGCCTTCTCCTGTTCCTCTTTTTTGCCTTCTCCTGTTCCTCTTCTTTGCCTTCTCCTGTTCCTCTTCTATGCCTTCTCCTGTTCCTTTTCTTTGCCTTCTCCTGTTCCTCTTCTTTGCCTTCTCCTGTTCCTCTTCTTTGCCTTCTCCTGTTCCTCTTCTTTGCCTTCTCCTCTTCCTCTTCTTTGCCTTCTCCTGTTCCTCTTCTTTGCCTTCTCCTGTTCCTTTTCTTTGCCTTCTCCTGTTCCTCTTCTTTGCCTTCTCTTGTTCCTTTACTTTGCCTTCTCCTGTTCCTCTTCTTTGCCTTCTCCTGTTCCACTTCTTTGCCTTCTTCTGTTCCTCTTCTTTGATTCTCCTGTTCCTCTTCTTTGCCTTCACCTGTTCTTCTTGTTTGCCTTATCCTGTTCCTCTTCTTTTCCTTCTCATGTTCCTCTTCTTTGCCTTCTCCTGTTCCTCTTCTTTGCATTCTCCTGTTTTTTTTCTTTGCCTTCTCCTGTTCCTATTCTTTGCCTTCTCCTGTTCCTCTTCTTTGCCTTCTCCTGTTCCTCTTCTTTGCCTTCTCCTTTTCCACTTTCTTGCCGTCTCCTGTTCCTCTTCTTTGCCTTCTCCTGTTCCTCTTCTTTGCCTTCTCCTGTTCCTTTTCTTTGCCTTCTCCTGTTCCTCTTCTTTGCCTTCTCCTGTTCCTTTTCTTTGCCTTCTCCTGTTCCTCTTCTTTGCCTTCTCCTGTTCCTCTTCCTTGCCTTCTCCTGTTACTTTTCTTTGCCTTCACCTGTTCCTCTTCTTTGCCTTCTCCTGTTCGTCTTATTTGCATTTCTCAGGTTCCTCTTCTTTGCATTCTCCTGTTCCTTTCCTTTGCCTTCTCCTGTTCCTCTTCTTGCCTTCTCCTGTTCCTCTTCCTTGCCTTCTCCTGTTCCTCTTCTTAGCCTTCTCCTGTTCCTCTTCGTTGCTTTCTCCTGTTCCTCTTCTTTGCCCTCTCCTGTTCATCTTCGTTGCCTTCTCCTGTTCCTCTTTTTTGCCTTCTCCTGTTCAACTTCTTTGCTTTATCCTGTTCCTCTTCTTTGCCTTCTCCTGTTCCTCTTCCTTGCCTTCTCCTATTACTTTTCTTTGCCTTCTCCTGTTCCTTTTCATTGCCTTCTCCTGTTCCTCTTCCTTGCCTTCTCCTGTTACTTTTCTTTGCCTTCACCTGTTCCTCTTCTTTGCCTTCTCCTGTTCGTCTTATTTGCATTTCTCAGGCTCCTCTTCTTTGCATTCTCCTGTTCCTTTTCTTTGCCTTCTCCTGTTCCTCTTCTTGCCTTCTCCTGTTCCTCTTCCTTGCCTTCTCCTGTTCCTCTTCTTAGCCTTCTCCTGTTCCTCTTCGTTGCTTTCTCCTGTTCCTCTTCTTTGCCCTCTCCTGTTCATCTTCGTTGCCTTCTCCTGTTCCTCTTTTTTGCCTTCTCCTGTTCAACTTCTTTGCTTTATCCTGTTCCTCTTCTTTGCCTTCTCCTGTTCCTCTTCCTTGCCTTCTCCTATTACTTTTCTTTGCCTTCACCTGTTCCTCTTCTTAGCCTTCTCCTGTTCCTCTTCGTTGCCTTCTCCTGTTCCTCTTCTTTGCCCTCTCCTGTTCCTCTTCGTTGCCTTCTCCTGTTCCTCTTTTTTGCCTTCTGTTCCTTTTCCTTGCCTTCTCCTGTTCCTTTTCTTTGCCTTCTCCTGTTCATCTTTTTGCCTTCTCCTGTTCCTATTCTTTGCCTTTTCCTCTTCCTAGTCTTTGCCTTCTCCTGTTCCTCTTCCTTGCCTTCTCCTGTTCCTCTTCTTTGCCATCTCCGTTTCCTCTTCTTTGCCTTCCCCTGTTCCTCTTCTTTGCCTTCTCCTGTTCCTTTTCTTTGCCTTCTCCTGTTCCTCATCCATGCCTTATCTTGTTCCTTTACTTTGCATTCTGTTCCTCTTCTTTGCCTTCTCCTGTTCCTTTTTTTGCCTTCTGCTTTTTTCTTCTTTACCTTCTCCTGTTCCACTTCTTTGCCTTATCCTGTTCCACTTCTTTGCCTTCTCCTGTTCCTCTTCTTTGCCTTCTCCTGTTCAACTTCTTTGTCTTCTCCTGTTCCATTTCTTTACCTTCTCCTGTTCCTCTTCCTTGCCTTCTCCTGTTCCTTTTCTTAGCCTTCTCCTGTTCCTCTTCCTTGCCTTCTCCTGTTCCTCTTCCTTGCCTTCTGCTGTTCCTCTTCTTTGCCTTCTCCTGTTCCAATTATTTGCCTTCTCCTGTTCCCTTTCTTTGCCTTCTCCTGTTCCTTTTCTTTGCCTTCATCCGTTCCTCTTCTTTGCCTTCACCTGTTCCCTTTCTTTGCCTTCTCCTGTTCCTTTTCTTTGCCTTCATCCGTTCCTCTTCTTTGCCTTCTCCTGTTCCTCTTCTTTGCCTTCTCCTGTTCCTAATATTTGCCTTCTCCTGTTCCTCTTCTTTGCCTTCTACTGTTCCTCTTCTTTGCCTTCTCCTGTTCCTATTTTTTGCCTTCTCCTGTTCCTCTTCTTTGCCTTCTCCTGTTCCTTTTCTATGCCTTCTTCTGTTCCTCTTCTTTGCCTTCTCCTGTTCCTTTTCATTGCCTTCTCCTGTTCCTCTTCCTTGCCTTCCCCTGTTTCTTTTCTTTGCCTTCACCTGTTCCTCTTCTTTGCCTTCTCCTGTTCGTCTTATTTGCATTTCTCAGGTTCCTCTTCTTTGCATTCTCCTGTTCCTTTTCTTTGCCTTCTCCTGTTCCTCTTCTTGCCTTCTCCTGTTCCTCTTCCTTGCCTTCTCCTGTTCCTCTTCTTAGACTTCTCCTGTTCCTCTTCGTTGCTTTCTCCTGTTCCTCTTCTTTGCCCTCTCCTGTTCATCTTCGTTGCCTTCTCCTGTTCCTCTTTTTTGCCTTCTCCTGTTCAACTTCTTTGCTTTATCCTGTTCCTCTTCTTTGCCTTCTCCAGTTCCCCTTCTTTACCGTCTCCTGTTCCTCTTCTTTGCCTTCTCATGTTACCTTTCTTTCCCTTCTCCTGTTCCTCTTCTTTGCCTTCTCCTGTTCCTTTTCTTTGCCTTCTCCTGTTCCTCTTCCTTACCTTCTCCTGTTCCTCTTCTTTGCCTTCTCCTGTTCCTTTTCTTTGTCTTCTCCTGTTCCTCTTCTTTGCCTTCTCCTGTGCCTTTTCTTTGCCTTCTCCTGTTCCTCTTCTTTGCCTTCTCCTGTTCCTCTTCTTTGCCTTCTCATGTTCCTCTTCTTTGCCTTCTGCTGTTCCTCTTCTTTGCCTTCTCCTGTTCCTCTTCTTTGCCTTCTCCTTTTCCTCTTCCTTGCCGTCTCCTGTTCCTCTTCTTTGCCTTCTCCTGTTCCTCTTCTTTGCCTTCTCTGTTCCTTTTCTTTGCCTTCTGCTGTTCCTCTTCTTTGCCTTCTCCTGTTCCTCTTCTTTGCTTTCTCCTGTTCCTCTTCATTGCCTTCTCCTTTTCCTTTTCTTTGCCTTCTCCTGTTCCTCTTCTTTGCCTTCTCCTGTTCCTTTTCTTTGCCTTCTCCTGTTCCTCTTCTTTGCCTTCTCCTGTTCCTTTTCTTTGCCTTCTCCTGTTCCTCTTCTTTGCCTTCTCCTGTTCCTCTTCTTTGCCTTCTCCTGTTCTTCTTTTTTGCCTTATCCTGTTCCTCATCTTTTCCTTCTCCTGTTCCTCTTCTTTGCCTTCTCCTGTTCCTCTTCTTTGCCTTCTTCTGTTCCTCTTCTTTGCCTTCTCCTGTTCTTCTTTGCCTTCTCCTGTTCCTCTTCTTTGCCTTCTCTTGTTCCTCTTCTTTGCCTTCTCCTGTTCCTCTTCTTTGCCTTCTCCTGTTCCTCTTCTTTGCCTTCTCCTGTTTTTTTTCTTTGCCTTCTCCTGTTTCTTTTCTTTTCCTTCTCCTGTTCCACTTCTTTGCCTTCTCCTGTTCCACTTCTTTGCCTTCTCTTTCTTTTCGTTGCTTTCTCCTGTTCCTCTTTTTTGCCTTCTCCTGTTCCTCTTCTTTGCCACCTCCTGTTCCTCTCCTTTGCCTTCTCCTGTTCCTCTTCTTTGCCTTCTCCTGTTTCTCTTCTTTGCCTTCTCCTGTTCCTCTTCTTTGCCTTCTCCTGTTCCTATTCTTTGCCTTTTCCTGTTCCTTTTATTTGCCTTCTCCTGTTCCACTTCTTTGCCTTCTCCTGTTCCTCTACTTTGCCTTCTCCTGTTCCTCTCTTTGCTTTCTCCTGTTCCTCTTCTTTGCCTTCTCCTGTTCCTCTTCCTTGCCTTCTCCTGTTCCTCTTCCTTGCCTTCTGCTGTTCCTCTTCTTTGCCTTCTCCTGTTCCAATTATTTGCCTTCTCCTGTTCCCTTTCTTTGCCTTCTCCTGTTCCTTTTCTTTGCCTTCATCCGTTCCTCTTCTTTGCCTTCACCTGTTCCCTTTCTTTGCCTTCTCCTGTTCCTTTTCTTTGCCTTCATCCGTTCCTCTTCTTTGCCTTCTCCTGTTCCTCTTCTTTGCCTTCTCCTGTTCCTAATATTTGCCTTCTCCTGTTCCTCTTCTTTGCCTTCTACTGTTCCTCTTCTTTGCCTTCTCCTGTTCCTATTTTTTGCCTTCTCCTGTTTCTCTTCTTTGCCTTCTCCTGTTCCTTTTCTATGCCTTCTTCTGTTCCTCTTCTTTGCCTTCTCCTGTTCCTTTTCATTGCCTTCTCCTGTTCCTCTTCCTTGCCTTCTCCTGTTTCTTTTCTTTGCCTTCACCTGTTCCTCTTCTTTGCCTTCTCCTGTTCGTCTTATTTGCATTTCTCAGGTTCCTCTTCTTTGCATTCTCCTGTTCCTTTTCTTTGCCTTCTCCTGTTCCTCTTCTTGCCTTCTCCTGTTCCTCTTCCTTGCCTTCTCCTGTTCCTCTTCTTAGACTTCTCCTGTTCCTCTTCGTTGCTTTCTCCTGTTCCTCTTCTTTGCCCTCTCCTGTTCATCTTCGTTGCCTTCTCCTGTTCCTCTTTTTTGCCTTCTCCTGTTCAACTTCTTTGCTTTATCCTGTTCCTCTTCTTTGCCTTCTCCAGTTCCCCTTCTTTACCCTCTCCTGTTCCTCTTCTTTGCCTTCTCATGTTACCTTTCTTTCCCTTCTCCTGTTCCTCTTCTTTGCCTTCTCCTGTTCCTTTTCTTTGCCTTCTCCTGTTCCTCTTACTTACCTTCTCCTGTTCCTCTTCTTTGCCTTCTCCTGTTCCTTTTCTTTGTCTTCTCCTGTTCCTCTTCTTTGCCTTCTCCTGTGCCTTTTCTTTGCCTTCTCCTGTTCCTCTTCTTTGCCTTCTCCTGTTCCTCTTCTTTGCCTTCTCATGATCCTCTTCTTTGCCTTCTGCTGTTCCTCTTCTTTGCCTTCTCCTGTTCCTCTTCTTTGCCTTCTCCTTTTCCTCTTCCTTGCCGTCTCCTGTTCCTCTTCTTTGCCTTCTCCTGTTCCTCTTCTTTGCCTTCTCTGTTCCTTTTCTTTGCCTTCTGCTGTTCCTCTTCTTTGCCTTCTCCTGTTCCTCTTCTTTGCTTTCTCCTGTTCCTCTTCATTGCCTTCTCCTTTTCCTTTTCTTTGCCTTCTCCTGTTCCTCTTCTTTGCCTTCTCCTGTTCCTTTTCTTTGCCTTCTCCTGTTCCTCTTCTTTGCCTTCTCCTGTTCCTTTTCTTTGCCTTCTCCTGTTCCTCTTCTTTGCCTTCTTCTGTTCCTCTTCTTTGCCTTCTCCTGTTCTTCTTTGCCTTCTCCTGTTCCTCTTCTTTGCCTTCTCTTGTTCCTCTTCTTTGCCTTCTCCTGTTCCTCTTCTTTGCCTTCTCCTGTTCCTCTTCTTTGCCTTCTCCTGTTTTTTTTCTTTGCCTTCTCCTGTTTCTTTTCTTTTCCTTCTCCTGTTCCACTTCTTTGCCTTCTCTTGTTCCACTTCTTTGCCTTCTCTTTCTTTTCGTTGCTTTCTCCTGTTCCTCTTTTTTGCCTTCTCCTGTTCCTCTTCTTTGCCACCTCCTGTTCGTCTCCTTTGCCTTCTCCTGTTCCTCTTCTTTGCCTTCTCCTGTTTCTCTTCTTTGCCTTCTCCTGTTCCTCTTCTTTGCCTTCTCCTGTTCTTTTTCCTTGTTTTCTCCTGTTCCTTTTCTTTGCCTTCTCCTGTTCCTCTTCCTTTCCTTCTCCTGTTCCTCTTCCTTGCCTTCTCCTGTTCCTTTTCTTTGCCTTCTCCTGTTCCTCTTCTTTGCCTTCTCCTGTGCCTTTTCTTTGCCTTCTCCTGTTCTTCTTCCTTGCCTTCTCCACTTCCTTTTCTTTGCCTTCTCCTGTTCCTCTTCTTTGCCTTCTCCTGTTTTTTTCTTTGTCTTCTCCTGTTCCTCTTCTTTGGCTTCTCCTCTACCTCTTCTTTGCCTTCTCCTGTTCCTCTTCTTTGCCTTCTCCTGTTCCTCTTCTTTGCCTTCTCCTGTTTTTTTTCTTTGCCTTCTCCTGTTCCTATTCTTTGCCTTCTCTTTCTTTTCGTTGCCTTCTCCTGTTCCTCTTCTTTGCCTTCTCCTCTTCCTCTTCTTTGCCTTCTCCTGTTCCTCTTTTTTGCCTTCTCCTGTTCCTCTTTTTTGCCTTCTCCTGTTCCTCTTCTTTGCCTTCTCCTGTTCCTCTTCTTTGCCTTCTCCTGTTCCTCTTCTTTTCCTTCTCCTGTTTCTCTTCGTTGCCTTCTCCTGTTCCTCTTCTTTGCCTTCTCCTGTTCCTCTTGTTTGCCTTCTCCTGTTCCTTTTCCTTGTATTCTCCTGTTCCTTTTCTTTGCCTTCTCCTGTTCCTTTTCTTTGCCTTCTCCTGTTCCTCTTCTTTGCCTTCTCCTCTTCCTCTTCTTTGCCTTCTCCTCTTCCTCTTCTTTGCCTTCTCCTGTTCCTTTTCTTTGCCTACTCCTGTTCCTCTTCTTTGCCTTCTCTTGTTCCTTTACTTTGCCTTCTCCTGTTCCTCTTCTTTGCCTTCTCCTGTTCCACTTCTTTGCCTTCTGCTGTTCCTCTTCTTTGATTCTCCTGTTCCTCTTCTTTGCCTTCACCTGTTCTTCTTTTTTGCCTTATCCTGTTCCTCTTCTTTTCCTTCTCCTGTTCCTCTTCTTTGCCTTCTCCTGTTCCTCTTCTTTGCATTCTCCTGTTTTTTTTCTTTGCCTTCTCCTGTTCCTATTCTTTGCCTTCTCCTGTTCCTCTTCTTTGCCTTCTCCTGTTCCTCTTCTTTGCCTTCTCCTTTTCCACTTTCTTGCCGTCTCCTGTTCCTCTTCTTTGCCTTCTCCTGTTCCTCTTCTTTGCCTTCTCCTGTTCCTTTTCTTTGCCTTCTCCTGTTCCTCTTCTTTGCCTTCTCCTGTTCCTTTTCTTTGCCTTCTCCTGTTCCTCTTCTTTGCCTTCTCCTGTTCCTCTTCTTTGCCTTCTCCTGTTCTTCTTTTTTGCCTTATCCTGTTCCTCTTCTTTTCCTTCTCCTGTTCCTCTTCTTTGCCTTCTCCTGTTCCTCTTCTTTGCCTTCTTCTATTCCTCTTCTTTGCCTTCTCCTGTTCTTCTTTGCCTTCTTCTGTTCCTTTTCTTTGCCTTCTCCTGTTTTTTTTCTTTGCCTTCTCCTGTTCCTTTTCTTTGCCTTCTCCTGTTCCTCTTCTTTGCCTTCTCCTGTTCCTCTTCTTTGCCTTCTCCTTTTCCTCTTCCTTGCCGTCTCCTGTTCCTCTTCTTTGCCTTCTCCTGTTCCTCTTCTTTGCCTTCCCTGTTCCTTTTCTTTGCCTTCTCCTGTTCCTCTTCTTTGCCTTCTCCTGTTCCTCTTCTTTGCTTTCTCCTGTTCCTCTTCATTGCCTTCTCCTCTTCCTTTTCTTTGCCTTCTCCTGTTCCTCTTCTTTGCCTTCTCCTGTGCCTTTTCTTTGCCTTCTCCTGTTCCTCTTCTTTGCCTTCTCCTGTTCCTCTTCTTTGCCTTCTCATGTTCCTCTTCTTTGCCTTCTGCTGTTCCTCTTCTTTGCCTTCTCCTGTTCCTCTTCTTTGCCTTCTCCTTTTCCTCTTCCTTGCCGTCTCCTGTTCCTCTTCTTTGCCTTCTCCTGTTCCTCTTCTTTGCCTTCTCTGTTCCTTTTCTTTGCCTTCTGCTGTTCCTCTTCTTTGCCTTCTCCTGTTCCTCTTCTTTGCTTTCTCCTGTTCCTCTTCATTGCCTTCTCCTTTTCCTTTTCTTTGCCTTCTCCTGTTCCTCTTCTTTGCCTTCTCCTGTTCCTTTTCTTTGCCTTCTCCTGTTCCTCTTCTTTGCCTTCTCCTGTTCCTTTTCTTTGCCTTCTCCTGTTCCTCTTCTTTGCCTTCTCCTGTTCCACTTCTTTGCCTTCTCCTGTTCTTCTTTTTTGCCTTATCCTGTTCCTCATCTTTTCCTTCTCCTGTTCCTCTTCTTTGCCTTCTCCTGTTCCTCTTCTTTGCCTTCTTCTGTTCCTCTTCTTTGCCTTCTCCTGTTCTTCTTTGCCTTCTCCTGTTCCTCTTCTTTGCCTTCTCTTGTTCCTCTTCTTTGCCTTCTCCTGTTCCTCTTGTTTGCCTTCTCCTGTTCCTCTTCTTTGCCTTCTCCTGTTTTTTTTCTTTGCCTTCTCCTGTTTCTTTTCTTTTCCTTCTCCTGTTCCACTTCTTTGCCTTCTCCTGTTCCACTTCTTTGCCTTCTCTTTCTTTTCGTTGCTTTCTCCTGTTCCTCTTTTTTGCCTTCTCCTGTTCCTCTTCTTTGCCACCTCCTGTTCCTCTCCTTTGCCTTCTCCTGTTCCTCTTCTTTGCCTTCTCCTGTTTCTCTTCTTTGCCTTCTCCTGTTCCTCTTCTTTGCCTTCTCCTGTTCCTATTCTTTGCCTTTTCCTGTTCCTTTTATTTGCCTTCTCCTGTTCCACTTCTTTGCCTTCTCCTGTTCCTCTACTTTGCCTTCTCCTGTTCCTCTCTTTGCTTTCTCCTGTTCCTCTTCTTTGCCTTCTCCTGTTCCTCTTCCTTGCCTTCTCCTGTTCCTCTTCCTTGCCTTCTGCTGTTCCTCTTCTTTGCCTTCTCCTGTTCCAATTATTTGCCTTCTCCTGTTCCCTTTCTTTGCCTTCTCCTGTTCCTTTTCTTTGCCTTCATCCGTTCCTCTTCTTTGCCTTCACCTGTTCCCTTTCTTTGCCTTCTCCTGTTCCTTTTCTTTGCCTTCATCCGTTCCTCTTCTTTGCCTTCTCCTGTTCCTCTTCTTTGCCTTCTCCTGTTCCTAATATTTGCCTTCTCCTGTTCCTCTTCTTTGCCTTCTACTGTTCCTCTTCTTTGCCTTCTCCTGTTCCTATTTTTTGCCTTCTCCTGTTTCTCTTCTTTGCCTTCTCCTGTTCCTTTTCTATGCCTTCTTCTGTTCCTCTTCTTTGCCTTCTCCTGTTCCTTTTCATTGCCTTCTCCTGTTCCTCTTCCTTGCCTTCTCCTGTTTCTTTTCTTTGCCTTCACCTGTTCCTCTTCTTTGCCTTCTCCTGTTCGTCTTATTTGCATTTCTCAGGTTCCTCTTCTTTGCATTCTCCTGTTCCTTTTCTTTGCCTTCTCCTGTTCCTCTTCTTGCCTTCTCCTGTTCCTCTTCCTTGCCTTCTCCTGTTCCTCTTCTTAGACTTCTCCTGTTCCTCTTCGTTGCTTTCTCCTGTTCCTCTTCTTTGCCCTCTCCTGTTCATCTTCGTTGCCTTCTCCTGTTCCTCTTTTTTGCCTTCTCCTGTTCAACTTCTTTGCTTTATCCTGTTCCCATCTTTGCCTTCTCCAGTTCCCCTTCTTTACCCTCTCCTGTTCCTCTTCTTTGCCTTCTCATGTTACCTTTCTTTCCCTTCTCCTGTTCCTCTTCTTTGCCTTCTCCTGTTCCTTTTCTTTGCCTTCTCCTGTTCCTCTTCCTTACCTTCTCCTGTTCCTCTTCTTTGCCTTCTCCTGTTCCTTTTCTTTGTCTTCTCCTGTTCCTCTTCTTTGCCTTCTCCTGTGCCTTTTCTTTGCCTTCTCCTGTTCCTCTTCTTTGCCTTCTCCTGTTCCTCTTCTTTGCCTTCTCATGTTCCTCTTCTTTGCCTTCTGCTGTTCCTCTTCTTTGCCTTCTCCTGTTCCTCTTCTTTGCCTTCTCCTTTTCCTCTTCCTTGCCGTCTCCTGTTCCTCTTCTTTGCCTTCTCCTGTTCCTCTTCTTTGCCTTCTCTGTTCCTTTTCTTTGCCTTCTGCTGTTCCTCTTCTTTGCCTTCTCCTGTTCCTCTTCTTTGCTTTCTCCTGTTCCTCTTCATTGCCTTCTCCTTTTCCTTTTCTTTGCCTTCTCCTGTTCCTCTTCTTTGCCTTCTCCTGTTCCTTTTCTTTGCCTTCTCCTGTTCCTCTTCTTTGCCTTCTCCTGTTCCTTTTCTTTGCCTTCTCCTGTTCTTCTTTTTTGCCTTATCCTGTTCCTCATCTTTTCCTTCTCCTGTTCCTCTTCTTTGCCTTCTCCTGTTCCTCTTCTTTGCCTTCTTCTGTTCCTCTTCTTTGCCTTCTCCTGTTCTTCTTTGCCTTCTCCTGTTCCTCTTCTTTGCCTTCTCTTGTTCCTCTTCTTTGCCTTCTCCTGTTCCTCTTCTTTGCCTTCTCCTGTTCCTCTTCTTTGCCTTCTCCTGTTTTTTTTCTTTGCCTTCTCCTGTTTCTTTTCTTTTCCTTCTCCTGTTCCACTTCTTTGCCTTCTCTTGTTCCACTTCTTTGCCTTCTCTTTCTTTTCGTTGCTTTCTCCTGTTCCTCTTTTTTGCCTTCTCCTGTTCCTCTTCTTTGCCACCTCCTGTTCCTCTCCTTTGCCTTCTCCTGTTCCTCTTCTTTGCCTTCTCCTGTTTCTCTTCTTTGCCTTCTCCTGTTCCTCTTCTTTGCCTTCTCCTGTTCTTTTTCCTTGTTTTCTCCTGTTCCTTTTCTTTGCCTTCTCCTGTTCCTCTTCCTTTCCTTCTCCTGTTCCTCTTCCTTGCCTTCTCCTGTTCCTTTTCTTTGCCTTCTCCTGTTCCTCTTCTTTGCCTTCTCCTGTGCCTTTTCTTTGCCTTCTCCTGTTCTTCTTCCTTGCCTTCTCCACTTCCTTTTCTTTGCCTTCTCCTGTTCCTCTTCTTTGCCTTCTCCTGTTTTTTTCTTTGTCTTCTCCTGTTCCTCTTCTTTGGCTTCTCCTCTACCTCTTCTTTGCCTTCTCCTGTTCCTCTTCTTTGCCTTCTCCTGTTCCTCTTCTTTGCCTTCTCCTGTTTTTTTTCTTTGCCTTCTCCTGTTTCTTTTCTTTGCCTTCTCCTGTTCCACTTCTTTGCCTTCTCCTGTTCCTATTCTTTGCCTTCTCTTTCTTTTCGTTGCCTTCTCCTGTTCCTCTTCTTTGCCTTCTCCTGTTCCTCTTCTTTGCCTTCTCCTGTTCCTCTTTTTTGCCTTCTCCTGTTCCTCTTCTTTGCCTTCTCCTGTTCCTCTTCTTTGCCTTCTCCTGTTCCTCTTCTTTTCCTTCTCCTGTTTCTCTTCGTTGCCTTCTCCTGTTCCTCTTCTTTGCCTACTCCTGTTCCTCTTCTTTGCCTTCTCTTGTTCCTTTACTTTGCCTTCTCCTGTTCCTCTTCTTTGCCTTCTCCTGTTCCACTTCTTTGCCTTCTGCTGTTCCTCTTCTTTGATTCTCCTGTTCCTCTTCTTTGCCTTCACCTGTTCTTCTTTTTTGCCTTATCCTGTTCCTCTTCTTTTCCTTCTCCTGTTCCTCTTCTTTGCCTTCTCCTGTTCCTCTTCTTTGCATTCTCCTGTTTTTTTTCTTTGCCTTCTCCTGTTCCTATTCTTTGCCTTCTCCTGTTCCTCTTCTTTGCCTTCTCCTGTTCCTCTTCTTTGCCTTCTCCTTTTCCACTTTCTTGCCGTCTCCTGTTCCTCTTCTTTGCCTTCTCCTGTTCCTCTTCTTTGCCTTCTCCTGTTCCTTTTCTTTGCCTTCTCCTTTTCCTCTTCTTTGCCTTCTCCTGTTCCTTTTCTTTGCCTTCTCCTGTTCCTCTTCTTTGCCTTCTCCTGTTCCTCTTCTTTGCCTTCTCCTGTTCTTCTTTTTTGCCTTATCCTGTTCCTCTTCTTTTCCTTCTCCTGTTCCTCTTCTTTGCCTTCTCCTGTTCCTCTTCTTTGCCTTCTTCTATTCCTCTTCTTTGCCTTCTCCTGTTCTTCTTTGCCTTCTTCTGTTCCTTTTCTTTGCCTTCTCCTGTTTTTTTTCTTTGCCTTCTCCTGTTCCTTTTCTTTGCCTTCTCCTGTTCCTCTTCTTTGCCTTCTCCTGTTCCTCTTCTTTGCCTTCTCCTTTTCCTCTTCCTTGCCGTCTCCTGTTCCTCTTCTTTGCCTTCTCCTGTTCCTCTTCTTTGCCTTCCCTGTTCCTTTTCTTTGCCTTCTCCTGTTCCTCTTCTTTGCCTTCTCCTGTTCCTCTTCTTTGCTTTCTCCTGTTCCTCTTCATTGCCTTCTCCTTTTCCTTTTCTTTGCCTTCTCCTGTTCCTCTTCTTTGCCTTCTCCTGTGCCTTTTCTTTGCCTTCTCCTGTTCCTCTTCTTTGCCTTCTCCTGTTCCTCTTCTTTGCCTTCTCATGTTCCTCTTCTTTGCCTTCTGCTGTTCCTCTTCTTTGCCTTCTCCTGTTCCTCTTCTTTGCCTTCTCCTTTTCCTCTTCCTTGCCGTCTCCTGTTCCTCTTCTTTGCCTTCTCCTGTTCCTCTTCTTTGCCTTCTCTGTTCCTTTTCCTTGCCTTCTGCTGTTCCTCTTCTTTGCCTTCTCCTGTTCCTCTTCTTTGCTTTCTCCTGTTCCTCTTCATTGCCTTCTCCTTTTCCTTTTCTTTGCCTTCTCCTGTTCCTCTTCTTTGCCTTCTCCTGTTCCTTTTCTTTGCCTTCTCCTGTTCCTCTTCTTTGCCTTCTCCTGTTCCTTTTCTTTGCCTTCTCCTGTTCCTCTTCTTTGCCTTCTCCTGTTCCTCTTCTTTGCCTTCTCCTGTTCTTCTTTTTTGCCTTATCCTGTTCCTCATCTTTTCCTTCTCCTGTTCCTCTTCTTTGCCTTCTCCTGTTCCTCTTCTTTGCCTTCTTCTGTTCCTCTTCTTTGCCTTCTCCTGTTCTTCTTTGCCTTCTCCTGTTCCTCTTCTTTGCCTTCTCTTGTTCCTCTTCTTTGCCTTCTCCTGTTCCTCTTCTTTGCCTTCTCCTGTTCCTCTTCTTTGCCTTCTCCTGTTTTTTTTCTTTGCCTTCTCCTGTTTCTTTTCTTTTCCTTCTCCTGTTCCACTTCTTTGCCTTCTCCTGTTCCACTTCTTTGCCTTCTCTTTCTTTTCGTTGCTTTCTCCTGTTCCTCTTTTTTGCCTTCTCCTGTTCCTCTTCTTTGCCACCTCCTGTTCCTCTCCTTTGCCTTCTCCTGTTCCTCTTCTTTGCCTTCTCCTGTTTCTCTTCTTTGCCTTCTCCTGTTCCTCTTCTTTGCCTTCTCCTGTTCCTATTCTTTGCCTTTTCCTGTTCCTTTTATTTGCCTTCTCCTGTTCCACTTCTTTGCCTTCTCCTGTTCCTCTACTTTGCCTTCTCCTGTTCCTCTCTTTGCTTTCTCCTGTTCCTCTTCTTTGCCTTCTCCTGTTCCTCTTCCTTGCCTTCTCCTGTTCCTCTTCCTTGCCTTCTGCTGTTCCTCTTCTTTGCCTTCTCCTGTTCCAATTATTTGCCTTCTCCTGTTCCCTTTCTTTGCCTTCTCCTGTTCCTTTTCTTTGCCTTCATCCGTTCCTCTTCTTTGCCTTCACCTGTTCCCTTTCTTTGCCTTCTCCTGTTCCTTTTCTTTGCCTTCATCCGTTCCTCTTCTTTGCCTTCTCCTGTTCCTCTTCTTTGCCTTCTCCTGTTCCTAATATTTGCCTTCTCCTGTTCCTCTTCTTTGCCTTCTACTGTTCCTCTTCTTTGCCTTCTCCTGTTCCTATTTTTTGCCTTCTCCTGTTTCTCTTCTTTGCCTTCTCCTGTTCCTTTTCTATGCCTTCTTCTGTTCCTCTTCTTTGCCTTCTCCTGTTCCTTTTCATTGCCTTCTCCTGTTCCTCTTCCTTGCCTTCTCCTGTTTCTTTTCTTTGCCTTCACCTGTTCCTCTTCTTTGCCTTCTCCTGTTCCTCTTCTTAGACTTCTCCTGTTCCTCTTCGTTGCTTTCTCCTGTTCCTCTTCTTTGCCCTCTCCTGTTCATCTTCGTTGCCTTCTCCTGTTCCTCTTTTTTGCCTTCTCCTGTTCAACTTCTTTGCTTTATCCTGTTCCCATCTTTGCCTTCTCCAGTTCCCCTTCTTTACCCTCTCCTGTTCCTCTTCTTTGCCTTCTCATGTTACCTTTCTTTCCCTTCTCCTGTTCCTCTTCTTTGCCTTCTCCTGTTCCTTTTCTTTGCCTTCTCCTGTTCCTCTTCCTTACCTTCTCCTGTTCCTCTTCTTTGCCTTCTCCTGTTCCTTTTCTTTGTCTTCTCCTGTTCCTCTTCTTTGCCTTCTCCTGTGCCTTTTCTTTGCCTTCTCCTGTTCCTCTTCTTTGCCTTCTCCTGTTCCTCTTCTTTGCCTTCTCATGTTCCTCTTCTTTGCCTTCTGCTGTTCCTCTTCTTTGCCTTCTCCTGTTCCTCTTCTTTGCCTTCTCCTTTTCCTCTTCCTTGCCGTCTCCTGTTCCTCTTCTTTGCCTTCTCCTGTTCCTCTTCTTTGCCTTCTCTGTTCCTTTTCTTTGCCTTCTGCTGTTCCTCTTCTTTGCCTTCTCCTGTTCCTCTTCTTTGCTTTCTCCTGTTCCTCTTCATTGCCTTCTCCTTTTCCTTTTCTTTGCCTTCTCCTGTTCCTCTTCTTTGCCTTCTCCTGTTCCTTTTCTTTGCCTTCTCCTGTTCCTCTTCTTTGCCTTCTCCTGTTCCTTTTCTTTGCCTTCTCCTGTTCCTCTTCTTTGCCTTCTCCTGTTCCTCTTCTTTGCCTTCTCCTGTTCTTCTTTTTTGCCTTATCCTGTTCCTCATCTTTTCCTTCTCCTGTTCCTCTTCTTTGCCTTCTCCTGTTCCTCTTCTTTGCCTTCTTCTGTTCCTCTTCTTTGCCTTCTCCTGTTCTTCTTTGCCTTCTCCTGTTCCTCTTCTTTGCCTTCTCTTGTTCCTCTTCTTTGCCTTCTCCTGTTCCTCTTCTTTGCCTTCTCCTGTTCCTCTTCTTTGCCTTCTCCTGTTTTTTTTCTTTGCCTTCTCCTGTTTCTTTTCTTTTCCTTCTCCTGTTCCACTTCTTTGCCTTCTCTTGTTCCACTTCTTTGCCTTCTCTTTCTTTTCGTTGCTTTCTCCTGTTCCTCTTTTTTGCCTTCTCCTGTTCCTCTTCTTTGCCACCTCCTGTTCCTCTCCTTTGCCTTCTCCTGTTCCTCTTCTTTGCCTTCTCCTGTTTCTCTTCTTTGCCTTCTCCTGTTCCTCTTCTTTGCCTTCTCCTGTTCTTTTTCCTTGTTTTCTCCTGTTCCTTTTCTTTGCCTTCTCCTGTTCCTCTTCCTTTCCTTCTCCTGTTCCTCTTCCTTGCCTTCTCCTGTTCCTTTTCTTTGCCTTCTCCTGTTCCTCTTCTTTGCCTTCTCCTGTGCCTTTTCTTTGCCTTCTCCTGTTCTTCTTCCTTGCCTTCTCCACTTCCTTTTCTTTGCCTTCTCCTGTTCCTCTTCTTTGCCTTCTCCTGTTTTTTTCTTTGTCTTCTCCTGTTCCTCTTCTTTGGCTTCTCCTCTACCTCTTCTTTGCCTTCTCCTGTTCCTCTTCTTTGCCTTCTCCTGTTCCTCTTCTTTGCCTTCTCCTGTTTTTTTTCTTTGCCTTCTCCTGTTTCTTTTCTTTGCCTTCTCCTGTTCCACTTCTTTGCCTTCTCCTGTTCCTATTCTTTGCCTTCTCTTTCTTTTCGTTGCCTTCTCCTGTTCCTCTTCTTTGCCTTCTCCTGTTCCTCTTCTTTGCCTTCTCCTGTTCCTCTTTTTTGCCTTCTCCTGTTCCTCTTCTTTGCCTTCTCCTGTTCCTCTTCTTTGCCTTCTCCTGTTCCTCTTCTTTTCCTTCTCCTGTTTCTCTTCGTTGCCATCTCCTGTTCCTCTTCTTTGCCTTCTCCTGTTCCTCTTCTTTGCCTTCTCCTGTTCCTTTTCCTTGTATTCTCCTGTTCCTTTTCTTTGCCTTCTCCTGTTCCTTTTCTTTGCCTTCTCCTGTTCCTCTTCTTTGCCTTCTCCTCTTCCTCTTCTTTGCCTTCTCCTCTTCCTCTTCTTTGCCTTCTCCTGTTCCTTTTCTTTGCCTACTCCTGTTCCTCTTCTTTGCCTTCTCTTGTTCCTTTACTTTGCCTTCTCCTGTTCCTCTTCTTTGCCTTCTCCTGTTCCACTTCTTTGCCTTCTGCTGTTCCTCTTCTTTGATTCTCCTGTTCCTCTTCTTTGCCTTCACCTGTTCTTCTTTTTTGCCTTATCCTGTTCCTCTTCTTTTCCTTCTCCTGTTCCTCTTCTTTGCCTTCTCCTGTTCCTCTTCTTTGCATTCTCCTGTTTTTTTTCTTTGCCTTCTCCTGTTCCTATTCTTTGCCTTCTCCTGTTCCTCTTCTTTGCCTTCTCCTGTTCCTCTTCTTTGCCTTCTCCTTTTCCACTTTCTTGCCGTCTCCTGTTCCTCTTCTTTGCCTTCTCCTGTTCCTCTTCTTTGCCTTCTCCTGTTCCTTTTCTTTGCCTTCTCCTGTTCCTCTTCTTTGCCTTCTCCTGTTCCTTTTCTTTGCCTTCTCCTGTTCCTCTTCTTTGCCTTCTCCTGTTCCTCTTCTTTGCCTTCTCCTGTTCTTCTTTTTTGCCTTATCCTGTTCCTCTTCTTTTCCTTCTCCTGTTCCTCTTCTTTGCCTTCTCCTGTTCCTCTTCTTTGCCTTCTTCTATTCCTCTTCTTTGCCTTCTCCTGTTCTTCTTTGCCTTCTTCTGTTCCTTTTCTTTGCCTTCTCCTGTTTTTTTTCTTTGCCTTCTCCTGTTCCTTTTCTTTGCCTTCTCCTGTTCCTCTTCTTTGCCTTCTCCTGTTCCTCTTCTTTGCCTTCTCCTTTTCCTCTTCCTTGCCTTATCCTGTTCCTCTTCTTTTCCTTCTCCTGTTCCTCTTCTTTGCCTTCTCCTGTTCCTCTTCTTTGCATTCTCCTGTTTTTTTTCTTTGCCTTCTCCTGTTCCTATTCTTTGCCTTCTCCTGTTCCTCTTCTTTGCCTTCTCCTGTTCCTCTTCTTTGCCTTCTCCTTTTCCACTTTCTTGCCGTCTCCTGTTCCTCTTCTTTGCCTTCTCCTGTTCCTCTTCTTTGCCTTCTCCTGTTCCTTTTCTTTGCCTTCTCCTCTTCCTCTTCTTTGCCTTCTCCTCTTCCTCTTCTTTGCCTTCTCCTGTTCCTTTTCTTTGCCTACTCCTGTTCCTCTTCTTTGCCTTCTCTTGTTCCTTTACTTTGCCTTCTCCTGTTCCTCTTCTTTGCCTTCTCCTGTTCCACTTCTTTGCCTTCTGCTGTTCCTCTTCTTTGATTCTCCTGTTCCTCTTCTTTGCCTTCACCTGTTCTTCTTTTTTGCCTTATCCTGTTCCTCTTCTTTTCCTTCTCCTGTTCCTCTTCTTTGCCTTCTCCTGTTCCTCTTCTTTGCATTCTCCTGTTTTTTTTCTTTGCCTTCTCCTGTTCCTATTCTTTGCCTTCTCCTGTTCCTCTTCTTTGCCTTCTCCTGTTCCTCTTCTTTGCCTTCTCCTTTTCCACTTTCTTGCCGTCTCCTGTTCCTCTTCTTTGCCTTCTCCTGTTCCTCTTCTTTGCCTTCTCCTGTTCCTTTTCTTTGCCTTCTCCTGTTCCTCTTCTTTGCCTTCTCCTGTTCCTTTTCTTTGCCTTCTCCTGTTCCTCTTCTTTGCCTTCTCCTGTTCCTCTTCTTTGCCTTCTCCTGTTCTTCTTTTTTGCCTTATCCTGTTCCTCTTCTTTTCCTTCTCCTGTTCCTCTTCTTTGCCTTCTCCTGTTCCTCTTCTTTGCCTTCTTCTATTCCTCTTCTTTGCCTTCTCCTGTTCTTCTTTGCCTTCTTCTGTTCCTTTTCTTTGCCTTCTCCTGTTTTTTTTCTTTGCCTTCTCCTGTTCCTTTTCTTTGCCTTCTCCTGTTCCTCTTCTTTGCCTTCTCCTGTTCCTCTTCTTTGCCTTCTCCTTTTCCTCTTCCTTGCCGTCTCCTGTTCCTCTTCTTTGCCTTCTCCTGTTCCTCTTCTTTGCCTTCCCTGTTCCTTTTCTTTGCCTTCTCCTGTTCCTCTTCTTTGCCTTCTCCTGTTCCTCTTCTTTGCTTTCTCCTGTTCCTCTTCATTGCCTTCTCCTTTTCCTTTTCTTTGCCTTCTCCTGTTCCTCTTCTTTGCCTTCTCCTGTTCCTTTTCTTTGCCTTCTCCTGTTCCTCTTCTTTGCCTTCTCCTGTTCTTTTTCCTTGTTTTCTCCTGTTCCTTTTCTTTGCCTTCTCCTGTTCCTCTTCCATTCCTTCTCCTGTTCCTCTTCTTTGCCTTCTCCTGTTCCTTTTCTTTGCCTTCTCCTGTTCCTCTTCTTTGCCTTCTCCTGTGCCTTTTCTTTGCCTTCTCCTGTTCCTCTTCTTTCCCTTCTCCTGTTCCACTTCTTTGCCTTCTCATGTTCCTCTTCTTTGCCTTCTCCTGTTCCTCTTTCCTTCTTCTGTTCCTTTTCTTTGCCTTCTCCTGTTTTTTTCTGTGCCTTCTCCTGTTCCTTTTCTTTGCCTTCTCCTGTTCCTCTTCTTTGCCTTCTCCTGTTCCTCTTCTTTGCCTTCTCCTTTTCCTCTTCCTTGCCTTCTCCTGTTCCTCTTCTTTGCCTTCTCCTGTTCCTCTTCCTTGCCTTCTCCTGTTCCTCTTCTTTGCCCTCTCCTCTTCCTCTTCTTTGCCTTCTCCTGTTCTTCTTCCTTGCCTTCTCCACTTCCTTTTCTTTGCTTTCTCCTGTTCCTCTTCTTTGCCTTCTCCTGTTTTTTTCTTTGTCTTCTCCTGTTCCTCTTCTTTGGCTTCTCCTCTACCTCTTCTTTGCCTTCTCCTGTTCCTCTTCTTTGCCTTCTCCTGTTCCTCTTCTTTGCCTTCTCCTGTTTTTTTTCTTTGCCTTCTCCTGTTTCTTTTCTTTGCCTTCTCCTGTTCCACTTCTTTGCATTCTCCTGTTCCTCTTCTTTGCCTTCTCTGTCTTTTCGTTGCCTTCTCCTGTTCCTCTTCTTTGCCTTCTCCTGTTCCTCTTCTTTGCCTTCTCCTGTTCCTGCTTTTTGCCTTCTCCTGTTCCTCTTCTTTGCCTTCTCCTGTTCCTCTTCTATGCCTTCTCCTGTTCCTCTTCTTTTCCTTCTCCTGTTTCTCTTCGTTGCCTTCTCCTGTTCCTCTTCTTTGCCTTCTCCTGTTCCTCTTCTTTGCCTTCTCCTGTTCCTTTTCCTTGTTTTCTCCTGTTCCTTTTCTTTGCCTTCTTCTGTTCCTTTTCTTTGCCTTCTCCTGTTCCTCTTCTTTGCCTTCTCCTGTTCCTCTTCTTTGCCTTCTCCTCTTCCTCTTCTTTGCCTTCTCCTGTTCCTCTTCTTTGCCTTCTTCTGTTCCTTTTCTTTGCCTTCTCCTGTTCCTCTTCTTTGCCTTCTCTTGTTCCTTTACTTTGCCTTCTCCTGTTCCTCTTCTTTGCCTTCTCCTGTTCCACTTCTTTGCCTTCTGCTGTTCCTCTTCTTTGATTCTCCTGTTCCTCTTCTTTGCCTTCACCTGTTCTTCTTGTTTGCCTTATCCTGTTCCTCTTCTTTTCCTTCTCCTGTTCCTCTTCTTTGCCTTCTCCTGTTCCTCTTCTTTGCATTCTCCTGTTTTTTTTCTATGCCTTCTCCTGTTCCTATTCTTTGCCTTCTCCTGTTCCTCTTTTTTGCCTTCTCCTGTTCCTCTTCTTTGCCTTCTCCTTTTCCACTTTCTTGCCGTCTCCTGTTCCTCTTCTTTGCCTTCTCCTGTTCCTCTTCTTTGCCTTCTCCTGTTCCTTTTCTTTGCCTTCTCCTGTTCCTCTTCTTTGCCTTCTCCTGTTCCTTTTCTTTGCCTTCTCCTGTTCCTCTTCTTTGCCTTCTCCTGTTCCTCTTCCTTGCCTTCTCCTGTTACTTTTCTTTGCCTTCACCTGTTCCTCTTCTTTGCCTTCTCCTGTTCGTCTTATTTGCATTTCTCAGGTTCCTCTTCTTTGCATTCTACTGTTCCTTTTCTTTGCCTTCTCCTGTTCCTCTTCTTGCCTTCTCCTGTTCCTTTTCCTTGCCTTCTCCTGTTCCTCTTCTTAGCCTTCTCCTGTTCCTCTTCGTTGCTTTCTCCTGTTCCTCTTCTTTGCCCTCTCCTGTTCATCTTCGTTGCCTTCTCCTGTTCCTCTTTTTTGCCTTCTCCTGTTCAACTTCTTTGCTTTATCCTGTTCCTCTTCTTTGCCTTCTCCTGTTCCTCTTCCTTGCCTTCTCCTATTACTTTTCTTTGCCTTCACCTGTTCCTCTTCTTAGCCTTCTCCTGTTCCTCTTCGTTGCCTTCTCCTGTTCCTCTTCTTTGCCCTCTCCTGTTCCTCTTCGTTGCCTTCTCCTGTTCCTCTTTTTTGCCTTCTCCTGTTCCTTTTCCTTGCCTTCTCCTGTTCCTTTTCTTTGCCTTCTCCTGTTCATCTTTTTGCCTTCTCCTGTTCCTATTCTTTGCCTTTTCCTCTTCCTAGTCTTTGCCTTCTCCTGTTCCTCTTCCTTGCCTTCTCCTGTTCCTCTACTTTGCCATCTCCGGTTCCTCTTCTTTGCCTTCTCCTGTTCCTCTTCCTTGCCTTATCCTGTTCCTTTTCTATGCCTTCTTCTGTTCCTTTTCTTTGCCTACTCCTGTTCCTTTTCTTTGCCTTCTCCTCTTCCTTTTCTTTGCCTTCTCCTGTTCCTCTTATTTGCCTTCTCCTGTTCCTCTTCATTGCCTTCTCCTGTTCCTCTTCTTTGCCTTCTCCTGTTCTTTTTCTTTGCCTTCTCCTGTTCCTCTTCTTTGCCTTCTACTGTTCCTTTTATTCGCCTTCTCCTCTTCCTCATCTATGCCTTCCCCTCTTCCTTTTCTGTGCCTTCTCCTGTTCCTCTTCTTTGCCTTCTCCTGTTCCTTTTCATTGCCTTCTCCTGTTCCTCTTCTTGCCTTCTCCTGTTCCTCTTCTTTGCCTTCTCCTGTTCTTTTTCCTTGTTTTCTCCTGTTCCTTTTCTTTGCCTTCTCCTGTTCCTTTTCTTTGCCTTCTGTTCCTCTTCTTTGCCTTCTCCAGTTCCCCTTCTTTACCTTCTCCTCTTCCTCTTCTTTGCCTTCTCATGTTACCTTTCTTTCCCTTCTCCTGTTCCTCTTCTTTGCCTTCTCCTGTTCCTTTTCTTTGCCTTCTCCTGTTCCTCTTCCTTACCTTCTCCTGTTCCTCTTCTTTGCCTTCTCCTGTTCCTTTTCTTTGTCTTCTCCTGTTCCTCTTCTTTGCCTTCTCCTGTGCCTTTTCTTTGCCTTCTGCTGTTCCTCTTCTTTGCCTTCTCCTGTTCCTCTTCTTTGCCTTCTCATGTTCCTCTTCTTTGCCTTCTGCTGTTCCTCTTCTTTGCCTTCTCCTGTTCCTCTTCTTTGCCTTCTCCTGTTCCTCTTCTTTGGCTTCTCCACTACCTCTTCTTTGCCTTCTCCTGTTTCTTTTCTTTGCCTTCTCCTGTTCCACTTCTTTGCCTTCTCCTGTTCCTCTTCTTTGCCTTCTCTTTCTTTTCGTTGCCTTCTCCTGTTCCTCTTCTTTGCCTTCTCCTGTTCCTCTTCTTTGCCTTCTCCTGTTCCTCTTTTTTGCCTTCTCCTGTTCCTCTTATTTGCCTAGTCCTGTTCCTCTTCTTTGCCTTCTCCTGTTCCTCTTCTTTTCCTTCTCCTGTTTCTCTTCGTTGCCTTCTCCTGTTCCTCTTCTTTGCCTTCTCCTGTTCCTCTTCTTTGCCTTCTCCTGTTCCTTTTCTTTGTATTCTCCTGTTCCTTTTCTTTGCCTTCTCCTGTTCCTTTTCTTTGCCTTCTCCTGTTCCTCTTCTTTGCATTCTCCTGTTCCTCTTCTTTGCCTTCTCCTCTTCCTCTTCTTTGCCTTCTCTTGTTCCTCTTCTTTACCTTCTCCTGTTCCTTTTCTTTGCCTTCTCCTGTTCCTCTTCTTTGCCTTCTCTTGTTCCTTTACTTTGCCTTCTCCTGTTCCTCTTCTTTGCCTTCTCCTGTTCCACTTCTTTGCCTTCTGCTGTTCCTCTTCTTTGATTCTCCTGTTCCTCTTCTTTGCCTTCTCCTGTTCTTTTTCCTTGTTTTCTCCTGTTCCTTTTCTTTGCCTTCTCCTGTTCCTCTTATTTGCCTTCTCCTGTTCCTCTTCATTGCCTTCTCCTGTTCCTCTTCTTTGCCTTCTCCTGTTCTTTTTCTTTGCCTTCTCCTGTTCCTCTTCTTTGCCTTCTACTGTTCCTTTTATTCGCCTTCTCCTCTTCCTCATCTATGCCTTCCCCTCTTCCTTTTCTGTGCCTTCTCCTGTTCCTCTTCTTTGCCTTCTCCTGTTCCTTTTCATTGCCTTCTCCTGTTCCTCTTCTTGCCTTCTCCTGTTCCTCTTCTTTGCCTTCTCCTGTTCTTTTTCCTTGTTTTCTCCTGTTCCTTTTCTTTGCCTTCTCCTGTTCCTTTTCTTTGCCTTCTGTTCCTCTTCTTTGCCTTCTCCAGTTCCCCTTCTTTACCTTCTCCTCTTCCTCTTCTTTGCCTTCTCATGTTACCTTTCTTTCCCTTCTCCTGTTCCTCTTCTTTGCCTTCTCCTGTTCCTTTTCTTTGCCTTCTCCTGTTCCTCTTCCTTACCTTCTCCTGTTCCTCTTCTTTGCCTTCTCCTGTTCCTTTTCTTTGTCTTCTCCTGTTCCTCTTCTTTGCCTTCTCCTGTGCCTTTTCTTTGCCTTCTGCTGTTCCTCTTCTTTGCCTTCTCCTGTTCCTCTTCTTTGCCTTCTCATGTTCCTCTTCTTTGCCTTCTGCTGTTCCTCTTCTTTGCCTTCTCCTGTTCCTCTTCTTTGCCTTCTCCTGTTCCTCTTCTTTGGCTTCTCCACTACCTCTTCTTTGCCTTCTCCTGTTTCTTTTCTTTGCCTTCTCCTGTTCCACTTCTTTGCCTTCTCCTGTTCCTCTTCTTTGCCTTCTCTTTCTTTTCGTTGCCTTCTCCTGTTCCTCTTCTTTGCCTTCTCCTGTTCCTCTTCTTTGCCTTCTCCTGTTCCTCTTTTTTGCCTTCTCCTGTTCCTCTTATTTGCCTAGTCCTGTTCCTCTTCTTTGCCTTCTCCTGTTCCTCTTCTTTTCCTTCTCCTGTTTCTCTTCGTTGCCTTCTCCTGTTCCTCTTCTTTGCCTTCTCCTGTTCCTCTTCTTTGCCTTCTCCTGTTCCTTTTCTTTGTATTCTCCTGTTCCTTTTCTTTGCCTTCTCCTGTTCCTTTTCTTTGCCTTCTCCTGTTCCTCTTCTTTGCATTCTCCTGTTCCTCTTCTTTGCCTTCTCCTCTTCCACTTCTTTGCCTTCTCTTGTTCCTCTTCTTTACCTTCTCCTGTTCCTTTTCTTTGCCTTCTCCTGTTCCTCTTCTTTGCCTTCTCTTGTTCCTTTACTTTGCCTTCTCCTGTTCCTCTTCTTTGCCTTCTCCTGTTCCACTTCTTTGCCTTCTGCTGTTCCTCTTCTTTGATTCTCCTGTTCCTCTTCTTTGCCTTCTCCTGTTCTTTTTCCTTGTTTTCTCCTGTTCCTTTTCTTTGCCTTCTCCTGTTCCTCTTCCTTTCCTTCTCCTGTTCCTCTTCTTTGCCTTCTCCTGTTCCTTTTCTTTGCCTTCTCCTGTTCCTCTTCTTTGCCTTCTCCTGTGCCTTTTCTTTGCCTTCTCCTGTTCCTCTTCTTTCCCTTCTCCTGTTCCTCTTCTTTGCCTTCTCATGTTCCTCTTCTTTGCCTTCTCCTGTTCCTCTTTCCTTCTTCTGTTCCTTTTCTTTGCCTTCTCCTGTTTTTTTCTGTGCCTTCTCCTGTTCCTTTTCTTTGCCTTCTCCTGTTCCTCTTCTTTGCCTTCTCCTGTTCCTCTTCTTTGCCTTCTCCTTTTCCTCTTCCTTGCCTTCTCCTGTTCCTCTTCTTTGCCTTCTCCTGTTCCTCTTCCTTGCCTTCTCCTGTTCCTCTTCTTTGCCCTCTCCTCTTCCTCTTCTTTGCCTTCTCCTGTTCTTCTTCCTTGCCTTCTCCACTTCCTTTTCTTTGCTTTCTCCTGTTCCTCTTCTTTGCCTTCTCCTGTTTTTTTCTTTGTCTTCTCCTGTTCCTCTTCTTTGGCTTCTCCTCTACCTCTTCTTTGCCTTCTCCTGTTCCTCTTCTTTGCCTTCTCCTGTTCCTCTTCTTTGCCTTCTCCTGTTTTTTTTCTTTGCCTTCTCCTGTTTCTTTTCTTTGCCTTCTCCTGTTCCACTTCTTTGCCTTCTCCTGTTCCTCTTCTTTGCCTTCTCTTTCTTTTCGTTGCCTTCTCCTGTTCCTCTTCTTTGCCTTCTCCTGTTCCTCTTCTTTGCCTTCTCCTGTTCCTCTTTTTTGCCTTCTCCTGTTCCTCTTCTTTGCCTTCTCCTGTTCCTCTTCTATGCCTTCTCCTGTTCCTCTTCTTTTCCTTCTCCTGTTTCTCTTCGTTGCCTTCTCCTGTTCCTCTTCTTTGCCTTCTCCTGTTCCTCTTCTTTGCCTTCTCCTGTTCCTTTTCCTTGTTTTCTCCTGTTCCTTTTCTTTGCCTTCTCCTGTTCCTTTTCTTTGCCTTCTCCTGTTCCTCTTCTTTGCCTTCTCTTGTTCCTTTACTTTGCCTTCTCCTGTTCCTCTTCTTTGCCTTCTCCTGTTCCACTTCTTTGCCTTCTGCTGTTCCTCTTCTTTGATTCTCCTGTTCCTCTTCTTTGCCTTCACCTGTTCTTCTTGTTTGCCTTATCCTGTTCCTCTTCTTTTCCTTCTCCTGTTCCTCTTCTTTGCCTTCTCCTGTTCCTCTTCTTTGCATTCTCCTGTTTTTTTTCTTTGCCTTCTCTTGTTCCTATTCTTTGCCTTCTCCTGTTCCTCTTCTTTGCCTTCTCCTGTTCCTCTTCTTTGCCTTCTCCTTTTCCACTTTCTTGCCGTCTCCTGTTCCTCTTCTTTGCCTTCTCCTGTTCCTCTTCTTTGCCTTCTCCTGTTCCTTTTCTTTGCCTTCTCCTGTTCCTCTTCTTTGCCTTCTCCTGTTCCTTTTCTTTGCCTTCTCCTGTTCCTCTTCTTTGCCTTCTCCTGTTCCTCTTCTTTGCCTTCTCCTGTTCGTCTTATTTGCATTTCTCAGGTTCCTCTTCTTTGCATTCTCCTGTTCCTTTTCTTTGCCTTCTCCTGTTCCTCTTCTTGCCTTCTCCTGTTCCTCTTCCTTGCCTTCTCCTGTTCCTCTTCTTAGCCTTCTCCTGTTCCTCTTCGTTGCTTTCTCCTGTTCCTCTTCTTTGCCCTCTCCTGTTCATCTTCGTTGCCTTCTCCTGTTCCTCTTTTTTGCCTTCTCCTGTTCAACTTCTTTGCTTTATCCTGTTCCTCTTCTTTGCCTTCTCCTGTTCCTCTTCCTTGCCTTCTCCTATTACTTTTCTTTGCCTTCTCCTGTTCCTTTTCATTGCCTTCTCCTGTTCCTCTTCCTTGCCTTCTCCTGTTACTTTTCTTTGCCTTCACCTGTTCCTCTTCTTTGCCTTCTCCTGTTCGTCTTATTTGCATTTCTCAGGTTCCTCTTCTTTGCATTCTCCTGTTCCTTTTCTTTGCCTTCTCCTGTTCCTCTTCTTGCCTTCTCCTGTTCCTCTTCCTTGCCTTCTCCTGTTCCTCTTCTTAGCCTTCTCCTGTTCCTCTTCGTTGCTTTCTCCTGTTCCTCTTCTTTGCCCTCTCCTGTTCATCTTCGTTGCCTTCTCCTGTTCCTCTTTTTTGCCTTCTCCTGTTCAACTTCTTTGCTTTATCCTGTTCCTCTTCTTTGCCTTCTCCTGTTCCTCTTCCTTGCCTTCTCCTATTACTTTTCTTTGCCTTCACCTGTTCCTCTTCTTAGCCTTCTCCTGTTCCTCTTCGTTGCCTTCTCCTGTTCCGCTTCTTTGCCCTCTCCTGTTCCTCTTCGTTGCCTTCTCCTGTTCCTCTTTTTTGCCTTCTCCTGTTCCTTTTCCTTGCCTTCTCCTGTTCCTTTTCTTTGCCTTCTCCTGTTCATCTTTTTGCCTTCTCCTGTTCCTATTCTTTGCCTTTTCCTCTTCCTAGTCTTTGCCTTCTCCTGTTCCTCTTCCTTGCCTTCTCCTGTTCCTCTACTTTGCCATCTCCGGTTCCTCTTCCTTGCCTTCTCCTGTTCCTCTTCCTTGCCTTATCCTGTTCCTTTTCTATGCCTTCTTCTGTTCCTTTTCTTTGCCTACTCCTGTTCCTTTTCTTTGCCTTCTCCTCTTCCTTTTCTTTGCCTTCTCCTGTTCCTCTTATTTGCCTTCTCCTGTTCCTCTTCATTGCCTTCTCCTGTTCCTCTTCTTTGCCTTCTCCTGTTCTTTTTCTTTGCCTTCTCCTGTTCCTCTTCTTTGCCTTCTACTGTTCCTTTTATTTGCCTTCTCCTCTTCCTCATCTATGCCTTCCCCTCTTCCTTTTCTGTGCCTTCTCCTGTTCCTCTTCTTTGCCTTCTCCTGTTCCTTTTCATTGCCTTCTCCTGTTCCTCTTCTTGCCTTCTCCTGTTCCTCTTCTTTGCCTTCTCCTGTTCTTTTTCCTTGTTTTCTCCTGTTCCTTTTCTTTGCCTTCTCCTGTTCCTTTTCTTTGCCTTCTGTTCCTCTTCTTTGCCTTCTCCAGTTCCCCTTCTTTACCTTCTCCTGTTCCTCTTCTTTGCCTTCTCATGTTACCTTTCTTTCCCTTCTCCTGTTCCTCTTCTTTGCCTTCTCCTGTTCCTTTTCTTTGCCTTCTCCTGTTCCTCTTCCTTACCTTCTCCTGTTCCTCTTCTTTGCCTTCTCCTGTTCCTTTTCTTTGTCTTCTCCTGTTCCTCTTCTTTGCCTTCTCCTGTGCCTTTTCTTTGCCTTCTCCTGTTCCTCTTCTTTGCCTTCTCCTGTTCCTCTTCTTTGCCTTCTCATGTTCCTCTTCTTTGCCTTCTGCTGTTCCTCTTCTTTGCCTTCTCCTGTTCCTCTTCTTTGCCTTCTCCTGTTCCTCTTCTTTGGCTTCTCCTCTACCTCTTCTTTGCCTTCTCCTGTTTCTTTTCTTTGCCTTCTCCTGTTCCACTTCTTTGCCTTCTCCTGTTCCTCTTCTTTGCCTTCTCTTTCTTTTCGTTGCCTTCTCCTGTTCCTCTTCTTTGCCTTCTCCTGTTCCTCTTCTTTGCCTTCTCCTGTTCCTCTTTTTTGCCTTCTCCTGTTCCTCTTATTTGCCTAGTCCTGTTCCTCTTCTTTGCCTTCTCCTGTTCCTCTTCTTTTCCTTCTCCTGTTTCTTTTCGTTGCCTTCTCCTGTTCCTCTTCTTTGCCTTCTCCTGTTCCTCTTCTTTGCCTTCTCCTGTTCCTTTTCCTTGTATTCTCCTGTTCCTTTTCTTTGCCTTCTCCTGTTCCTTTTCTTTGCCTTCTCCTGTTCCTCTTCTTTGCATTCTCCTGTTCCTCTTCTTTGCCTTCTCCTCTTCCTCTTCTTTGCCTTCTCTTGTTCCTCTTCTTTGCCTTCTCCTGTTCCTTTTCTTTGCCTTCTCCTGTTCCTCTTCTTTGCCTTCTCTTGTTCCTTTACTTTGCCTTCTCCTGTTCCTCTTCTTTGCCTTCTCCTGTTCCACTTCTTTGCCTTCTGCTGTTCCTCTTCTTTGATTCTCCTGTTCCTCTTCTTTGCCTTCACCTGTTCTTCTTTTTTGCCTTATCCTGTTCCTCTTCTTTTCCTTCTCCTGTTCCTCTTCTTTGCCTTCTCCTGTTCCTCTCCTTTGCATTCTCCTGTTTTTTTTCTTTGCCTTCTCCTGTTCCTATTCTTTGCCTTCTCCTTTTCCTCTTCTTTGCCTTCTCCTGTTCCTCTTCTTTGCCTTCTCCTTTTCCACTTTCTTGCCGTCTCCTGTTCCTCTTCTTTGCCTTCTCCTGTTCCTCTTCTTTGCCTTCTCCTGTTCCTTTTCTTTGCCATCTTCTGTTCCTCTTCTTTGCCTTCTCCTGTTCCTTTTCTTTGCCTTCTCCTGTTCCTCTTCTTTGCCTTCTCCTGTTCCTCTTCTTTGCCTTCTCCTGTTCTTCTTTTTTGCCTTATCCTGTTCCTCTTCTTTTCCTTCTCCTGTTCCTCTTCTTTGCCTTCTCCTGTTCCTCTTCTTTGCCTTCTTCTATTCCTCTTCTTTGCCTTCTCCTGTTCTTCTTTGCCTTCTACTGTTCCTTTTCTTTGCCTTCTCCTGTTTTTTTTCTTTGCCTTCTCCTGTTCCATTTCTTTGCCTTCTCCTGTTCCTCTTCTTTGCCTTCTCCTGTTCCTCTTCTTTGCCTTCTCCTTTTCCTCTTCCTTGCCGTCTCCTGTTCCTCTTCTTTGCCTTCTCCTGTTCCTCTTCTTTGCCTTCCCTGTTCCTTTTCTTTGCCTTCTCCTGTTCCTCTTCTTTGGCTTCTCCTGTTCCTCTTCTTTGCTTTCTCCTGTTCCTCTTCTTTGCCTTCTCCTGTTCCTTTTCTTTGCCTTCTCCTGTTCTTCTTCTTTGCCTTCTCCTGTTCCTTTTCTTTGCCTTCTCCTGTTCCTATTCTTTGCCTTCTCCTGTTCCTCTTCTTTGCCTTCTCCTGTTCTTCTTTTTTGCCTTATCCTGTTCCTCATCTTTTCCTTCTCCTGTTCCTCTTCTTTGCCTTCTCCTGTTCCTCTTCTTTGCCTTCTTCTGTTCCTCTTCTTTGCCTTCTCCTGTTCTTCTTTGCCTTCTCCTGTTCCTCTTCTTTGCCTTCTCTTGTTCCTTTACTTTGCCTTCTCCTGTTCCTCTTCTTTGCCTTCTCCTGTTCCACTTCTTTGCCTTCTGCTGTTCCACTTCTTTGCTTTCTCCTGTTCCTCTTCTTTGCCTTCACCTGTTCTTCTTTTTTGCCTTATCATGCTCCTCTTCTTTTCCTTCTCCTGTTCCTCTTCTTTGCCTTCTCCTGTTCCTCTTCTTTGCCTTCTTCTGTTCCTCTTCTTTGCCTTCTCCTGTTCTTCTTTGCCTTCTCCTGTTCCTTTTCTTTGCCTTCTCCTGTTCTTCTTTGCCTTCTCCTGTTCCTTTTCTTTGTCTTCTCCTGTTTTTTTTTTTTGCCTTCTCCTTTTCCTCTTCCTTGCCGTCTCCTGTTCCTCTTCTTTGCCTTCTCCTGTTCCTCTTCCTTGCCTTCTCCTGTTCCTTTTCTTTGCCTTCTCCTGTTCCTCTTCTTTGCCTTCTCCTGTTCCTTTTCTTTGCCTTCTCCTGTTCCTTTTCTTTGCCTTCTCCTGTTCCTCTTCTTTGCCTTCTCCTGTTCTTCTTTTTTGCCTTATCCTGTTCCTCTTCTTTTCCTTCTCCTGTTCCTCTTCTTTGCCTTCTCCTGTTCCTCTTCTTTGCCTTCTTCTATTCCTCTTCTTTGCCTTCTCCTGTTCCTTTTCTTTGCCTTCTCCTGTTTTTTTTCTTTGCCTTCTCCTGTTCCTTTTCTTTGCCTTCTCCTGTTCCTCTTCTTTGCCTTCTCCTGTTCCTCTTCTTTGCCTTCTCCTTTTCCTCTTCCTTGCCGTCTCCTGTTCCTCTTCTTTGCCTTCTCCTGTTCCTCTTCTTTGCCTTCCCTGTTCCTTTTCTTTGCCTTCTCCTGTTCCTCTTCTTTGGCTTCTCCTGTTCCTCTTCTTTGCTTTCTCCTGTTCCTCTTCTTTGCCTTCTCCTGTTCCTTTTCTTTGCCTTCTCCTGTTCTTCTTCTTTGCCTTCTCCTGTTCCTTTTCTTTGCCTTCTCCTGTTCCTATTCTTTGCCTTCTCCTGTTCCTCTTCTTTGCCTTCTCCTGTTCTTCTTTTTTGCCTTATCCTGTTCCTCATCTTTTCCTTCTCCTGTTCCTCTTCTTTGCCTTCTCCTGTTCCTCTTCTTTGCCTTCTTCTGTTCCTCTTCTTTGCCTTCTCCTGTTCTTCTTTGCCTTCTCCTGTTCCTCTTCTTTGCCTTCTCTTGTTCCTTTACTTTGCCTTCTCCTGTTCCTCCTCTTTGCCTTCTCCTGTTCCACTTCTTTGCCTTCTGCTGTTCCTCTTCTTTGCTTTCTCCTGTTCCTCTTCTTTGCCTTCACCTGTTCTTCTTTTTTGCCTTATCATGCTCCACTTCTTTTCCTTCTCCTGTTCCTCTTCTTTGCCTTCTCCTGTTCCTCTTCTTTGCCTTCTTCTGTTCCTCTTCTTTGCCTTCTCCTGTTCTTCTTTGCCTTCTCCTGTTCCTTTTCTTTGCCTTCTCCTGTTCTTCTTTGCCTTCTCCTGTTCCTTTTCTTTGCCTTCTCCTGTTCCTCTTCTTTGCCTTCTCCTGTTCCTCTTCTTTGCCTTCTCCTGTTCCTTTTCTTTGCCTTCTCCTGTTCCTCTTCTTTGCCTTCTCCTGTTCCTTTTCTTTGCCTTCTCCTGTTCCTCTTCTTTGCCTTCTCCTGTTCCTCTTCTTTGCCTTCTCCTGTTCTTCTTTTTTGCCTTATCCTGTTCCTCTTCTTTTCCTTCTCCTGTTCCTCTTCTTTGCCTTCTCCTGTTCTTCTTCTTTGCCTTCTTCTGTTCCTCTTCTTTGCCTTCTCCTGTTCTTCTTTGCCTTCTCCTGTTCCTTTTCTTTGCCTTCTCCTGTTTTTTTTCTTTGCCTTCTCCTGTTCCTTCTCTTTGCCTTCTCCTGTTCCTCTTCTTTGCCTTCTCCTGTTCCTCTTTTTTGCCTTCTCCTTTTCCTCTTCCTTGCCGTCTCCTGTTCCTCTTCTTTGCCTTCTCCTGTTCCTCTTCTTTGCCTTCCCTGTTCCTTTTCTTTGCCTTCTCCTGTTCCTCTTCTTTGGCTTCTCCTGTTCCTCTTCTTTGCTTTCTCCTGTTCCTCTTCTTTGCCTTCTCCTGTTCCTTTTCTTTGCCTTCTCCTGTTCTTCTTCTTTGCCTTCTCCTGTTCCTTTTCTTTGCCTTCTCCTGTTCCTATTCTTTGCCTTCTCCTGTTCCTCTTCTTTGCCTTCTCCTGTTCTTCTTTTTTGCCTTATCCTGTTCCTCATCTTTTCCTTCTCCTGTTCCTCTTCTTTGCCTTCTCCTGTTCCTCTTCTTTGCCTTCTTCTGTTCCTCTTCTTTGCCTTCTCCTGTTCTTCTTTGCCTTCTCCTGTTCCTCTTCTTTGCCTTCTCTTGTTCCTTTACTTTGCCTTCTCCTGTTCCTCTTCTTTGCCTTCTCCTGTTCCACTTCTTTGCCTTCTGCTGTTCCTCTTCTTTGCTTTCTCCTGTTCCTCTTCTTTGCCTTCACCTGTTCTTCTTTTTTGCCTTATCATGCTCCTCTTCTTTTCCTTCTCCTGTTCCTCTTCTTTGCCTTCTCCTGTTCCTCTTCTTTGCCTTCTTCTGTTCCTCTTCTTTGCCTTCTCCTGTTCTTCTTTGCCTTCTCCTGTTCCTTTTCTTTGCCTTCTCCTGTTCTTCTTTGCCTTCTCCTGTTCCTTTTCTTTGCCTTCTCCTGTTTTTTTTCTTTGCCTTCTCCTTTTCCTCTTCCTTGCCGTCTCCTGTTTCTCTTCTTTGCCTTCTCCTGTTCCTCTTCTTTGCCTTCTCCTGTTCCTTTTCTTTGCCTTCTCCTGTTCCTCTTCTTTGCCTTCTCCTGTTCCTTTTCTTTGCCTTCTCCTGTTCCTCTTCTTTGCCTTCTCCTGTTCTTCTTTTTTGCCTTATCCTGTTCCTCTTCTTTTCCTTCTCCTGTTCCTCTTCTTTGCCTTCTCCTGTTCCTCTTCTTTGCCTTCTTCTATTCCTCTTCTTTGCCTTCTCCTGTTCTTCTTTGCCTTCTTCTGTTCCTTTTCTTTGCCTTCTCCTGTTTTTTTTTCTTTGCCTTCTCCTGTTCCTTTTCTTTGCCTTCTCCTGTTCCTCTTCTTTGCCTTCTCCTGTTCCTCTTCTTTGCCTTCTCCTTTTCCTCTTCCTTGCCGTCTCCTGTTCCTCTTCTTTGCCTTCTCCTGTTCCTCTTCTTTGCCTTCCCTGTTCCTTTTCTTTGCCTTCTCCTGTTCCTCTTCTTTGCCTTCTCCTGTTCCTCTTCTTTGCTTTCTCCTGTTCCTCTTCATTGCCTTCTCCTTTTCCTTTTCTTTGCCTTCTCCTGTTCCTCTTCTTTGCCTTCTCCTGTTCCTTTTCTTTGCCTTCTCCTGTTCCTCTTCTTTGCCTTCTCCTGTTCTTTTTCCTTGTTTTCTCCTGTTCCTTTTCTTTGCCTTCTCCTGTTCCTCTTCCATTCCTTCTCCTGTTCCTCTTCTTTGCCTTCTCCTGTTCCTTTTCTTTGCCTTCTCCTGTTCCTCTTCTTTGCCTTCTCCTGTGCCTTTTCTTTGCCTTCTCCTGTTCCTCTTCTTTCCCTTCTCCTGTTCCTCTTCTTTGCCTTCTCATGTTCCTCTTCTTTGCCTTCTCCTGTTCCTCTTTCCTTCTTCTGTTCCTTTTCTTTGCCTTCTCCTGTTTTTTTCTGTGCCTTCTCCTGTTCCTTTTCTTTGCCTTCTCCTGTTCCTCTTCTTTGCCTTCTCCTGTTCCTCTTCTTTGCCTTCTCCTTTTCCTCTTCCTTGCCTTCTCCTGTTCCTCTTCCTTGCCTTCTCCTGTTCCTCTTCTTTGCCCTCTCCTCTTCCTCTTCTTTGCCTTCTCCTGTTCCTCTTCCTTGCCTTCTCCACTTCCTTTACTTTGCTTTCTCCTGTTCCTCTTCTTTGCCTTCTCCTGTTTTTTTCTTTGTCTTCTCCTGTTCCTCTTCTTTGGCTTCTCCTCTACCTCTTCTTTGCCTTCTCCTGTTCCTCTTCTTTGCCTTCTCCTGTTCCTCTTCTTTGCCTTCTCCTGTTTTTTTTCTTTGCCTTCTCCTGTTTCTTTTCTTTGCCTTCTCCTGTTCCACTTCTTTGCATTCTCCTGTTCCTCTTCTTTGCCTTCTCTTTCTTTTCGTTGCCTTCTCCTGTTCCTCTTCTTTGCCTTCTCCTGTTCCTCTTCTTTGCCTTCTCCTGTTCCTGTTTTTTGCCTTCTCCTGTTCCTCTTCTTTGCCTTCTCCTGTTCCTCTTCTATGCCTTCTCCTGTTCCTCTTCTTTTCCTTCTCCTGTTTCTCTTCGTTGCCTTCTCCTGTTCCTCTTCTTTGCCTTCTCCTGTTCCTCTTCTTTGCCTTCTCCTGTTCCTTTTCCTTGTTTTCTCCTGTTCCTTTTCTTTGCCTTCTTCTGTTCCTTTTCTTTGCCTTCTCCTGTTCCTCTTCTTTGCCTTCTCCTGTTCCTCTTCTTTGCCTTCTCCTCTTCCTCTTCTTTGCCTTCTCCTGTTCCTCTTCTTTGCCTTCTTCTGTTCCTTTTCTTTGCCTTCTCCTGTTCCTCTTCTTTGCCTTCTCTTGTTCCTTTACTTTGCCTTCTCCTGTTCCTCTTCTTTGCCTTCTCCTGTTCCACTTCTTTGCCTTCTGCTGTTCCTCTTCTTTGATTCTCCTGTTCCTCTTCTTTGCCTTCACCTGTTCTTCTTGTTTGCCTTATCCTGTTCCTCTTCTTTTCCTTCTCCTGTTCCTCTTCTTTGCCTTCTCCTGTTCCTCTTCTTTGCATTCTCCTGTTTTTTTTCTATGCCTTCTCCTGTTCCTATTCTTTGCCTTCTCCTGTTCCTCTTCTTTGCCTTCTCCTGTTCCTCTTCTTTGCCTTCTCCTTTTCCACTTTCTTGCCGTCTCCTGTTCCTCTTCTTTGCCTTCTCCTGTTCCTCTTCTTTGCCTTCTCCTGTTCCTTTTCTTTGCCTTCTCCTGTTCCTCTTCTTTGCCTTCTCCTGTTCCTTTTCTTTGCCTTCTCCTGTTCCTCTTCTTTGCCTTCTCCTGTTCCTCTTCCTTGCCTTCTCCTGTTACTTTTCTTTGCCTTCACCTGTTCCTCTTCTTTGCCTTCTCCTGTTCGTCTTATTTGCATTTCTCAGGTTCCTCTTCTTTGCATTCTACTGTTCCTTTTCTTTGCCTTCTCCTGTTCCTCTTCTTGCCTTCTCCTGTTCCTTTTCCTTGCCTTCTCCTGTTCCTCTTCTTAGCCTTCTCCTGTTCCTCTTCGTTGCTTTCTCCTGTTCCTCTTCTTTGCCCTCTCCTGTTCATCTTCGTTGCCCTCTCCTGTTCCTCTTTTTTGCCTTCTCCTGTTCAACTTCTTTGCTTTATCCTGTTCCTCTTCTTTGCCTTCTCCTGTTCCTCTTCCTTGCATTCTCCTATTACTTTTCTTTGCCTTCACCTGTTCCTCTTCTTAGCCTTCTCCTGTTCCTCTTCGTTGCCTTCTCCTGTTCCTCTTCTTTGCCCTCTCCTGTTCCTCTTCGTTGCCTTCTCCTGTTCCTCTTTTTTGCCTTCTCCTGTTCCTTTTCCTTGCCTTCTCCTGTTCCTTTTCTTTGCCTTCTCCTGTTCATCTTTTTGCCTTCTCCTGTTCCTATTCTTTGCCTTTTCCTCTTCCTAGTCTTTGCCTTCTCCTGTTCCTCTTCCTTGCCTTCTCCTGTTCCTCTACTTTGCCATCTCCGGTTCCTCTTCTTTGCCTTCTCCTGTTCCTCTTCCTTGCCTTATCCTGTTCCTTTTCTATGCCTTCTTCTGTTCCTTTTCTTTGCCTACTCCTGTTCCTTTTCTTTGCCTTCTCCTCTTCCTTTTCTTTGCCTTCTCCTGTTCCTCTTATTTGCCTTCTCCTGTTCCTCTTCATTGCCTTCTCCTGTTCCTCTTCTTTGCCTTCTCCTGTTCTTTTTCTTTGCCTTCTCCTGTTCCTCTTCTTTGCCTTCTACTGTTCCTTTTATTCGCCTTCTCCTCTTCCTCATCTATGCCTTCCCCTCTTCCTTTTCTGTGCCTTCTCCTGTTCCTCTTCTTTGCCTTCTCCTGTTCCTTTTCATTGCCTTCTCCTGTTCCTCTTCTTGCCTTCTCCTGTTCCTCTTCTTTGCCTTCTCCTGTTCTTTTTCCTTGTTTTCTCCTGTTCCTTTTCTTTGCCTTCTCCTGTTCCTTTTCTTTGCCTTCTGTTCCTCTTCTTTGCCTTCTCCAGTTCCCCTTCTTTACCTTCTCCTGTTCCTCTTCTTTGCCTTCTCATGTTACCTTTCTTTCCCTTCTCCTGTTCCTCTTCTTTGCCTTCTCCTGTTCCTTTTCTTTGCCTTCTCCTGTTCCTCTTCCTTACCTTCTCCTGTTCCTCTTCTTTGCCTTCTCCTGTTCCTTTTCTTTGTCTTCTCCTGTTCCTCTTCTTTGCCTTCTCCTGTTCCTCTTCTTTGCCTTCTCATGTTCCTCTTCTTTGCCTTCTGCTGTTCCTCTTCTTTGCCTTCTCCTGTTCCTCTTCTTTGCCTTCTCCTGTTCCTCTTCTTTGGCTTCTCCACTACCTCTTCTTTGCCTTCTCCTGTTTCTTTTCTTTGCCTTCTCCTGTTCCACTTCTTTGCCTTCTCCTGTTCCTCTTCTTTGCCTTCTCTTTCTTTTCGTTGCCTTCTCCTGTTCCTCTTCTTTGCCTTCTCCTGTTCCTCTTCTTTGCCTTCTCCTGTTCCTCTTTTTTGCCTTCTCCTGTTCCTCTTATTTGCCTAGTCCTGTTCCTCTTCTTTGCCTTCTCCTGTTCCTCTTCTTTTCCTTCTACTGTTTCTCTTCGTTGCCTTCTCCTGTTCCTCTTCTTTGCCTTCTCCTGTTCCTCTTCTTTGCCTTCTCCTGTTCCTTTTCTTTGTATTCTCCTGTTCCTTTTCTTTGCCTTCTCCTGTTCCTTTTCTTTGCCTTCTCCTGTTCCTCTTCTTTGCATTCTCCTGTTCCTCTTCTTTGCCTTCTCCTCTTCCTCTTCTTTGCCTTCTCTTGTTCCTCTTCTTTACCTTCTCCTGTTCCTTTTCTTTGCCTTCTCCTGTTCCTCTTCTTTGCCTTCTCTTGTTCCTTTACTTTGCCTTCTCCTGTTCCTCTTCTTTGCCTTCTCCTGTTCCACTTCTTTGCCTTCTGCTGTTCCTCTTCTTTGATTCTCCTGTTCCTCTTCTTTGCCTTCTCCTGTTCTTTTTCCTTGTTTTCTCCTGTTCCTCTTCCTTTCCTTCTCCTGTTCATCTTCGTTGCCTTCTCCTGTTCCTCTTTTTTGCCTTCTCCTGTTCAACTTCTTTGCTTTATCCTGTTCCTCTTCTTTGCCTTCTCCTGTTCCTCTTCCTTGCCTTCTCCTATTACTTTTCTTTGCCTTCACCTGTTCCTCTTCTTAGCCTTCTCCTGTTCCTCTTCGTTGCCTTCTCCTGTTCCGCTTCTTTGCCCTCTCCTGTTCCTCTTCGTTGCCTTCTCCTGTTCCTCTTTTTTGCCTTCTCCTGTTCCTTTTCCTTGCCTTCTCCTGTTCCTTTTCTTTGCCTTCTCCTGTTCATCTTTTTGCCTTCTCCTGTTCCTATTCTTTGCCTTTTCCTCTTCCTAGTCTTTGCCTTCTCCTGTTCCTCTTCCTTGCCTTCTCCTGTTCCTCTACTTTGCCATCTCCGGTTCCTCTTCCTTGCCTTCTCCTGTTCCTCTTCCTTGCCTTATCCTGTTCCTTTTCTATGCCTTCTTCTGTTCCTTTTCTTTGCCTACTCCTGTTCCTTTTCTTTGCCTTCTCCTCTTCCTTTTCTTTGCCTTCTCCTGTTCCTCTTATTTGCCTTCTCCTGTTCCTCTTCATTGCCTTCTCCTGTTCCTCTTCTTTGCCTTCTCCTGTTCTTTTTCTTTGCCTTCTCCAGTTCCCCTTCTTTACCTTCTCCTGTTCCTCTTCTTTGCCTTCTCATGTTACCTTTCTTTCCCTTCTCCTGTTCCTCTTCTTTGCCTTCTCCTGTTCCTTTTCTTTGCCTTCTCCTGTTCCTCTTCCTTACCTTCTCCTGTTCCTCTTCTTTGCCTTCTCCTGTTCCTTTTCTTTGTCTTCTCCTGTTCCTCTTCTTTGCCTTCTCCTGTGCCTTTTCTTTGCCTTCTCCTGTTCCTCTTCTTTGCCTTCTCCTGTTCCTCTTCTTTGCCTTCTCATGTTCCTCTTCTTTGCCTTCTGCTGTTCCTCTTCTTTGCCTTCTCCTGTTCCTCTTCTTTGCCTTCTCCTGTTCCTCTTCTTTGGCTTCTCCTCTACCTCTTCTTTGCCTTCTCCTGTTTCTTTTCTTTGCCTTCTCCTGTTCCACTTCTTTGCCTTCTCCTGTTCCTCTTCTTTGCCTTCTCTTTCTTTTCGTTGCCTTCTCCTGTTCCTCTTCTTTGCCTTCTCCTGTTCCTCTTCTTTGCCTTCTCCTGTTCCTCTTTTTTGCCTTCTCCTGTTCCTCTTATTTGCCTAGTCCTGTTCCTCTTCTTTGCCTTCTCCTGTTCCTCTTCTTTTCCTTCTCCTGTTTCTCTTCGTTGCCTTCTCCTGTTCCTCTTCTTTGCCTTCTCCTGTTCCTCTTCTTTGCCTTCTCCTGTTCCTTTTCCTTGTATTCTCCTGTTCCTTTTCTTTGCCTTCTCCTGTTCCTTTTCTTTGCCTTCTCCTGTTCCTCTTCTTTGCATTCTCCTGTTCCTCTTCTTTGCCTTCTCCTCTTCCTCTTCTTTGCCTTCTCTTGTTCCTCTTCTTTGCCTTCTCCTGTTCCTTTTCTTTGCCTTCTCCTGTTCCTCTTCTTTGCCTTCTCTTGTTCCTTTACTTTGCCTTCTCCTGTTCCTCTTCTTTGCCTTCTCCTGTTCCACTTCTTTGCCTTCTGCTGTTCCTCTTCTTTGATTCTCCTGTTCCTCTTCTTTGCCTTCACCTGTTCTTCTTTTTTGCCTTATCCTGTTCCTCTTCTTTTCCTTCTCCTGTTCCTCTTCTTTGCCTTCTCCTGTTCCTCTCCTTTGCATTCTCCTGTTTTTTTTCTTTGCCTTCTCCTGTTCCTATTCTTTGCCTTCTCCTTTTCCTCTTCTTTGCCTTCTCCTGTTCCTCTTCTTTGCCTTCTCCTTTTCCACTTTCTTGCCGTCTCCTGTTCCTCTTCTTTGCCTTCTCCTGTTCCTCTTCTTTGCCTTCTCCTGTTCCTTTTCTTTGCCATCTTCTGTTCCTCTTCTTTGCCTTCTCCTGTTCCTTTTCTTTGCCTTCTCCTGTTCCTCTTCTTTGCCTTCTCCTGTTCCTCTTCTTTGCCTTCTCCTGTTCTTCTTTTTTGCCTTATCCTGTTCCTCTTCTTTTCCTTCTCCTGTTCCTCTTCTTTGCCTTCTCCTGTTCCTCTTCTTTGCCTTCTTCTATTCCTCTTCTTTGCCTTCTCCTGTTCTTCTTTGCCTTCTCCTGTTCCTTTTCTTTGCCTTCTCCTGTTTTTTTTCTTTGCCTTCTCCTGTTCCTTTTCTTTGCCTTCTCCTGTTCCTCTTCTTTGCCTTCTCCTGTTCCTCTTCTTTGCCTTCTCCTTTTCCTCTTCCTTGCCGTCTCCTGTTCCTCTTCTTTGCCTTCTCCTGTTCCTCTTCTTTGCCTTCCCTGTTCCTTTTCTTTGCCTTCTCCTGTTCCTCTTCTTTGGCTTCTCCTGTTCCTCTTCTTTGCTTTCTCCTGTTCCTCTTCTTTGCCTTCTCCTGTTCCTTTTCTTTGCCTTCTCCTGTTCTTCTTCTTTGCCTTCTCCTGTTCCTTTTCTTTGCCTTCTCCTGTTCCTATTCTTTGCCTTCTCCTGTTCCTCTTCTTTGCCTTCTCCTGTTCTTCTTTTTTGCCTTATCCTGTTCCTCATCTTTTCCTTCTCCTGTTCCTCTTCTTTGCCTTCTCCTGTTCCTCTTCTTTGCCTTCTTCTGTTCCTCTTCTTTGCCTTCTCCTGTTCTTCTTTGCCTTCTCCTGTTCCTCTTCTTTGCCTTCTCTTGTTCCTTTACTTTGCCTTCTCCTGTTCCTCTTCTTTGCCTTCTCCTGTTCCACTTCTTTGCCTTCTGCTGTTCCACTTCTTTGCTTTCTCCTGTTCCTCTTCTTTGCCTTCACCTGTTCTTCTTTTTTGCCTTATCATGCTCCTCTTCTTTTCCTTCTCCTGTTCCTCTTCTTTGCCTTCTCCTGTTCCTCTTCTTTGCCTTCTTCTGTTCCTCTTCTTTGCCTTCTCCTGTTCTTCTTTGCCTTCTCCTGTTCCTTTTCTTTGCCTTCTCCTGTTCTTCTTTGCCTTCTCCTGTTCCTTTTCTTTGCCTTCTCCTGTTTTTTTTTCTTTGCCTTCTCCTTTTCCTCTTCCTTGCCGTCTCCTGTTCCTCTTCTTTGCCTTCTCCTGTTCCTCTTCTTTGCCTTCTCCTGTTCCTTTTCTTTGCCTTCTCCTGTTCCTCTTCTTTGCCTTCTCCTGTTCCTTTTCTTTGCCTTCTCCTGTTCCTTTTCTTTGCCTTCTCCTGTTCCTCTTCTTTGCCTTCTCCTGTTCTTCTTTTTTGCCTTATCCTGTTCCTCTTCTTTTCCTTCTCCTGTTCCTCTTCTTTGCCTTCTCCTGTTCCTCTTCTTTGCCTTCTTCTATTCCTCTTCTTTGCCTTCTCCTGTTCCTTTTCTTTGCCTTCTCCTGTTTTTTTTCTTTGCCTTCTCCTGTTCCTTTTCTTTGCCTTCTCCTGTTCCTCTTCTTTGCCTTCTCCTGTTCCTCTTCTTTGCCTTCTCCTTTTCCTCTTCCTTGCCGTCTCCTGTTCCTCTTCTTTGCCTTCTCCTGTTCCTCTTCTTTGCCTTCCCTGTTCCTTTTCTTTGCCTTCTCCTGTTCCTCTTCTTTGGCTTCTCCTGTTCCTCTTCTTTGCTTTCTCCTGTTCCTCTTCTTTGCCTTCTCCTGTTCCTTTTCTTTGCCTTCTCCTGTTCTTCTTCTTTGCCTTCTCCTGTTCCTTTTCTTTGCCTTCTCCTGTTCCTATTCTTTGCCTTCTCCTGTTCCTCTTCTTTGCCTTCTCCTGTTCTTCTTTTTTGCCTTATCCTGTTCCTCATCTTTTCCTTCTCCTGTTACTCTTCTTTGCCTTCTCCTGTTCCTCTTGTTTGCCTTCTTCTGTTCCTCTTCTTTGCCTTCTCCTGTTCTTCTTTGCCTTCTCCTGTTCCTCTTCTTTGCCTTCTCTTGCTCCTTTACTTTGCCTTCTCCTGTTCCTCCTCTTTGCCTTCTCCTGTTCCACTTCTTTGCCTTCTGCTGTTCCTCTTCTTTGCTTTCTCCTGTTCCTCTTCTTTGCCTTCACCTGTTCTTCTTTTTTGCCTTATCATGCTCCACTTCTTTTCCTTCTCCTGTTCCTCTTCTTTGCCTTCTCCTGTTCCTCTTCTTTGCCTTCTTCTGTTCCTCTTCTTTGCCTTCTCCTGTTCTTCTTTGCCTTCTCCTGTTCCTTTTCTTTGCCTTCTCCTGTTCTTCTTTGCCTTCTCCTGTTCCTTTTCTTTGCCTTCTCCTGTTCCTCTTCTTTGCCTTCTCCTGTTCCTCTTCTTTGCCTTCTCCTGTTCCTTTTCTTTGCCTTCTCCTGTTCCTCTTCTTTGCCTTCTCCTGTTCCTTTTCTTTGCCTTCTCCTGTTCCTCTTCTTTGCCTTCTCCTGTTCCTCTTCTTTGCCTTCTCCTGTTCTTCTTTTTTGCCTTATCCTGTTCCTCTTCTTTTCCTTCTCCTGTTCCTCTTCTTTGCCTTCTCCTGTTCTTCTTCTTTGCCTTCTTCTGTTCCTCTTCTTTGCCTTCTCCTGTTCTTCTTTGCCTTCTCCTGTTCCTTTTCTTTGCCTTCTCCTGTTTTTTTTCTTTGCCTTCTCCTGTTCCTTCTCTTTGCCTTCTCCTGTTCCTCTTCTTTGCCTTCTCCTGTTCCTCTTTTTTGCCTTCTCCTTTTCCTCTTCCTTGCCGTCTCCTGTTCCTCTTCTTTGCCTTCTCCTGTTCCTCTTCTTTGCCTTCCCTGTTCCTTTTCTTTGCCTTCTCCTGTTCCTCTTCTTTGGCTTCTCCTGTTCCTCTTCTTTGCTTTCTCCTGTTCCTCTTCTTTGCCTTCTCCTGTTCCTTTTCTTTGCCTTCTCCTGTTCTTCTTCTTTGCCTTCTCCTGTTCCTTTTCTTTGCCTTCTCCTGTTCCTATTCTTTGCCTTCTCCTGTTCCTCTTCTTTGCCTTCTCCTGTTCTTCTTTTTTGCCTTATCCTGTTCCTCATCTTTTCCTTCTCCTGTTCCTCTTCTTTGCCTTCTCCTGTTCCTCTTCTTTGCCTTCTTCTGTTCCTCTTCTTTGCCTTCTCCTGTTCTTCTTTGCCTTCTCCTGTTCCTCTTCTTTGCCTTCTCTTGTTCCTTTACTTTGCCTTCTCCTGTTCCTCTTCTTTGCCTTCTCCTGTTCCACTTCTTTGCCTTCTGCTGTTCCTCTTCTTTGCTTTCTCCTGTTCCTCTTCTTTGCCTTCACCTGTTCTTCTTTTTTGCCTTATCATGCTCCTCTTCTTTTCCTTCTCCTGTTCCTCTTCTTTGCCTTCTCCTGTTCCTCTTCTTTGCCTTCTTCTGTTCCTCTTCTTTGCCTTCTCCTGTTCTTCTTTGCCTTCTCCTGTTCCTTTTCTTTGCCTTCTCCTGTTCTTCTTTGCCTTCTCCTGTTCCTTTTCTTTGCCTTCTCCTGTTTTTTTTTCTTTGCCTTCTCCTTTTCCTCTTCCTTGCCGTCTCCTGTTCCTCTTCTTTGCCTTCTCCTGTTCCTCTTCTTTGCCTTCTCCTGTTCCTTTTCTTTGCCTTCTCCTGTTCCTCTTCTTTGCCTTCTCCTGTTCCTTTTCTTTGCCTTCTCCTGTTCCTCTTCTTTGCCTTCTCCTGTTCCTCTTCTTTGCCTTCTCCTGTTCTTCTTTTTTGCCTTATCCTGTTCCTCTTTTTTTCCTTCTCCTGTTCCTCTTCTTTGCCTTCTCCTGTTCTTCTTCTTTGCCTTCTTCTGTTCCTCTTCTTTGCCTTCTCCTGTTCTTCTTTGCCTTCTCCTGTTCCTTTTCTTTGCCTTCTCCTGTTTTTTTTCTTTGCCTTCTCCTGTTCCTTCTCTTTGCCTTCTCCTGTTCCTCTTCTTTGCCTTCTCCTGTTCCTCTTTTTTGCCTTCTCCTATTCCTCTTCCTTGCCGTCTCCTGTTCCTCTTCTTTGCCTTCTCCTGTTCCTCTTCTTTGCCTTCTCCTGTTCCTTTTTTTGCCTTCTCCTGTTCCTCTTCTTTGCCTTCTCCTGTTCCTTTTCTTTGCCTTCTCCTGTTCCTCTTCTTTGCCTTCTCCTGTTCCTCTTCTTTGCCTTCTCCTGTTCCTCTTCTGTGCTTTCTCCTGTTCCTCTTCTTTGCCTTCTCCTGTTCCTTTTCTTTGCCTTCTCCTGTTCCTCTTCCTTGCCTTCTCTTGTTCCTTTTCTTTGCCTTCTCCTGTTCCACTTCTTTGCCTTCTGCTGTTCCTCTTCTTTGCTTTCTCCTGTTCCTCTTCGTTGCTTTCTCCTGTTCCTCTTCTTTGCCCTCTCCTGTTCATCTTCGTTGCCTTCTCCTGTTCCTCTTTTTTGCCTTCTCCTGTTCAACTTCTTTGCTTTATCCTGTTCCTCTTCTTTGCCTTCTCCTGTTCCTCTTCCTTGCCTTCTCCTATTACTTTTCTTTGCCTTCACCTGTTCCTCTTCTTAGCCTTCTCCTGTTCCACTTCGTTGCCTTCTCCTGTTCCTCTTCTTTGCCCTCTCCTGTTCCTCTTCGTTGCCTTCTCCTGTTCCTCTTTTTTGCCTTCTCCTGTTCCTTTCCCTTGCCTTCTCCTGTTCCTTTTCTTTGCCTTCTCCTGTTCATCTTTTTGCCTTCTCCTGTTCCTATTCTTTGCCTTTTCCTCTTCCTAGTCTTTGCCTTCTCCTGTTCCTCTTCCTTGCCTTCTCCTGTTCCTCTACTTTGCCATCTCCGGTTCCTCTTCTTTGCCTTCTCCTGTTCCTCTTCCTTGCCTTATCCTGTTCCTTTTCTATGCCTTCTTCTGTTCCTTTTCTTTGCCTACTCCTGTTCCTTTTCTTTGCCTTCTCCTCTTCCTTTTCTTTGCCTTCTCCTGTTCCTCTTATTTGCCTTCTCCTGTTCCTCTTCATTGCCTTCTCCTGTTCCTCTTCTTTGCCTTCTCCTGTTCTTTTTCTTTGCCTTCTCCTGTTCCTCTTCTTTGCCTTCTACTGTTCCTTTTATTTGCCTTCTCCTCTTCCTCATCTATGCCTTCCCCTCTTCCTTTTCTGTGCCTTCTCCTGTTCCTCTTCTTTGCCTTCTCCTGTTCCTTTTCATTGCCTTCTCCTGTTCCTCTTCTTGCCTTCTCCTGTTCCTCTTCTTTGCCTTCTCCTGTTCTTTTTCCTTGTTTTCTCCTGTTCCTTTTCTTTGCCTGCTCCTGTTCCTTTTCTTTGCCTTCTGTTCCTCTTCTTTGCCTTCTCCAGTTCCCCTTCTTTACCTTCTCCTGTTCCTCTTCTTTGCCTTCTCATGTTACCTTTCTTTCCCTTCTCCTGTTCCTCTTCTTTGCCTTCTCCTGTTCCACTTCTTTGCCTTCTGCTGTTCCTCTTCTTTGATTCTCCTGTTCCTCTTCTTTGCCTTCACCTGTTCTTCTTTTTTGCCTTATCCTGTTCCTCTTCTTTTCCTTCTCCTGTTCCTCTTCTTTGCCTTCTCCTGTTCCTCTTCTTTGCATTCTCCTGTTTTTTTTCTTTGCCTTCTCCTGTTCCTATTCTTTGCCTTCTCCTGTTCCTCTTCTTTGCCTTCTCCTGTTCCTCTTCTTTGCCTTCTCCTTTTCCACTTTCTTGCCGTCTCCTGTTCCTCTTCTTTGCCTTCTCCTGTTCCTCTTCTTTGCCTTCTCCTGTTCCTTTTCTTTGCCATCTTCTGTTCCTCTTCTTTGCCTTCTCCTGTTCCTTTTCTTTGCCTTCTCCTGTTCCTCTTCTTTGCCTTCTCCTGTTCTTCTTCTTTGCCTTCTCCTGTTCTTCTTTTTTGCCTTATCCTGTTCCTCTTCTTTTCCTTCTCCTGTTCCTCTTCTTTGCCTTCTCCTGTTCCTCTTCTTTGCCTTCTTCTATTCCTCTTCTTTGCCTTCTCCTGTTCTTCTTTGCCTTCTCCTGTTCCTTTTCTTTGCCTTCTCCTGTTTTTTTTCTTTGCCTTCTCCTGTTCCTTTTCTTTGCCTTCTCCTGTTCCTCTTCTTTGCCTTCTCCTGTTCCTCTTCTTTGCCTTCTCCTTTTCCTCTTCCTTGCCGTCTCCTGTTCCTCTTCTTTGCCTTCTCCTGTTCCTCTTCTTTGCCTTCCCTGTTCCTTTTCTTTGCCTTCTCCTGTTCCTCTTCTTTGCCTTCTCCTGTTCCTCTTCTTTGCTTTCTCCTGTTCCTCTTCATTGCCTTCTCCTTTTCCTTTTCTTTGCCTTCTCCTGTTCCTCTTCTTTGCCTTCTCCTGTTCCTTTTCTTTGCCTTTTCCTGTTCCTGTTCTTTGCCTTCTCCTGTTCCTTTTCTTTGCCTTCTCCTGTTCCTATTCTTTGCCTTCTCCTGTTCCTCTTCTTTGCCTTCTCCTGTTCTTCTTTTTTGCCTTATCCTGTTCCTCATCTTTTCCTTCTCCTGTTCCTCTTCTTTGCCTTCTCCTGTTCCTCTTCTTTGCCTTCTTCTGTTCCTCTTCTTTGCCTTCTCCTGTTCTTCTTTGCCTTCTCCTGTTCCTCTTCTTTGCCTTCTCTTGTTCCTTTACTTTGCCTTCTCCTGTTCCTCTTCTTTGCCTTCTCTTGTTCCTTTACTTTGCCTTCTCCTGTTCCTCTTCTTTGCCTTCTCCTGTTCCACTTCTTTGCCTTCTGCTGTTCCTCTTCTTTGCTTTCTCCTGTTCCTCTTCTTTGCCTTCACCTGTTCTTCTTTTTTGCCTTATCATGCTCCTCTTCTTTTCCTTCTCCTGTTCCTCTTCTTTGCCTTCTCCTGTTCCTCTTCTTTGCCTTCTTCTGTTCCTCTTCTTTGCCTTCTCCTGTTCTTCTTTGCCTTCTCCTGTTCCTTTTCTTTGCCCTCTCCTGTTCTTCTTTGCCTTCTCCTGTTCCTTTTCTTTGCCTTCTCCTGTTTTTTTTTCTTTGCCTTCTCCTTTTCCTCTTCCTTGCCGTCTCCTGTTCCTCTTCTTTGCCTTCTCCTGTTCCTCTTCTTTGCCTTCTCCTGTTCCTTTTCTTTGCCTTCTCCTGTTCCTCTTCTTTACCTTCTCCTGTTCCTTTTCTTTGCCTTCTCCTGTTCCTCTTCTTTGCCTTCTCCTGTTCCTCTTCTTTGCCTTCTCCTGTTCTTCTTTTTTGCCTTATCCTGTTCCTCTTCTTTTCCTTCTCCTGTTCCTCTTCTTTGCCTTCTCCTGTTCTTCTTCTTTGCCTTCTTCTGTTCCTCTTCTTTGCCTTCTCCTGTTCTTCTTTGCCTTCTCCTGTTCCTTTTCTTTGCCTTCTCCTGTTTTTTTTCTTTGCCTTCTCCTGTTCCTTCTCTTTGCCTTCTCCTGTTCCTCTTCTTTGCCTTCTCCTGTTCCTCTTCTTTGCCTTCTCCTTTTCCTCTTCCTTGCCGTCTCCTGTTCCTCTTCTTTGCCTTCTCCTGTTCCTCTTCTTTGCCTTCTCCTGTTCCTTTTTTTGCCTTCTCCTGTTCCTCTTCTTTGCCTTCTCCTGTTCCTTTTCTTTGCCTTCTCCTGTTCCTCTTCTTTGCCTTCTCCTGTTCCTCTTCTTTGCCTTCTCCTGTTCCACTTCTGTGCTTTCTCCTGTTCCTCTTCTTTGCCTTCTCCTGTTCCTTTTCTTTGCCTTCTCCTGTTCCTCTTCCTTGCCTTCTCTTGTTCCTTTTCTTTGCCTTCTCCTGTTCCTCTTCTTTGCCTTCTCCTGTTCCTCTTCTTTGCCTTCTCCTGTTCCTCTTCTGTGCTTTCTCCTGTTCCTCTTCTTTGCCTTCTCCTGTTCCTTTTCTTTACCTTCTCCTGTTCCTCTTCTTTGCTTTTTTCTGTTCCTCTTCTTTGTCTTCTCCTGTTCATCTTCTTTGCCTTCTCATGTTCCTCTAATTTGTCTTTTCCTTTTCTTTTTCTTTGCCTTCTCCTTTTCCTCTTCCTTGCCTTCTCCTGTTCCTCTTCTTTCCTTTCTCCTGTTCCTCTTCATTGCCTTCTCCTTTTCCTTTTCTTTGCCTTCTCCTGTTCCTCTTCTTTGCCTTCTCCTGTTCCTTTTCTTTGCCTTCTCCTGTTCCTCTTCTTTGCCTTCTCCTGTTCCTTTTCTTTGCCTTCTCCTGTTCCTATTCTTTGCCTTCTCCTGTTCCTCTTCTTTGCCTTCTCCTGTTCTTCTTTTTTGCCTTATCCTGTTCCTCATCTTTTCCTTCTCTGTTCCTCTTCTTTGCCTTCTCCTGTTCCTCTTCTTTGCCTTCTTCTGTTCCTCTTCTTTGCCTTCTCCTGTTCTTCTTTGCCTTCTCCTGTTCCTCTTCTTTGCCTTCTCTTGTTCCTTTACTTTGCCTTCTCCTGTTCCCCTCTTTGCCTTCTCCTTTTCCACTTCTTTGCCTTCTGCTGTTCCTCTTCTTTGCTTTCTCCTGTTCCTCTTCTTTGCCTTCACCTGTTCTTCTTTTTTGCCTTATCATGCTCCTCTTCTTTTCCTTCTTTTGTTCCTCTTCTTTGCCTTCTCCTGTTCCTCTTCTTTGCCTTCTTCTGTTCCTCTTCTTTGCCTTCTCCTGTTCCTCTTCTTTGCCTTCTCCTGTTCCTTTTCTTTGCCTTCTCCTGTTTTTTTCTTTGCCTTCTCCTTTTCCTCTTCCTTGCCGTCTCCTGTTCCTCTTCTTTGCCTTCTCCTGTTCCTCTTCTTTGCCTTCTCCTGTTCCTTTTCTTTGCCCTTCTCCTGTTTTTTTTCTTTGCCTTCTCCTTTTCCTCTTCCTTGCCGTCTCCTGTTCCTCTTCTTTGCCTTCTCCTGTTCCTCTGCTTTGCCTTCTCCTGTTCCTTTTCTTTGCCTTCTCCTTTTCCTCTTCTTTGCCTTCTCCTGTTCCTTTTCTTTGCCTTATCCTTTTCCTCTTCTTTTCCTTCTCCTGTTCCTCTTCTTTGCCTTCTCCTGTTCCTCTTCTTTGCCTTCTTCTGTTCCTCTTCTTTGCCTTCTCCTGTTCTTCTTTGCCTTCTCCTGTTCCTTTTCTTTGCCTTCTCCTGTTTTTTTCTTTGCCTTCTCCTGTTCCTTCTCTTTGCCTTCTCCTGTTCCACTTCTTTGCCTTCTCCTGTTCCTCTTCTTTGCCTTCTCCTTTTCCTCTTCCTTGCCGTCTCCTGTTCCTCTTCTTTGCCTTCTCCTGTTCCTCTTCTTTGCCTTCTCCTGTTCCTTTTCTTTGCCTTCTCCTGTTCCTCTTCTTTGCCTTCTTCTGTTCCTTTTCTTTGCCTTCTCCTGTTCCTCTTCTTTGCCTTCTCCTGTTCCTCTTCTTTGCCTTCTCCTGTTCCTCTTCTGTGCTTTCTCCTGTTCCTCTTCTTTGCCTTCTCCTGTTCCTTTTCTTTGCCTTCTCCTGTTCCTCTTCCTTGCCTTCGCCTGTTCCTTTTCTTTGCCTTCTCCTGTTCCTCTTCTTTGCCTTCTCCTGTTCCTCTTCTTTGCCTTCTCCTGTTCCTCTTCTGTGCTTTCTCCTGTTCCTCTTCTTTGCCTTCTCCTGTTCCTTTTCTTTACCTTCTCCTGTTCCTCTTCTTTGCCTTTTTCTGTTCCTCTTCTTTGTCTTCTCCTGTTCATCTTCTTTGCCTTCTCATGTTCCTCTAATTTGCCTTTTCCTTTTCTTTTTGTTTGCCTTCTCCTTTTCCTCTTCCTTGCCTTCTCCTGTTCCTCTTCTTTGCTTTCTCTTGTTCCTCTTCCTTGCCTTCTCCTGTTCCTCTTATTTGCCCTCTCCTGTTCCTCTTCTTTGCCTTCTCCTGTTCTTATTCCTTGCCTTCTCCTCTTCCTTTTCTTTGCCTTCTCCTGTTCCTCTTCTTTGCCTTCTCCTGTTTTTTTTCTTTGCCTTCTCCTGTTCCTCTTCTTTGCCTTCTCCTCTACCTCTTCTTTGCCTTCTCCTGTTCCTCTTCTTTGCCTTCTCCTGTTCCTCTTTCTTGCATTCTCCTCTTCCTTTTCTTTTCCTTCTCCTGTTCCTCTTCCTTGCCTTCTCCTGTTCCTCTTCTTTGCCTTCTCCTGTTCCTCTTCTTTGCCTTCTCCTGTTCCTCTTCTTTGCCTTCTCCTGTTTTTTTCTTTGCCTTCTCCTGTTTCTTTTCTTTGCCTTCTCCTGTTCCACTTCTTTGCCTTCTCCTGTTCCTCTTCTTTGTCTTCTCTTTCTTTTCTTTGCTTTCTCCTGTTCCTCTTTTTTGCCTTCTCCTGTTCCTCTTCTTTGCCATCTCCTGTTCCTCTCCTTTGCCTTCTCCTGTTCCCCTTCTTTGCCTTCTCCTGTTCCTCTTCTTTGCCTTCTCCTGTTCCTTTTCTTTGCCTTCTCCTGTTCCTCTTCTTTGCCTTCTCCTGTTCCACTTCTTTGCCTTCTCCTCTTCCTCTTCTTTGGCTTCTCCTGTTCCTCTTCTTTGCCTTCTCCTGCTCCTTTTCTTTGCCTTCTCCTGTTCCTCTTCGTTGCCTTCTCTTGTTCCTTTACTTTGCCTTCTCCTGTTCCTCTTCTTTGCCTTCTCCTGTTCCACTTCTTTGCCTTCTGCTGTTCCTCTTCTTTGCTTTCTCCTGTTCCTCTTCTTTGCCTTCACCTGTTCTTCTGTTTTGCCTTATCCTGTTCCACTTCTTTTCCTTCTCCTGTTCCTCTTCTTTACCTTCTCCTGTTCCTCTTCTTTGCCTTCTTCTGTTCCTCTTCTTTGCTCTCTTCTGTTCCTCTTCTTTGCCTTCTCCTGTTCCTTTTCTTTGCCTTCTCCTGTTTTTTTCTTTGCCTTCTCCTGTTCCGTTTCTTTGCCTTCTCCTGTTCCTCTTCTCTGCCTTCTCCTGTTCCTCTTCTTTGCCTTCTCCTTTTCCTCTTCCTTGCCGTCTCCTGTTCCTCTTCTTTGCCTTCTCCTGTTCCTCTTCTTTGCCTTCTCCTGTTCCTCTTTATTGCCTTCTCCTGTTCCTGTTGCCTCTGCTTTATTTCTATCGTCTTGCTACTTTTTCATTTTTTATCATCATGTTTCTGTTTCTTTCCTATTTTCCTTCTCCTCTTCTATTTGTTCAATATCGTTTTCTACTTTTTATTTTCCTTCTTTTTATTCATCTTCGACTTCTATTACTATGATGGCGACTACTACTTTTCTTCGATTCCCCTTTATCTTAATTTGTTGTTTCGTTTCATCTAGTTTTCATTTCATTCGCTGTTTCTTCTACTGCTTCGCTCATTTTCCGTTTTTCTTCGCTGTACTTTTTTGTATCTCTCCTTTATTCTGCTTCTTCAACTAGTTTATTTTGCGCCTTTCTCATCATATATTCCTAATTTTTCTACTTTGCATTTTTATTATCGATCTGGACCTCATTTCCTGCTTTTCCCCCTTATTCCCTTTTTCTTTTCTTCTCCTACTTCTTATTCTTATTCTTTTTCTTTTCTATTTCATGTTCTTTGCGTCTTTCTTCATAATTTTTCTCTTCTTTCTACTTCGTCTACAAATATTACTACAATTACTACTACCACTTCCCCTCCTTCCCTTCTTTTTCTCTTCTATTTCTTCTTTCTTTTACTCCTCTCTCTACTACTACTCTGTCTTCTACTTTTTATTTTCTTCACACCCGTTTCTGTTTTTGCTTTCCTAGTTCACCACATTCTGCACGCCCTCCTGCATGTTTTCCAGTTCCTCGTTCGCTTTATTCATCTATTCTTTCTTTCTCTTCTACTGTCTCTCTCCTCCTGCTTCTCTCCTTCTGCGTCTCTCCTCTTGCTTCTCTTTTTGTCCTGCCTTTCTCCGCCTCTCTCTTTCTCCTGCGTCTCTCCTCCCTCTCTATTCTCCACATATGTATGTATATATATATATATATATATATATATATATATATATATATATATATATATATATATATATATATATATATGTATATATATATATATATATATATATAGAGAGAGAGAGAGAGAGAGAGAGAGAGAGAGAAAGAAAGAGAAAGAGAGAAGGGGGATAATATCATAATTCCAAAACAAACAGTCGTGGGGAAGTGTCACTGCTTGATATATTTCACTATTATATGAGGGCCACTACTTCTCATTTGTTTTTACACATCCGTAATCCATGGGAGGCTAAACTTAGGCAAACAAATAATGGCTTTGAAAATCATCTCTCTATCTGTCCATTCTCCTAAATTGGTGTTATTTTTTATAAAACAGTGTTTGCTAAATAATTTGGTAAATAATTTTACATTACAAAATTTGCAGATGAAATATTTAATAGAGTAAAATTTACAAGCCATAAAATAG